>NW_027187281.1:3513-31896 GCF_028583685.1 Petaurus breviceps papuanus | reverse complement strand
AACCAAGCCAATACAGGGGAATCTTTAATTGCCATTACTATCACAGGAGGGAGTGACACACACACTAAATAGTGTATCTCACCTTACAGGAGAGTAGGGGGGAAGGGGATAAGCGGCGGGGATGATGGAAGGGGAGGGCAGGCTAGGGAGGAGGGAAGTTGGAAGCACCCACTTTTGAAAAGGGACAGGATCAAAGTAGAGAATAGAACAAGTGGGGGGTGGGATGGGATGGAGGGACATATAGTCAGTCTTTCACAATATATACACTAAGGAAATGTTTTGCATAGTTACACACGTACAACCCACATTGAATTGCTTATCTTCCCAATAAGGGTGGGTGATGAGGGAGGTAGGGAGGGAAAGAATCTGGAATTCAAATGTTTAAAAAATATATTATTATTATTTTTCATGTAACTGGGGAATAAGATATACAGGCACTGGGGCATAGAGATCCACCATGCCCTACTGGAAAGTTGGGGGCAAGGGGATGGTAGAAGATAAAGGAAAGAGCAGATTGAAGTAGGGGATATTCAGTGGGATCTCTGTTTTGGGGTGGTGGGTAGGGGAAAAATGGGGAGCAAATTTGTAACTCAAAATCTTGTGGAAATGAATGATGAAAACAAAAAAAAAAAAAGAAAGTTACTAGGTCTTACATGATTCTTACTGTGTTTCTTTGGTGCTTGAACTGTTTTTTTTTTTTTTTACTTCTTCCAGTATTTTTCTTTGACTTGAAAACTCTGGATTTTGGCTATGACATTCCTAAAATTGGGGGGGGGGTTCTTTCAGAAGAGGATCAGTGGTTTTTTTCTATTTTCACTTTGTACTCTAGCTCTAACAGATCTGGGACATTTTCATTTAGAATTTCTTGAAACATAATGGCCAAGTTTTTTTTTTTAAGTTTATTATGGTTTTAGTGTCTCATGGTTATTAAATTATCTTTTTATATATTTTCTAGGTCAGTTGTCTTTGACTATAGATATCACATTTCCTCCTATTTTCTGAATCTTCTAATTTTGTTCTATTATTTCTTATTGTGTCATGGAGCCATTAATTTCTATTACATCTATTCATGAAGTCTATTACTTGGTTAAAGTTTATTACTTTCTGTTCTAACCTATTTATTTCCCTTCCAAGTCTTTCCTCTGGTGCTTTCATTTTTAATATTACTTAATTTCTTCCAAGTATCCACATAGTTCTTGTGTAAAATATACTCTTCCCCTTTAAGTCTCTGTTCAGTTGTTGAAGAGTTACTATTTTCTTCTAGGATGAATTTTTTTTAGGAGAATCTGGGTCTTAATCATTCTTTATAGCAGTCAGTATCTTTTATTCTGTATACTCATATCTACACTCTTACTTCCTGAACTGAGGCTTTGTTCTAAGGCCAGGCTCTTTCCTCTGCTGTGCTTTTGGATAGGCAAATTGGCCTTGCTTGCCCTCAGCCTAGGTCAAGTATGTTCCTGTGCTGACTGCCACCTCCAAAGATGTGTCTACACTGAGTGTGGGTAGGTTTTTTTGGAACCCCCAGGAGTTCAGAGTTCTGCATCTTTAAAGCTTTCTATGGTGTTTCAGTATAGAGTTTTAGAGACCTCAGAGACCCTGGAACTAAGGTGTCCTGGTCTAAGCACTATTGCACTGGAAGTGGTTATTGTCACTTCCAAGGTCCATTTTGTGGGTTTCTCTCCACTCTGGGAGCTTCTCATGAGATTTCCTTACTCTTTCTGCTTCTGGATACAGAACCTTGTAAGCTATGTATCAAGCTGGTCTCTCGTCACTCTGAAAGTTTTTGGTATTATTTGCTGTATTATATCCTGGACCTGGCTTTTATAGTTGACTACCTTTGCTATTTCCAGGGAGCTTCTAACTTCTTTTTGTTCTAGGCCCTAGGGTGGATGAAGCTAGTTGCTGTAGTTTCTCTTTGGATTGATTGATTACTATTGGATCTGTTTGGGAGCTGGGATGCTTGTCTCCATGTAGGTAGTAGCCATCTTAGCTGAAAGTCCAATTTCATTTTGGTGATGTCATCCAGTAATCACCTTATCCAGTTTCTTTTCACGAAGTGAATTTTAATTATGTGACATTTCAACATAGTCAAAATCAGCATCTCCACTTATCCTTTGTTTCTGATATATTTCTCACCATCCCCACCTATTTCCACCATTAAACTGAAACCCACTAAACATCAAAGTGCATATTGATTTGCTTTGGAGGGTCTTACTGAGTTCTTCATTGAATTTCTTTCCCTTTACATCCCCTGCAATAGATATTGGTCCATAGGTTGCCATTATTTTCATTTCCTTTTTGCAGAAAATAAATAACATGTATTGCAATATAAAATGACCAAATGTCCCAAGAAATTATGTTTCTTATTGCTTTTGGGTATGTGATAAAACCAACTCTCTCAATTTCCATATTTTCTCTTATAAGAAATACCCATGAACCATCCTTCTCTTTTGCTATAATTGCCTTTTCTCTTCTAGTTTTGATGCTAGGTAAAATGTCAAGATTGATATGTAACTTGCCTTGGAGGTGGAGAGACTTAAACACTGGCTTTGATTTCCAAGCAGGAAGAGGGGCCTTAAGAGTTGGGTGGGGAGGAAGAAGAGACTTAAGATGCAAGCTAGAAATAAGCAGCTGCTAAGAGATAAGCCATGAGAGCCTGTCACAAGAGCTGGTAGCTAACTGGACTAACCAGGTATCAGAAAAAGGAGTGGTGGCTCCTGCAAACTCTGGATCATTGAGAGCTGGCCCAATGATCAAGGCCACTTTGGCTGCTTGCTGGAACAGTCACCTATATATAAAAATTACAGTCCAATTGACAATGGAGAGCACACCAATGGGGGTTCATGAGTAATAGAGCTAGACATTTGGCCTTTCAAGGTTACTACTAAACTCTAAATAGTTGGCTTGGGTAGCCACCAAGAGTGGGAGGTGGGAAAGTAGCTCTAGAGAAGGTGTTATATTAGCAAAGCCACTTTTCCTCCTTCTGGTTAGCCAAATGTGCTAGCTTGTCTGTTTTGTATCTTGCTTTAAATTTAGATATAATTTACTGACCACAAAAACCCTGCTGATTTGAAGAAATGTTAAGCTATATGTGTATTCTATTGGGAGAAAGCATTCTTTATTCTAGGAAGTCAAAAGGTTTGGTCAGCAAGAGCTGAATTGTGAGACTGAAACTCCTAGGGCAAGGTTGGAGAGCGGTACTAGCCTGTATAAATCTGTCTTATGAATTCAGAAATCTTAGAAATAAATCATGAGCCACTGAGAGTGGAAGGTTCTGAAGAAGTAATGAGTGGATAACTTTTTAACTGATCTCTACTATTTATGGCAGACTGGAACTAAACCATTCCTCCAAGGAGGAGAAAGATGAGAGCCCTGCTTACACAAAGGAGGTAATTTTCTCCCCTCCCCCAATTCACTAGCTCCATCTATTGCCTGCAGACATAACTCAGTTGCTCCAGTATTAAGTTCACTTGGTCATTGGATAAAGATTTCATGTACTTACTCAATCAAAATTTACTGATAGTCTAAAACCTGTGTAATTCTTATCATCTTCTGTCTCTTTTTCACTTCTCTACCACCAGCACTGTAGAAGTAAAAGGGATGACATTTTGCATTTTTTATAAATACATTATTACCAAGTGTCCAGGCAACTGCTTTTGAGCCTTTGCTTTCAATTAACCTGGTCTACAGAAAACGGACTCACTAAAAGTATATATGTTCATGATATGCTGTCATGTAGAATAGATCTATCTGAAGTGAATTTTTACTAACTTCATTTTATTTATTGCTTCATATACACATCTATTTTATACTGTAAATCCTGAATTAAACAGTAACATGATTTCATATCTTTTTATAAAATTCTATAATTTAAACTTTTTTCTAGGTCACGTTGGCACCCAATCCTGTCCACTTAACCCATACCCAAATATTCTAGTTCATTCTGCTGAGTTTTTATTACAGAGTGTCCCCAAAATCTTAGTTTTAAGCTAGTAAGGCTTACAGTTATTTAGCTATTAAAGTTTAAAAACCACACTAAAACTTTGAGGACACTCTACATAATATACATTTTCTTGGTCAAGACATTTCTTTTTTTTTTAAACATATAATGACATTTGGTTTCTTTATGTCTTTTACATCTAAATTTTAAGGCTAAGAACATTCTCGGCAAGGGCATCTAATTTGTCCTTAAGCTCTCTTGATTTGCATCATCCCAGTAATGCTTAGTCTTACCAGTCATTCCTATAAGGAGAGATAGGGTGGAATACATTCACATTTCACAATGATCAAGTAAACTACAAACTAGGTTAGTCTGTTCTTCCAAATGGTTTAATTTGATGGCACAGATACTTTGGATAGTTCAAATAAACCAGTGGCTGACAATTCTCGAAAAATATTTGGAAGGTTTCTTAGGTGCTCCCTTATTACTGTTTTTGAGAAAAGCTTACTCCTAACCTCTGCCATATATTTACCTTGCATACAAATACAATGACTTCCTTTGGAATCTGAGATTAAATCTAAGAACTAGTCCTGTTTTGAAAGTGCTTCAGCCACAGATTTCTTTATGAAGAAAGTTCTTCCAAACTGAATAATAACAGAGAGTTTGTAACTCCACCAGGACAAAGCATCTTGAAGATATATTTAAATGGAATGCTAAAAAAAGATTAGGGTTCTTCTTTTGTTTTTAAAAACAAATTTAAAGTGGTTTTATGACATCCCTAAGGACTAGATTTCAAAGGAAAGGTTCAACTTGCCTCCTTAAGCTTTTATCATTACCATTAGAACACAGAGGGGATATAGAGCATTTTAGCAGCGATTGAGAGTAATTTATTATATGTATATACTTGTCTATGACTTATATCCTGCTTGTTTGCAACTAGGATTTGAGGTGGCTTACAGAATTAAATATAATTTAAAACAGGAGAGTTAAAAATAAAAACAGAAGAAACACCAGTTAAGAATAGAGAAATAGATGTTATCTGGCACCTGGGATGAGTTAGTTTCTGAAGCTGAGTTACTGTATTTAGCTCTGAATTTCCTGAGACAGAGAAGGGAAGGATGGGAGATATGGAAGGAATTTAGGGATCAGGAATAGAAAGTGTAGAAGTGACCACATTTTTAAAAATTCTTAAGGCAGGACTCCTAGTACTTAAAAAAAAAAATCAGCCTTCATAATTTTTTGTAAAGGTAGATTCCAATGGAGGGACATGAATTCTTTTAGCAGTTGTCAACTGGGTAAGATAGAATTAAGCATAATGAAATATAACTGAAGTAGAAGAGAGGAAAGAACAGCAGGATTTATTGGTGAGCTCTTTTCCTTTGTGTGCCCTTTTAAAAAACTTTTTAATGGTCTTGATGATAAAAACGTGAAGTGCTAAATAAAGTATAATGGAAGGAAATGAATAGGCAGCAAAAAGACCCATGGGTTAAGAAACTGACATGAGTGCTATTTGTGTGGTATGCCAACCAAGCAAACAAAAACATTTTTCAGAGGTATCTGTAAAACCCCTACAAGGGAGTTCTTCTGGAATGATACACAACTAGTTGTTTCATTTTATTATATTCTCGTTGTTTCCTCCAAGAATAACCTGCCTGAAATTGAGCTTCCTGTTGTTTTCCTTCTTCATATAACAAAAATAAATTCTAAGATGATGGGATCAAACTTACTATTGTAAATTATATTCAGAGACCAGTTTTAATGAAAAAAGAGATGCCACCTTGCCACATAGCCCAAAGCATGGGGTCCTACAGAGACTGAATAGGAAATTCCTCCCTAACTCCCCTAACCTCATTTATACAGAAATTAGGAATGTGATTCCTGGCAATCTATATGTTACAGCAAAATTGCACCTTTGTGAAATGTGTGGGTGCCTTGCAGGCTTCCTTTTTAATGGGGTTTAGTCTCTAATCTCAGGAGATATTCACATCATGAAGGACCTTGGTAATAGATATAGGCATAAGAGTGGAAGGAGAAGACAAAGATCAACCTGTAGATTATTACTTTCTTAATAATCTAGTATAGGATATAGGAAGACAATTGGGGAGGAGTTGGGGAAGTGAGATGTCCTCTTCTCAGGTGAAGAACTTTCAATGAACTGAAGCTTTTATTAAGTACTTACTATGTATCAGGCACCATTCTAAGTCCTGGGGGTATAAAAACAAGCAAGCAAGACAGTTCTGATCCTCAGAAGGCTTACATTCTAATAGGGGAAGACAACACATAAAGGTCAGCCAGAATGGAAAGGAGGGGGCAGGGGCTGGCAGAAGGCAGGCGGCATAGTTTGGAATTGGCCAGGAAGTGGTATAGTGGCCTGGTTCTAAGCGAGGCAAAGTAAAAGCTCACCTATCAGAGACCAGTTATCTAAGGGCAGAATCCAAGTCTCAATGTGAGAAGAGGGCCTGTTTTTATATCTTGCTTTAGAATGTAAACTATTACTGACAAGTAAGCAAGATAACCCCAGATCCATCCATCTACTCCTGTGAAAAGCAAGAAAGACAGCAAATACTCAGAGATCTGAAGAAGTCTGTCAAAAAAATGGATAAACAGATTAATAAATTTGAAAAAAAGGAAAGTGAAAAATGTTGGAGGTGCTGTGGAAAAACACGGACACTAATATGCTACAGGGAGCTATGAATTGGTCCAATCATTCTACAAAGTAAATTGGAACTATGTCCCAAAAGTTATTAAATTGTACATTTGATCCAGCAACACTGTTTCCTAGGCCTATAATCCAAAGAGATTTTAAAAATTAGGAAAAAGACCCATATATACAAAAATATTTATAGCAGCTCTTTTTTTATAGTGACAAAGAACTAGAAATTAAGGGGATGCCCATCCATTGTGGAGAATGGACTGGAGGGGAGAGTGGCTTGAAGCAGGGAGACCAGCTATTGCCATAGTTGAGGTGGGAGGGGATGAGAGCCTGCACCAGGTTGGTAACTGTTTGGAGAGAAGGGGATGAATACAAGAGATTTTGTGAAAGTGGAAACCATAAGATTTGGCAAAAGATTGTTTCTGTGGAGTAAGTGGGAGTGAGGAGTCAAGGGGGATACTGGAGCCTGAGTGACTAGGAGTATGGTAGTAACCCTCAGAAGAAATGGGGAAATTCAGAAGAGTAGAAGGTTTGATAATGAGTTCTGTTTTCAACATGTTGAATTTGAGATATCTCTGTTTAAATGAATAAAATTTCATTGTGTTGATAACATAAATGGAGAGGGAGGCCCACCCAGGTTAAAAAAAAAAAAGTTCGAGGTGCCCAAGAGGAAGTTGACAAAGTAGGACTGGATCTCAGGAGAGAGATAAGGTCTCAATATGGAGGTCTGTGAATAATCTGCATAGAGATGATAATTTGATCCATGGGAGTTGATGAGATAGTATGAGAGGGAGATGAGAAAAGTTTTAAAGATAGAATCTTGGGGGACACCCATGGTTAATAGCTGTGACCGGATGAAAAACAAGCAAAAGAGACTTAAAAGGAACATGCAGATGGGACAAAACAAATCAGCAGAAATGAAAGGTGATTTTGAAGTGTGTATGGGAAAGGGGAGGCACCAGAAACTTTGGTAATCAGGAAAATGGTCCTTGAACTGAGCCTTGAAGAAAGCTAGGGATTCTAAGAAGCATTTAGAAAACAGTACTTTCCAAGCATGGGAGATGTCCTGTGCAAAGGCAGTAGAGACAAGAAGGTAGAATTTCATATGGAAAGAATGACAAGCAAGCCAGTTTAGCTGGAACATAGAATACAAGGAAGAGAAGTAATCAGTCATAACTCTAGAAACCTAGGCTAGAGCCAGATCATGAAGGGCTTTAAATGCCAAGCAGAAGAGTTTGTATACCTGTCCAAGGGGGCTTCCTGACCTCTCTGAATACCCATTCCATCACAATCTAGGCATTCTCTCAGGCTACCTATAGAACTCTGAAGTAGCTGCCTTGCCCCCAACTGGTTACTCCAGCCTACCCACCTCTTTCCAGGTACACTGCTACCAGTTTTCCAGGAAAACTCCACCTATAGGTTAAACCCTTATGGACAATGATACTTGAACTTATTCTTCGGTGATTAACATAACCTCATCATACCCTCTCTGCTCCAGCCCCCAGCTGTCATTGTTTAAATTCCATTCTTGATCTCCCACTAACTGTTCCCTTATTCCCATCCTCCTCAACCCAACCCCACCAATATCCCACTCTAAAGCAACCCATCCCTTCCACTGTGCTCTTTGGAATGTTGTTCCATAGGTAACAAATTCATTTTCAACTGAAATTTTTTCCTTTCTCAGACCTGGCTCATTCATGATGACATGGGTTCCATGGTCACTCTGGCACCTTTTACACTTTCACTAACTCTCCATAGCTCATTGATCATAGTAGGAGAATTGGAATAATTTTTCTTCTCCATTGTTACTTCCAATCTCTCCCTCTATCACTATCACTCAATAACCTTTCTTCTTCTGAGGGTCATGCAATGCATATTTGTCACCCAGTCAAGATTCTGGTGGCGATTTTAATGTGTATGTGTATTTGTATATATATATATATATATATATATATATACACACACACACACACACACACACACACACACACACACACACACACATATATATATATATGCACATACACATTACATTCAACCCTGTCTTTACCAACAGATTACCCCCTTTATCATTTGTATATACATATATACATATCCTAAGTTCCCAGTTCCTTAACTTGTTTATGTCCCATAATCTACTCCTCTACCCCAATTTAGCTATACACAGAGATGGTCATAGTTTTGACTTTGCCATTTCCTACAAATATACCACTTCCATGTTCATGAACTCTGAAATTCCATTAAGTGATCATAATCTATTTTCAGACTACCACTCTCTTGGCCTTACAACCCCAAACCTGTTCTTCATGCTCACTGTGAACTCCAATTTCTCCATCTCTCAGTTCTTTCCCAGACTAAATTAGCCTCTTCACCCATTACATTCTCCTCCCTTCCCCAACTTGACTTCTTTGTGAACCAGTTCAGTTCTACACTTTTTTAAAATTATTTGGGGTGGCTAGGTGGTGTAGTGAATAGAGCACCAGCCCTGGAGTTGGGAGGACCTGAGTTCAAATCCAGCCTCAGACACTTGACATACTTACTAGCTATGTGACTTTGGGCAAGTCACTTAACCCCAATTGCCCTCCAAAAAGCAAAAAAAAAAAAAGTTATAGGGAAATATTCTACAAAATAAATGAAAATACAATAGCACACAGATAATGTTAATCTGTGTTTTTCTAAATCAATATACACCCATGAGGATCCTTATGTACAGTTTAGTGGCCTCTTGGCAACTCTAAAACCATTAGGTGCAAAGAAATCCTGACTGGTCTTGGTAGAAGGATTCTTTTCACCTAGGAACTTCCTGTGCCAATGAAATCCTGGGTCCAGTGCCTATCTCTTTATAAATGTTATCTATTATTATTATTGGCTACTTTTTTTCCCTGCCATTTTCTATGTTCTCTTCTCTAGGCAGTGAAGGTGGCACAATGGAATAGGGCCTAGAGTTGGAAAGACCTGAGTTCAAATCCGGCCTCAGATACTAGCTGTATGACCCTAAGCAAGTCATTTAAACTGACTCAGTTTCTTCAGCTATAAAATGAGGATAATAATAACATTTACCAGGATTGTTATGAGGATCAACTGAGATATTTGCAAGTTACTTGGCACACAGTAAGCACTATTTAAATGCCAGATATTATTGTTGTTAAGAAGATCAACTTTTCAGAAATCTTGTTCATGAAAGCAAGTAATTTTTAATATTACTTTGGAGATGTCAGAGATGCGGAATTTGCTATTGGGTTATTCTTGCCATTGGGAACTCCAATATTCAGAAATTTAAAATTCTGCTCCTAACATGATACTTCCTCATCACCTTAGCAAAAAATGAACTTTCTAGCCCTTTTATTCTGTGCCACTCTCAAAAAAGGATTAGATATAGGGGTTTTTTTTACGTGCCTAATCTTGTAGCTTATGACATAAATCTTTTGGGTCTTAAGCCCTGGAAATGAAAATGTATACCTCAGAAGTCCAAATAATCCTTTAAGAATTTAATGGAAAAAGATCAATATTAAAAGGTATGCAATTTGTATTATCAATAACATCTTGGCTTCTACGTCTTTTCAGGTCTTCAATTTATTCTGTTCTCCATCTGCCATCTGCTTTTTATTTCTTTGTCAAGGCAAATCCTTTTTTTCTCTGTGTTTGGTGCTTGCTTCTTTCTTCAAGATACTGAATAGTAGTTGATGAAAGAAGAATACTAAGCTCTTCTGGCACAAAAGCACTTTATGGCATTTACTGTTAGGAAAAAGGAAATTAACCTGGTCCTACCAATTTCACTTACGGGAAGCCTACTTTGATAAAGAACATTTATATGGTATTACTCTTCTAGCACAGAGAAATGCTGGTGGACCTAAGGAGCTGGAGCTCCTATTTCTTTTTCCTGAAGGGCTGGCTATTCCTGCTTAAGACCCATGGAGGTGGTCTGAACTAGGTTCAATCACTAAGCATTTATTAAATTCCTACTATGTGCCAGACACTGTGCTAAGCAGTGGGGTTACATAGAAAGTCAAAAGATAGACCCTGTCCTCAAGGAGCTCACAATCTAATGGGAGGGGACAACAAGGAAATATATACAAACAAGCTATATGCCAGATAAATAGGAAAAATCCACACTAATAATTAGGACTAGGTTTAAGAGTGTTTGGAAAAGGTTTTCTGTAGATGATGGGATTTTAGTTGGAACTTGAAGGAAACCAGGGAAGCCAGGAGACAGAGTTGAGGAAGGAGAACATCCTGGGTATGAGGGAGAAACTGAGAAAAAGTCTAAAGCCAAGAGAGGAGTGCCTTGTTTGTGGAACAACAAAGAATCCATTGTCAATGGATTGAAGAGTTCATGGCAGGGAGCAGGGTTAGGGACGTAAGATGTAAGAAGTCTTTAAGAAAGGTCTTAAAGCATTAATATAGTGCTTTAAGGTTTGCGAAGCATTTTACAGATATTATCTCATCCGATCCTCACTAATAATAATAATAGCTACTTTATGCTGGGCACTATGTTTTACAATTATGTCATTTGATCCTCCCAGAGATCTTGCTATTATCGTCTCCATTTTACAGATGAGGAAACTGAGGTAAACAGAAGTTAAATGACTTGAGGCTGGATTTAAACTTAGATCTTTCTGATTCCCTGTCCAACATTCTATCCAAGGGGCCACCCAGCTACCCCACTAAATAACTTTTCATCTTCAGAGGTCCCATTCTAGACTTTCATGAATTCAATTAAATATTGTTTGCAACACCTGGAATTACCATATAATTCTGGAAAAGATCCTGAGCAGAATAAAATATGGACCTTCATATACAGGCTGAGAACTTACCAGACATTAGGCCTGCTTCTCTCACCAACCTCATTTCCTTTCTCCTTTTTGCTTCCAGACTGGCAGTTTTCAGTTTTCTTAAATCAAAAACCCCATCTTCAGCCTATACTTCAGGTAGATAAGTTGCACTAGATCAAGGCACCATTATACTACTAGTTCATATTGGCTTCTAACAAATAATCTAAGGTTTCTAACCATTCCAAACAATTAGCATGTAGCTAGAGGCAGTTCCCCAAAATACCTATATCCTGGCTTCCTTATGCCCATGTAATTTAGCACAAGGGAAAAGTCACTAGCTAGATATAGGAATTCTTATTCCCTACCCATTGCTTCTGCTTGAGATTTCCCCTTCTCTTCTTCCTTGAATCTTATAGCTGTGGAAACCTCATTTGCTGCCTCTTAGCCCAAATGCCTAATTTCTCACCTGGCCCCAGATCTCATAGATCTCATAGATGCCTATCCTAAAGTCCACTGCTAGGCCCCACTTCTCAAGGGATTAGGAATTAGACATGTACTCGGTTGATACAATTAAATTCACCAAATGTTATCAAGTGCCTACTGTTTTCAAGGCACTGTGTTAATTACTGGGATTACATAGAGAAAAAAAAGGAAACGATCCTTGAAAGCTTCAAGTGAGAACTAAAATGCAGCTTTATATCACTTACTTGCCTATAGGTTCGGTGAGTGAATAATGTTCGAGCTACCTTGTTAAGTCACTGTAGTCTAGCATAGTGCACTGCTCATGTAGACACCTACTATATAGGTAAAGGGTAAGGTGGCCTTTCTGCCCTATGCCCCTAGTCCTACTCCTTTCTGTCTTCTTTAGGTCTTCTCCATGATGTTTCCCTCTCTCCCCAAGTCATGCTATGAATATGAATGAGCAGAAGGAAAGCATGTATTCCATTTTGAGAACTGGGAGGATTCTAGTTTGCCTGGGCTACAGAAAATATGAAGAGGGACATGTGCTAAAGATAAAAAGGGGTGGTTGTTGTCAGAGTTTAGAAGATCTTGATGGTGACATGCCATTGCTCAGATATTGGGGCAGGGAAATGAAAAGATAAAGTGTGTCCATTCATTGTATTGTTAGTAATTATGATTTTTTAAAAAAGATGTCACCTCCAGGATCCACCTCCAGGTAGAAAACACCAAACCCTGAGCCAGTGACTCAGAACCTTGAAGTTGGAGATATGATTGGATTGTATAGCTGGAAGAAAGTAAAAGTATTTGAAGCCAATTAGTCTTAGTATGCCAAGGCTAATTATCAGCTTAACTCAGTCAATGAGTTGGGAGATTGAGCAGGGCCTTGGGTGTGGCCCTGCTCCTAGAGAAAGGGTTTTATTAGCAGACAGGTTGTACAGTGAATAGAGCACAGACCTTGCCGTCAGGAAGACCTGATTTCAGATCCTGCCTGAGACACCCAGTTGTGCTGTGACCCTGGGCAATCACTTAATTTCTGTCTGCCTCAGTTTCCTCCTCTGTAAAATGAGGATAATAAAAGCACCGACCTCTCGGGGTTGTTGCAGGGATCAAATGAGTTACCATATATAAATCACTTTGCAAACCTCAAAGTACTCTCTAAACTCCAGCTCTTTTTACTTCTTGCTGTTCAGTCATTTTCAGTCGTGAAATATTTCCATATTAGTCATGGTGTAAAAGAAGAATCAGAGCAAAAAGGAAAAACCACGAGAAAGGAAAAAAAAGAGAGAGAGAAAATAGTATGCTCTGATCTGCATCCAGACTCCATAATTCTTTTTCTGGATGTGGATAGCATTTTCCATCATGAGTCCTTTGTACTTGTCTTGGATCATTGTATTGCTGGGAAGAAATAAGTCTATCAAAGTTGACTGATCATCACACAATGTCATTGTTGCTGTGTACAATGTTCTGGTTCTGCTCACTTCACTCAGCATCAGTTCATGTAAGTTTTTCCAGGTTTTCCTGAAATCTGCTCAAAAGATGAATCTTCTTGACTCAGGATCTGGTGCTCTATCCGCTGAAGCATCTTATTTAGGAGAAATTATTTTGTGGGCATCTTGAGATTGATTAGGGTGACTTGGGGAAGCACACAAGGTGAAGACAGAAGAGATTTCACCATCAAGAGCCAGAAAAGCTCATTAAATTTGCTCCAGCTGAAGTGACCCACACCTGAACAAAAATTTCTGCTACAAGACACCTGATTAGCAGTCATCCAATCTTTTGATAGGTAGCTAGATGGAACAGTGTATAGAGGGCTGGACCAGAGTTTGAATGTTGCCCTCAGACACTCACTAGCTGTGTAACCCTGGACAAGTCACTTGACCTTTCTATGCCCTGGTTTCCTCATCTGTAAAATAAGGATAACAACATCTCCTAGGGTTGTTAAGAGAACCAAATGAATTAATATATGTAAAGTGTTCTATAAAGGCTAGCTATTATTATTATTATTATAGGATTGTTGCTATGCCAAAGCTCAGGGCACAGTTTGCTTGCTGGGCTTTAGCTCTGGAAAACAGGGTGTCTCCTAATGTCTTGACATTATTATTATTATTTACTTTAAAAACTCCCATGAGGGGAAACACATTACCTTATGAAGCAGAACTTACTATTTTTTGGGTCATTCCAACTGTTCAGAAGTTCTTCCTTTCCTCAAACCTAATCAGTTACCTTCAAGGACCAAGCTGAGCAAGTGTCTCCCTCCTTCCATCCCCCCTCCCCCCTATATCTAGTAGCCCTTCAAAGTACTTGAAAACAACCATCACATGCCCTCTAAGTTTTGTCTTCTAGATAAAAATCTCTAGTTCTTCCAAATGATTCTCATATAGAATGAAATTGAAGCTCTTTACAATTCTGGTAGCCCTACCCTGGACCACTTCCAGCTTATCAACATACACAATACTCCAGATGTGCTCTGACTGATGTCTCATATTAAACTTGTAGGCCCCAGACTCCCAGATGTTTTTCACATGAACTGCTGCCTAATCTTGACTTCTTTATTTTGTTCTTATGAAGCTGATTTTTAAAAAATGCAAATGTTACACTTTACATTATTTTCTATTATATATGATCTCATTAGATTTGGCCCACTGCTGCATCACACCAAGATCTTTTCAGATCCCTGATTTTTTATGTGTTAACTCTCCCTCCTCAATTTTTGTCATCTGCCAATCTAGGCTTGTATTGAAGACATGCATAAAGTTGCTCATTGCTTCCAAACCTACTTAATCATATAATATATAGTCCAAAAGATCTCAAAGTATGGTTATGGGACCACAAGACCCTTTCAGGGATTTTTGGGGTCAAAACTATTTTCATGATAATACTAAGACATTTTAATTTCAAATATTGTAAATACTAAATTAAAATTAAATACTAAATAAAAATTCACTGGAGAATAAAATGGCAAATCACCCCAGTATCTTTGTCAAGAAAACCCCATGGACAGTAAGGTTCACAGGGTCATGAAGAGTCAGACAAAACTGAATAGCTACAACAAATATTAGAATGAGATTGACAAGATATATTAAAATATCACATTTAAGCATATTAAAATAATATTAGATATAACCTATGTAAACAAAAGCTCCTGGTGTGGATTCCTCAATAATTTTTAAGAGTATAAAGGATCCTGAGACAGAAAAGTTTGAGAACCTATCTAGCCCATATCTTTCCATCTTGTCCACAAGAATAGCATGAGAGGTTTTGTGGAATGTATCATTAAAATCTAGGTAAACTCTATCTCTAGAGCATTCTCCTGATCTCTCAGTCTAGTAATTCTGTCAAAAAAGAAAATGAGGTCATTCTGGTATGACCTGTTCTTACTGAAGTTATGCTGGCTCTTTGATATCAACATTTCCATTGCTAGATGGTTACTAACCTTTCTTTAATAATATATTCTAAAATATTCCCTAGAATCCAAGTCAAGTTCACAGACTTATAGCTTTTAGGTGGCATTGTTTTCTCTTTTTTGAAAATCAGCACATTTTCTTTCACTCCAGTCTCACTGCATTTTTCCCCACTCTTCACCACCTTTCAAAGGTCACCGAGAATAGTTCAACAGTTTTATCTACCGGTTCTTCCTATACTCTGAAATGTAATGAATGCTTAGGTCTCTTCTCTATCACAAATTCTAAGACAGAATGATCACTTTCCTCTAAGATTCCCATATGTCCATTCAAGCAACCAGTCTCTCTTAGTTGGTGAGAAAGATTGCTTCTGGTTTTGCCTCCATTGATCTTCACCTACCCTGGAGGGAGAAAATGGGGCAAGAGAGTAGTTTCCGGGGGATCAGAGGATGGAGATATCCAGATGAGGCTGAGGGAAGAACTCAGGCATGGAATCTGGAGGCAAATACCTTTGGATCCAGATAGGAATAAATCTTCCTTGATAGGAGTCAAAAGTGGTGGTGGTGGGGTGGGGCATGAAGGACTTCTGAAGACTAGCAATCTGGGCAAGAAATCCCATGGAAAGTGCAGATTGGAGCTAGGTACCATGGAGGTAAAGTGTCTGCTTAGGCCTTACATTCCCACTTCCATAACTGAGGATAACCTGGACAGCCAAATCCATGGCAAAGAAATTAAAAATGAATTAATATAAATTATACCATGGGTAGAGATTGCCTGTGCCTCTCATGGACGCTATCTAGAGCAGTTTCATCTATCTGCAGTTGACCGTAGGACAGTGACTATTCTTTGGTAAAATCTCTGGCATATGGGACTCTCCTTGAGGGGTTTGTGCTGGACTTAAGAACTGCATTAGGAGGCATGAACTCAGAAGAGGAAATGTATATGGTAACTGTATGGAAAGAAGGACTGGAGAAAGCCACAGCTAAGCATTGAGAGCAAAAGCAGGAAACAGAAATGAGAAAAAAGAAATTTTAACAGCTCAGGGAGGAGCATAAACTGGAGGTGGGGGTGGGGGGAGGGCAGAGTTACAGATAAGAGAAATCAGATATGGAATTGTGGTTGAGGTAGAAAAAGAAGACAATTAAGTAGGGCATGGTGTCCTCAAACTTAGTGTCCATTAGGACTGAGATGATTAATACAGAGTAGAGGTAAGGACTTTCATTCTCCATTCTAAACCAAGGGGCTCCCAGGAATGGCCAGAAAAAATAATGGCACTAGTAGTCAGTCAATTACAAACCATTCATCAAATGTTAACCTTCTACTAGGTCTAATGTGTTAGGAATACAAAGAAAATTTAAAAAAAAATGAAAGAAGGGGCGGCCAGGTAGCACAGTGAGTAAGAGCACTGGCCCAGTGTCAGGATGACTGGGGATCGAATCTGGGCTCAGACACTTAGCACCCACCCAGAAATAACTGGCCATGTAACCTTAAGCAAGTTACTTAACCCCAATTTCTTTAAAAAAAAAAATGAAAGAAAGGAAAAAAGAGCTACCCTCCCTTAGGGAGCTTACACTTTTAAACAGTTCTCATTCAGTTTTGTGAGCTGCAAAGTGACTACTGCATACTGGGAAATTAGAGATGGAAGGGAAATTTTACTTACCTTCTTTGGAGTTGTAGGACATTTGTACTCTTTTGAGTATAGTTACAAAAAAATCATAGTTTTGTAGATCTAGAGATACCGTGTTTCCCCGATAATAAGACCTATCCCGAAAATAAGCCCTCCCCTTACTGTGTAAGATTCCTCTAAAATAAGCCCTCCCCCGAAAATAAGCCCTATTGAGATTGCTACTGTAGTGAAGGTGATCCCCTGCGCTACACGCTACATTACAGTACCCTCTGTATGTACCGTCCCCCCCCCTGAAACGCACGCCGCGCTCTGAGCTGCATCCAATCAGAGCTGCAGCAGTAAGCGTGTCATCCTGTTCTTCCCCAGTGATTTGCTTGCTGGCGCCATTGAGAATAGTGCCGCGGAGGAGAGCTGAGGCAGGACAACATAAGCCCTCCCCTGAAAAATAAGCCCTCTGGTGTTTTTCTTTCCAAAAAATATAATAAGACAGTGTCTTATTATCAGGGAAACATGGTAGAATGTTCCCCAGGGGCCATCTGATTCAAACTCCTCATTTTACAGTTGAGAATACTGAGGTAGACGGACGTTAAGTGGCTTGCTCAATATTACACAGGAATTAAGTGTCAGAAGCTGGGTTTGAACACAAGTCTTCCACCTCCAGAGTCTGAGGTCTTTCTCCTATACTATTTTGTCTCTCTTGTGTTCCTTTCCTTGGTATTTTGTTGTTTTGTGCCTTTGGTGTGTCTAGTAAGATTGTTGTTTTGTTTAGTCATTTCAGTTGTGTTGACTCTTCATAGCTAAATCCCATTTGGGGTTTTATTGGCAAAGATACTGGAGTGATTTGCCATTTCCTTCTCCAGCTCATTTTACAGATAAGGAAACTGAAGCAAACAGGGTTAAGTGGCTTGCCCAGGGTCACAAAGCTAGTGTCTGAGGCCAGATTTGAACTCAGAAGGAGGAGTCTTCCTGACTTCAGGCTCAGCACTATATCTACTTTACCACCTGGCTGTCCTAATTTACTAAACATTTACTAATGTTTAGTAAATAATGTCTAGTCAGATACTAGTATGCTATCCCTTACCTTTAAAGAGGGCCTGGAAACCCAGCTAATTCTTCGTTTCCCACATGCTAACTGCTAGGTTTTGATGCCACCATCATCATCCTCACAGGAGTACCCTGTGGGTAGGGGTGGCTTACAGCTTCCTTTTGTACTTAGTCTTCAGTCATTGGACTGCAAACTCCTAGAGGGCAGGGATTTCTTTTTCATATTTGTATCCCCAGCACATAGCACAGTCTGGCACATAATAGGTGCTTAACACATGTTTAATGTATTTTACTGTAGGTAGGAGCTCAGATTTTACATTGAAAACTTATCAGCTCAAAACAGCCCCAATGAATCTGGAAGCAACTAAGAGGTTCACTCTCAGGCCTAGGCCTGGTTGAAACAGATCTGGCCAGAGGGAAGAGAGAACTAAGAAAGAGGAAGGTTTAGTTCCTATAATCAAGTCATAAGAACCTTTACAATTTAGGAAAATTACACCCTTTTAATCTTGTAAAGTATTCCATTATGTCTTTCCACCTAAATAAATTTCCTTAATGTGCTGTTATATGGTCCAGAGGAAAGAGGAAATATCTTTCAGCCAATTCTCTTCCATCTCTTCCCCAGACCTGAAAGGAAAGGGGGAAAGTTAGGGGAAGTGGTAATGAAGAAACTCAGGAAAGGGCTGGTTCTTTGAAAAACTGGTATAAAACTGAGTTGTATGAACCCATCTCCCTTCCCTTCTCACTTATTCCAGACCTAGGTACCATCTGCTACCACATTTTTAAGCAGGTTAAATCTTCTAGTGGTAAAATGACCTAGAAGTGGCAGAAGGCTTAGGTAAGGGCATATTCACTCTTCTAGACATAGGAAGACAGCAACATATAATGAGGGTCCAAATTAAGGTGTCACTACTGGTAACAAAAAGGAGGGCTAGTTCTTAGACATTACGGAGATGTACTTCAAATACTTTACAGGTTAAATAGTATTTTATGGGCTTGCCAGGGAACCTAATTATTGGTTAGATGGCCCAAACTCAACAATTCCAAGCAATCACAGGTGACTTACAACTTTCAGTACACCTCTCTTCCCATCATTGTACATCGTGTACATTACTATATATATTGTACATTGGATTAAAATCATACTAAACAGCTAGGTTGGACATTGAACATGGAAATGAGCAACTGAACTTCTCAGAGTACCTCTGGAAAGCAGTATCTGAAAGGAGCAAAGTGAAGGCATGACTGGGAAAATTTCAAGAGGGATGGATGGTGGACACACTTCATTCGTTTCAGACAGCCAACCAAACCCAGTTTCAACCCACTTATCTAAAACTTCACTTCTCTCCACAACCCAAGCTTTCCAGAACATTCCCTTCTCAGGCTTTCTAATTAATTACTTAAGCAAGAACTGCAATAACTGCATTTACATAATGGCCTCTCTCAGCTGGGAGTTCTAGAGCTTTCCTCCAGAGGGACAGGTAAATAATTATAACCTATTTAAAAGGGTCAAGGAGAGGAAATAACAATAATGGCTCACATTTACCTGGCACTTTACAGAATAAAATTCTTTTTTGGGGGGGATGCAGATCCAAAGCTCTTTGTAAATGTCAGCTGCTTCTGCTGTCTACACAGGCTAGCTTGCCTGGTAGTCAGCTAGAAATCACTTCCATTTTCTCTACCTTGTCTAAATTCAAATGCCGAGATGCCATTAAACGTGGACATAAATTGAGGACACGATTGAGAAGTTTTCAAGAGATGGATGGTGGACACGTTTCATTCATTTTAAGACATTTCACTAGCTGCAGTTTAGTTATTCAGCTCCCTTATCTGTAACATCACCTCCCACGACCACCGCATCTCCCGTTCCTTTGCGTTCTAATTAATCATTTAATTAGGCGCATGAGCGCCCTGGGCCCAGCTCTGACGGTGCAATTTAAGAGAGGCTGGATGAAAGCTGGATGGGATGAACTAAACTGGAGAGGTGAACCCGGGAACGGCCACTTTACAAGGGGTAACACTCCTCCTTCTCTTCCCACTCGGTCCCCAGGAGGTAAACTGGCACTCTTTTTTCCCTCAGTCAGGCCCCAAGGTCAGCGACTGCGCGGAGACCTTTGCGCTACAGAAGCCAGGACCCAGGAGACCCCCACGGCAGGGATTGTCAGGCCAGCAGCAAGAACGAAGTGAGGCGAGGCAGCACCCAGCCCCACACTGCTGAAACTACTCATCCCAAGATACACTGCGGTCCCCGCCCCCTCTCCGCTAGTCTGGACTTGCCGAGACCGCGAGCACTCTAGGAATGCTCTTGTGCTCGCGCTTCCTTCGGCGCAATGCGTCTAGCTAGTCCCAGTTTCTTAGGGCGCCGATTGCTTCCGGCCATCTCGGATTCTTCCTATAGTAGGGAGGCAGGAGTGGGCGGTGCCATAGACCAGCATGTCTCTCGCCTGGGGAAGGGAATACGCGTGTTCATTCCACTGGAGGATAAAAAGGGCGGGGCCTGGAGGTTCCACTTAGAGATTAGCGAGTGAAAGGGAGAGGATAGCACATGCGCATTAGGGGGAAGTCGAGACGCGAAAGCGTAGGTGCTGCCGTGCTTGAGCAGAAGGGAAGCTGTACTTAAAGGCGCCTGCGCACGAACCTCCGGCGTCCTTCCTAGTCTGGTCCCTTCCCATTTCCCGGAAGTGATGTTGATTACGCGTAATCCAGCTGCCTACGCTCCTCCCCTCAGTCCATGGGCCCCGCCCCTGAGGGATGGCCCCGTCTCTTTCCCCTCCTCCTTCTCTCCCCCTCCCTTCCCTAGGTCTCCAATCCGTCCCCTCCCCTCCCTTTGGCGGTGGTGGCGCCTCCGACCGCCGCTGTCGCTGTCGCTGCTGGGCCCCCGAGCGCCACTGAGTTATCCCGAAGGCGCAGTCGGGATATGATCTGTGCCTGCCGCTATTCCTGTGCCGCCGGCCCGCGCCTCCGTTGCCATCCTGAACCCGCGGTTGCGGGGCTGTGCTCTCTCGCGTCGGCTGCTTCCCCAGCCCGGGCCCCACGGCGGTGGCTGCAGTGCCCCCCGGCCCGCCCCCTCCTCCCATGGCGGCGGAGATCCAGCCGAAGGCGCTGACCCGCAAGCCGGTCTTGCTGCAGCGAGTGGAAGGGTCCCAGGACGTGGTGAACATGGCAGTGATCGTGCCCAAGGAGGAGGGAGTCATCAGCGTCTCCGAGGACAGGTACGGGACCCCGCGGGGATGCCCTAGGCGGGACTGGAAGATGGAGGGGCGATTTCTTTTTTCTTATCTTGACCCTCCTCCCGCCCCGGGCGCTTTTGTTTCTTGGCCTCTACTTTCTTCCCCCTTTCACCTGGGGGTCTCCCTAGTCCCCGCCTGTAGCCTGCATCTCCAAGCGCCCTAGCTCGTCCCAGCCGAGCGAGCGCTCTGCGCCGCCTCCTTGTGCTGCGTGTCTCTTGGACGCGCAGACCCGACCGGCCGCCCAAGCCCTGGGCACTCCCCCCAGGATGTCAGACTCCCCGCCCCTCGGTGTCCCCGGGCTATTCCCCCAGCTGACGCCGGGATGGGGCCGGGGCTGCTGTCCAGCGTCAGGGCCCGCTCTGGGGAGTGTCCGCACCTGAGCTGGCCCGCGATGCTGATGCTGTCTTTTGGGCTCGGCGCGGCAGGTGCCCAAAAGACGCGCGCTGAACTGCCCATTGGAGATAATGAAAGGTGTTTGATACGTTGCGTTGCAGCGTTTTCTGCCGGATTCTCACAAGGCAAATCTTTCCCTCTGCCCACCATTCTTAGTACATTTTGAAGCGGCACTCAGTAAACTGCGTTTAGTTTACTGCATTCAGTAAACATTGCAAATTGAAAACCACTAACTTCATGTTATAGTGTGGTGGTTTCTTCACTCTTCTCCACCCCTTCCCCCATTCTCTTTTTACTTTCAAGGGGAAGTGCCTAGAACCTACAAGGAACCAAAAAACCGCCTATAAATAGCGTTAGAGTTCCTTCCCTCTTGCTAGCTTATTTGCTTTTAATGGTATATGGCTTGATTTGCAGAAGTGGAGTTGATGCGCAGACAATAGCATATCAAATATGCAGAAATAGCTGAGTAGGTTAATTTCTGGAAGAATGCTGTTTGAATATGGGTGGCAAGGTCATAATTTAATTATAGTAGCTGATCAGATATATCAACGGATAGTTAAGTAGCTAATATAAACCTACTGGGCAGCTAAAATATTAGAATACTATATACTCACTGTAAAATCCGTAGTCAGGTTTTATTAATGAATAGAAAACATGCCTTGGCAGATTCCGATTTCATGGTATTTGGTTCAGTGAAGGAAGTGGACTAAGTCATTGTGTGTTTAGTGTTAGTTGGACCCTCAGGTCCAAACTCAGTTTACTGTGTCCCTTTTTATAAATGCTGCTTGGTCCTGCGATAAATCATTGATTAGGCTCTTCATCAAATGTACTGTTAGTATATTGGATGATGTTCCCTTATCTACTTACTATTCGATCCAAGAGAAACCTGATCTGTTTCCTCTTCAGTTTGATGGGAGAAAATGTAAATATACACCTCTGTCCTTGGTAAGCAGTTTGCAATAAAATTCATTGCTGTAATTTAATATGTATTTGTGGTAACCTTCCAAAATTTGTGAAGAAACTTTGGGTGATTAATCTTTCCGTAGAGGTAAAATTCTGTTATGATAAGTGCTATAGGAGTTCCAAATTGTTTTATTATGATAAAATCTTTTTCTTTAAGTGAATATATTGGGAATGGGACTTTTTACTAGTTTGTGGGTACTTGGAGAGGAAAAGTAGCTGATCTCAACTTCTAATTAATAAATAATTAAAACTTCTTAGAGTCAGTAGGGAAAAAGAGAAAGTCAAAACTTTTACCCTGTTTCTTTTCCCTAGATTACCAATCTTTAACAATTTCTTTTTTATATAGGTTAGGTGGTGTTTCATCAAATTGTTGGATTTTAGAGCTGGAAGGAACTCCAGAAATCAACTAATTCAAGAGGCATCATTGTGTAGCCAAGACATATTAAGTACTTACTATGTCTCAGGCACTTTATTAAGCTCTGACATATATAGTAAGGAAAAAACACCTCACAGTCTAATGGGGGAGATGACATGCAAGCAGCTATTTACCAACAAGATTGGTACAGGATAAATTGGAACTAATCTTAGAAGGAAAGCACTAACATTAAGGGGAAGAGGAGAAGTCTGCTTGCAAAGGTGAGATTTTTAGCTGAGACTTGAAGAAAGTAGGAAATCTAGGAGGCAGTGAAGAAAGAAGTCTGTATTTGAAGTCAGAGCCTGGGTTAGAATTTTGACTCTGCTACAATCTCTTAGGCTTCAGTTTCCTCTGTAAAGTGAAAGAGTTAAACTAAATGATTTCCAAAGCCCTTTCTGCTCTGAATCCTTAATCCCTTTTTTTTTGGAAGGGGGGAAGGGAGGGCAATTGGGGTTAAGTGACTTGCCCAAGGTCACACAGCGAGTGCATGTGTCAAGTGTCTCAGGTCAAATTTGAACTCAGGTCCTCCTGACTCCAGGGCGGGTGCACCACCTAGCTGCCCCACAGTAGTGAATCCTTTGCCAATCCTCAACTTTTTTTTTTAGTGAATTGGACCTTTGAAGTGACCTTCCCTCCTCCCCTCAATGAGGAAATTCCCCAGAGGCCAGAATTTCCAGTTCCAAAGCTTGTTTCTGTTTAGTCCTTTTTGTCTGACCCTAATTCCATTTTTCTTAACTGAGATCCTGGAGTGGTTTGCCATTTCCTCTCCAATTCATTTTACAGATAAGGAAACTGAGGCAACAGGGTAAAGTAACTTGACCAGGGTCACACAGCTACTAAGTGTCTGTGGCCACATTTGAACTCAGGTTTTCCTGACTTCAACTGGAGCCCACCACCCCACCTAGCTGCCCTACTGAAGCTAGTTTGACACTGACTTTCCCATTCAATTTAGTAAACAGTTATTAAGCACCTACTATGTGCCCTCTGGACAACTGTAAGGAGAGCCTAATAAGAAGACTGTACTTACCCTCTAGGAGTTTATAATCTACTATCAAATGGTGGAAGACTTTGCACAAAAAGAATCTGAAAAGGAGAGTTAGTAGGTTATGAAACTCTAAGAGTCAAAAACCAAGGCCACCTGCTGTTGGAGAATGGAAAGTTAGTACATTCTATAACGTTAGCCTTTTGGAAGAATTTACTGCTCTACCCTGTAACCCTCTGAATCTGAGCAGTAGGGAAAGTGTTTAGTATCAATCCAGAGGTGATGAGATTTCAGGTGATCATCTTTTTCTGGGGGAAGGCATGGTAACTCAGTCCTGGGAAGGATGCTCTTGTTATCATCCCCATTTTCCAGGGGGAATCTGAGGCTAAGTGACTTGTCCAAGGTCACACAATAAGTGTCTGAGGCTGGATTTGAACCCGGTTTCTCTTGTCTTTAGTTCCAGTGTTCTTTATCCATTGCAACACCTGTCTATGATGAAAGATACAAAGGAATTATTTGTACTAAGACTGTCAGGGCTGTACCTATTATTCTCTGCTGGACCTTGAACAAGTTATATGTTCTCTCCGGGCTACATTTTACTGATGGTAGAATGAATTATCAACTAGATAATTTTTAACGTCCATTTCAATTCTAAAATTCTGTCTCTATTTAGATTTTCCTTTTTGGTGGAGCAGGAGCATATGTAATTTCATTGATTTGGAAATTTCCTCTACCAATGCAGATCCCAAGTCTATAACTTAAAAGTTGTGGTTCCTGACAGCCTAATTGACTGACTTGTGGTTATACAGCTAATATATATTCCAAGCAGTTAGTGAACCCATGTTTTCTTGACTTCAAGGCCAGCCCTTTATCTACCAAGCAGCATTCCTCTACTAAGTCCCATTTCACCCCCTCTCTTATTTTCTGTAAGTTACAGAGCCAGCTCCCAATTAGGGAGGGATAATGAATTCTGTGAAGTGGTCCCATGTATTTAAATTTGAGCTGGAACTCTTCAAAGTTATAATTATGTAACATAGGGTAATTGTATGTGACCACTTCATAGGATTCATTATTCCCCCTAATTGGGACCTACCTGTGGTAATCATTTAGACATTGGCTTATTCAATTCAGTGGAATTTAGTTATTGTGTTGCTTCACCTATAAAGAATCATATCAAATGTTTTCTTTGATTGTAGGCAAATTTTTCCCTATAGTTTATGACTTCTATACCTCTTACTGAAAAGACTGGAGAAAGTGTCCTGGAGGTAGTACGTAAATTGGATTGATTCAAACTAATTTTTTAATATTTTGAATCTTTTAATTACTTAAATCAGGTGGTGTGTCAGTTGTGCTCAAAGTTCAGCAAATGGCATATCCAGAAATAATTATCAAGAGAAAAGGTCAACTGGTTTATGCCAATAATCTGCCTGGAAATGGACTGTTTGTCTTTAAAAGCCAGAATGCAGTTTTTTGTTAAAAAAAAAATTACTGGGAAAACTGATCAGAGGGTACTAAATAGAAGACTTTTGGCTTAACCTGAAGTGGCCCAAATAAGGGACTCCCAAAGAAGTCACTAAGTCATCAATGTCAGTTATGTAACAGAACCAGATACTGCCCAATACCACAAGAATTTAGATCTACTCAATCAGGATATGAAGATCTGGATATTGCAGCACTTTGGAAAGTGTTATGCCAATACTGACCCTTTTGGAGTTGGTGATATTTATCTAGTCAAAACCACTGAGATTTCATTTTTCTCTTCTCTTCCTGCCCCATTGTTTTTGCATTCTTCTAGAAACTTCCTTTAGAATAGAAATTTACGTATAAGCATCCAATTTTTTTTCAGAGCTGAAAAAGAGACCTGAAATCACCTAGCCCAATTACTGTTTTCTTCTGGGTTGATTATGGAATCAAACATAAAAAGAAAGTATAACTTTTTGCATATACATCTTCTCTTGGGTAACTATAATACTTTGCACTTTCCTTAGTTTTAATACTGGAGAGACTTTGTTTCTTTCCAGATGGCTCTAAATAATCCTGATAAATAATTTAGACAAACTAATAACATTTAGAAACCAACAATTAAATTGTGATCTCAATTAAATTGAGATTCCTATTAATAAAAATGATCAATAATAGTAATTTAAGATTTCTATTTTCTTTAGCCCATGATTGGTTGATGGATAGATGTGGAATTGAACTAAATTACATTATATTGCATACATTCGTGAGAGAAAGGTGGGTGCCAAGCCACCTTTTCTTCTCAATTTCACAATTAGAAGGGAGAAGATTTGAGAGGAGGCAACCTTATTAAAAAAAAAAAAAAACTCTGCAAAAATTCCAAAAGAGTGCCCTGATTGGCAGACAATCCCCAATAGAAAAAAGTTGTGTATTTAACTTTACAATTTTATTTGCCTTTTGTTTAGGAAAGAGGTATCAAATATCTAGGTTTTCTGTCATTAGGTAAGAATCTGCAAAGTATCTTTATTGTGAAAAAGACTTGTGCAAATTAAAATCAAGACCTTGTACTCAGTCTGTTTGGTACTTATCAGAGAGGACCTTATCTTCCTGTTGTTCTTCATCCTTTATTTAGGATAGAGGTTTTTAACCTTTGTTTGTTAAGCTATGGACCTTTTCTCACAATATTGTTTTTAAATGGGTAAAATGCAATGCTGATCACAAAGGAAACCAGTTATGTCGCAATATGTTTATAAAAAAATTTTCTTTCTTTAAAACTTTATGGGCACTATGTTAAGAATCCTAGATTTTAGGACATGTTTACCCACTGAATCCCTTAGTGGTGCCTACTTCTTGAAGAAGACAGGCTTGACTCACAGACTTCTGCTATTCAGGGAAATACATATGTGGGAATTCAAATATTTAAAAAAAGGCCAACTTTATACATCATCTTTTAGAGAAATTGAAATCAAGTAGCCATCCTGATTTGCTTCAATGGTATTTATTTACTGGTGGATAAGCTTTACAGGTGTATTTGTTTAGTATGGGAGCCCAACATCTAGTCAAACTGGACTCACTACATACTTAAGACTTGTCAGTTTTTGGATAATCTCTTTGGATTCCAATCCATAACAATTTGGCTACAGGGAAGGTGAGAGATTCTCACAGTTCTGAAATGACCATTTACCTTCTGGAGCCCTCCCTGTGCCTATTGATAAAGCTTTTCAGCTTGAGAATTCTAAAACTGGATTAAGTAGCTTCCAGAATTGATTCAGTTTGACTAGAATCCTCTAGCCAAACTCTTGTGGAATTTGGGGTGGGGCTGTGACCAATGAAAGTGCAACCCTAGATGGATAGGTCCTTACTTAGTCTTTGGAATGTCTCAGGTTGAATAAATGTTTGACTTGCTAAGAAGTATTTGGTTCCCTGTCTGCATTGAGTCTTCTTTGTGACTTGGAACTTTCTTGAGTTCTGTTGCTTATTTGAGTTACTTTGCCGGTTGTTATCTTGATAAGTTTCAGGCCTGGCCTAAAGCCCTTTTCTTTTTATCTGAACAGATCTACCAATAATGAGTAAGTATTTGTTAATTATATATTTTAATTATTAGCTAGTGAACCTATGATCTCTTCCTTTCCCTCTGTTAAATCTCCAAGAATCGACTTAAAAGCATTTTATTTAAAAAACAAAACAAAACTCTTGACTCTGGTGAATCTTAAAATAAAACAAACACATTTGAAAAACAAAACAAACAAAATCTAGGCCTGGTCAGGAAAACTGGTTCAAGGAGTTAAAATGAGTTACCTCATTTCCCATAAAGAAAATAGAGGCTGATGTCCTTAACCTTAGAACAGAAAAGAATGGCACTTCCTGACTAGATCTTTGAAGAGCACTTACCAAATGTCTCCCACAGGTACTTCTCAAGCAGGGCTTCTGAACCCAGGGTCTGTGAACTTAGCAGAAAATTTGTTTTGAAAACTGTGTATCAGTATAATTAATTTCCTTTGTAATTTTCTGTATTTAATTGCATGCATTTAAAAACAGTATTCTGGGTAGTCAGTAAGATGCACCAGACTTACAAAAGGGAGGTTCAGAACACGCAAAAAGATTAAGGACTTTTGCTCTAGAGAAGAATAGGCCTTGTTCTGGTGCAGTTGTTCCAAAAGGCCCTGAGTTTGCATCTTCAGGTAATCTGCTGTCAAACTTAGCCTTGGTGAGACAGTACACACCTGTCAGACTTTGCCACCAGTTCTGCCTTGCCCTGAGCCTCACTTTCCATACATTGTCCCACTTCCCTGTCTCATAGACCTGGAATTTAGTGGTCCTGTGTCAGCTGACAGGGGCTAGAAGGGAGGCACTTCAGCCTACCGTTTCTGCCCACTTCCACTTCTGGGGAGAGAGACAGGGCTGGTAAATCAGTTTGTAAGGCTAGGGAATGACTTGGAAAATATGATTTGTGGTATTGACCTATAGCAGTTAACCATGTTAAACACTATTAGTATGAATGACTACTACAGTTCAGGGACAGGGAAATTCTGCCTACAGGTCA
>NW_027187281.1:0-3503 GCF_028583685.1 Petaurus breviceps papuanus | reverse complement strand
TCCCACCAAATGGGATATTAAGTAGCCATTCAGTAACCGTTTGTCCCCTTGTTCTTCTTCCCATCCTTCTCCTGTGGTTTATTTCTGTTCATCTCTTTTTATGTGTGTCTCTTCATCTCTCTGTTTTTCTCCTGAGGACTCTTTTTCATTTTTTTCTTCGTTCTTCTCTCTTGCACCTTCTGTTTGCCTTTCTCCCTTATTTGTTCATATTAAAAATCATGTTTTTTATAATTTATTGAATAGAATTTTAATATTCCCTGTAACTAATTTGAAGAGTGGATGGGTATACATTTTATTCCTTTATTTACAAATGAAATTCCACAAAACTACATTAACTTGCTTTTTAATTTAGATAGTTGTGCCATTTTTTTTTCCTGACAATGAGTAAGTGACCTGAGAAGAAAAACAGTGTGATTCCCTAACTTAGAACCAAGACCCAGGCATTTTATACCCTAGCATGGATTAAACATTGTTCCTGCCTACCTTCAGGCTTTGAGACTTCCATATAAGCCAGTGGGACTTGGTATAGCAGAAAAGAAATAGTGCTATTCAATGGAAAGCAGAACTTCCTGGCAATAAAAAATGTATGTCTATTTAAAAGATAATATTAAAAAGTGTTTCTCAATCCTGTATCACCACCTGCCCTGTATGTGTTGTTACTGGACTGTTGCAGTTTGGGGCCTACCCCAACCTACTCCAAGGTGACACAATCAAAGCAGAATTACTGAAAATAGTTCATGTTCATCAGTTCTTTGGAAGATCCTGGATAATTGCCACTCAATCCACTAAATTGTTTTGAGGGTTTTGGCAAGTTGCTATATTTTGATCGTTAGATGGAACAGTCATCTTGTCTTTGACTTTCCATGTGAAATATTTGGTGAGTGTTTTTAACAGATATAAATTTAGACTAAAGCACTTTCAAGGATTAATAAGTCATATTATTGGATTTAGATTAAATTCAATAAAATTCAAGTTCGACAAACATTAAGCTACTAAGTACCACATACAAAGAATATTAAGCACTTATTTCATTCATTCATTCAGTAAGCATTAATTCAGCTTACACCATGTGCTAGGCACTGTGTGGTGCTGGTGATATAAAGCCAGTGAAACAGTGGTTGCTCTCAAAGAGCCTTATATTGAGGGGAGGAGACTATATATATATATACACACACACACAGGTAAACAAACAAAAGTATACACAAAACAAATACAAAGTAATTTTGGGATTAGTTATCGAGCATTGATTAAGTGCCTACAATGTGCTCACAAGGAGGACAATTCAGGGCATTCTAGGGGACCAACAGGCACATATATAAATATACACAGAATGAGTATAAAGGGAATAAATACAAAGTTGGTAAATACAACTAGCAACTCAGTCAGTGAAGTCAGTCAAAGCCTCTTGTAGGAAGGTGCATTTGAACTGGAGCACTGTAAAGAACTTGGGGGTTCCAAGAGGCAGATGTGGGGTGGCACATAGTGTTGTGCCCAAACCCAAATCACTCATCTCCTGATTTGAAGCCCACCATTAAGCCCCTTTATATATTTGTCTTTGTCTCTATCCTATACCCTGTAATAGCTTAAAACTGTTTAAGGCATAGTCTTGGGTATTGCCCAAGGTGTAGTCCCGGGGTGATGGCACAAGTTTATCTTAAGAAGAGACCACCCTATTCTGTTCCTGCTGACCAAGCAGGGTCCCCACACCCTTTACCCAGAACATGACCCCTAGCCTGTCCCCATTACCCATCGACCCTCCACCTTGTACCCTACACCCTGTTTTGGGAGGGACTCCCTTGCTCCAGGAAAAGTTGCACCCTTGTACCCTTGCTCCATATTTCCAAATTAGCCCTGAGCTATAGATCTAACCAATGGCAATTCTTGGCTTCTGTACATCATTGCTTATGCTAGGTCCCCTCTCCAATTGTGGTTTTTGTGGTTTTAGCCTTTATAAGCACTGTATGCACCCCAATTTGGGGCTGCCTGATTTTAGTTTAGACTCTAGGCAGGGGTGCTTAATCAATAAATCCACACCTAAATTTACCTTGAACTAGGTCACGGCTTGCTCTTATTCTCTGCACAGCATTGGGAGAGGCCAGCTTGTGGTCCAGAGACGATCAGGTGTAGTAGGCCAGTTTGGCCAAAATATAAAGTGTGTAAAGGGGAGTAATAGGAAATCAACCTGAAAAGATTGGGTGACATTAGAGCTTTTAAATACCAAAGAGAGGAGTTTGTATTTTATCTTATAGGTTTATATATATATATATTTTATATATGTATGTGTATATATATTTCTTACATATATATCTACTTATTACTATGTTGTTTGGTCGTTTCAGTCACGTAGCAGATGAAACTTGAGCTTTGAAGGGAGTTAGGGGTTCTAATAGGAAGAGGTGAGGAAGGAGAGCATACCAGGCAGGGGACAAAGCCTGTGCAAAAGCACTGAGGTGAGAAATGGATTGTCACTTATGGAGAGACTAGCAAGGAGGCCAGTTTGACAGGAAAATTAACTGGATGAAGGAGAGGATTTGAAATCAGTGTTAAAAGATAGGTTGGAGTCCAAGGGTGTTAGGTTTTAAATACCAGGGGGTTACTATATTATCCAATAATAACAGGGTCAAACCTGTGCTTCGGGGTTATGAATTTGGCTGCTGTATGGTGGATTAGATTGGAGAGGGAAAGACTGGAGGCAGAAAGATTCAGGCAAGAGGCATGAGAGGGTGGCTATGAGAGTGGATAGAAGAGGTACTGTGGAGGTTAAGTCAACAAGACTTGGCATTTGATTGAATGTGGGAGTGAAAGAGGAGAAAATAAAGGATGATTGAGGTTAGAAACCTGGGTGTCAGGGGCAACAATGGATAGAGCACTGCCCCTGGAGTCAGGAGGACCTGAGTTCTAATGTGACCTCTGACATGTACTAGCTGTATGACCGTGGGCAAGTCACTTAATCTCAGTTGCCTCTAAAAAAAAAAAGAAGCCTGGATATCAGCAAGAATGGTAGTGCCCTAGACAGAAAAAGGGCAGGTAGGAAAAAGGAGAATGGGTTTAGGGAGCAAAAGTTCTCTTTTGTATATATTGAGTTTGAGATGCCTCTGAAATATCCAGGCAGAGATATAAAGCACATAATTGGTCATCTAAATGCAGATTGGGGTCAGCAATAAGATACTGTGACTGGGACCTTTTTCATAGTTTTGCCTTCCTAGTAATGTTTCAATGCCCTGTCTGCTATGTACAGCCAACACAACTGGCTCTCCAGGGATTGCCATCTTCTTACTTTTAGCAGCTATACTGTGGTCTGTGATACGTTTTCCTCTAGTTCTGTGACCATTTTCCATAGATTCCTGTTGTGTTGCATGGAAGGAGGTCAAAGATACAAAGAGATGCCCTGTGCACATCAGAGAATTAATTGCAGAACTACTTTTGGCAGCAGAGAGTGGGAAGCAGAGTTAGGTGCCTGTGATAGTAATGGCAATTAAAGATTCCCCTGTATTGGCTTGGTT
>NW_027187280.1:6282131-6368423 GCF_028583685.1 Petaurus breviceps papuanus | reverse complement strand
TATTTTATTTTTGAAAAAAAGCCACCTCCTCCATAAACCCTAAACCTCTTAATACCCAAATGGAGGTCTTTTCTTCATCTTGACACGAGGCAAGTTCTCAGCAATCTTAGTTCCTGGGGAGACAAGGCTTAGCAAGGCCATAAGATACATTGCCAGTCCCTTCATGAATTCATCCTCTGTCTGTAGAACAGTCCTAGAACCCCTGAACACATTAGCAAAGCCCTCTCCCAGGATTTCTGTAAACATACCACAAGAAAATCCTTCTTCAGGGCTTCTGAACCAACAGAAAGGTTCCCAGACCCCTGCAACAACAGCACTGTCCTTCACCAGTGGACAGTATTCACTCTGTCTGCAGGACAGTCTCCAGACCCCTGCAAAAACAGCACTGTCCTTCACCAGTGGACAGTATTCACTCTGTCTGCAGGACAGTCTCCAGAGCCCTGCAACAACAGCACTGTCCTTCACCAGTGGACAGTATTCACTCTCTGTCTGCAGGACAGTCTCAGGGCTTCTTAGCCAACAGCCAGGTTCCAGGACTTCTTCAACAAAAGGACTGTCTTTCACCAGTGGACAAATCTGGCAAAACAACATCAAAACAGACAAAGTACCAGCAAAACAGCCATGTCTCCTCAGTCCTTGGCAGCTCAGGGGGCAGGTCTCAAAAGTCCAGGGCAATTCAAAGCGGCCACCAGCAATTCTCTTAGTCTCTCTCTCTCCACGAGGTGCTGCTTCCAAAAAGATCTTCCACCTCTCTCTTGTCTCTCCAAATCTATGTCACCAGCTTCTCCCAGTTCAGGACTTTCTTTTCACATCAACAAGTCCATCCCACAGGTGGGATTAACAAGCTCTGGGTTTTAACACAATCAATTTGAAAACCAAGCCCAATACAGGGGAATCTCCACATTCCATTACTATCACACTTATGTAGAAGGAGGTATATATACTGACCTTAGCAAGTAAGTGATAATGGTAATGGCAGGTAGTAGAGCCAGGCCTCATGACTCCCACCACACCATACTTCCTCCTACATGAATAGATGTTTCTAGGAGTGAAGCCTAATAGAAGATGCTACAAAAACAAAGAAAAGGAGGGATTGGCTATGATATGCAAAAGCAAATCCAACTATTCACTTTCCAGAACTTCACTCCCACATAAGCAAGTAACTGCTAATTATCCCTACCTGGATTCTGTGGTAGGAGCCATATCCTAATCCTGCCTACCAAAGGTGTTAAAACTATCTTCAAGATTTGGTTGGAGCAGGGAGCTAAAGGCTCAAGCTACTGACATCACTACCTAGTCTCCTCAGTATCAAAAAGCCATGAGAAGCTCCAGGTATTCTAATACTTGGCTGGTGAACCATGGTGTATAACTCTGGTAGGAAAGAACTCAACTGAATCAACTCGGGGTGTCCTCACTGCATATCATTGTGGAACATCCTTCTGCTATGGCTAAATAAATCTCCTTTTGTTAAAGCTAGAATGATGTACAAATGTCTCATTTCATTTCCATATCAAAAATAAACTACCAGGGGACTGACTGGTCTGAGTCAGGCCCAGACCACTAAAATGTACCATTGGTATCTGGAACATGTCCAAAACAGCATTCATCTTTCTCTCTGAACTCATCCATCCTGCAAATTTCCCTATTCCTTTGAAGGAAGATCATAGAATCCTAGATTAGATATGGAAGGTACTATCTGGGATTTCTGATCTGATTAAGTGCATAGGAGAGCACAAAACCAAATGGTTTAAGAGATTTGAGGAGCTCAATATCACTTACAACTGTGATAATCAGTAAAAGCTTCATTAGGCAAAATGCATTCAAATTCTGAGTCTAAAAGTTACTAACTCTTACTGTGGACAAGTCACTCAATTCAGTTTCCTTATTTATAAAATGAAAATAATAATATAAAGTACTTTCTTTTAGAATGTGAGTTGTTGGTATTATTCTGCTCCTGTATTAGTTTTTTTTCTTCTTCTGGATCTCTTCCATCTAAACCTTTGCTTTGTAATCCATAGAACCCCTTATTTTATGCATCGCTAAATTTCTTCCACTGGGTTCTCCCATTAGTGGCCCCTCTCAACCCAGGTTTCCTGCTATGAAAGTCAGTGTGGCTATTAGGCAAATCTGAGCAGAAAATAGACAACCGAATGTCTCTGCTGCCATCTAGTGCCCAAGAGATTAAAATCCATCATGGTTTGGAACAAGAAAGTGTTCCTGAGGCCACCTTTATAACAAAAAGCACTCCAGGTTTAAAATTAAATTGCTGCAATAGCGAAATACAACTAGGATAGCAAGGGAAGCTTTTTATTGGGAATAAAATCTTTGCATCAAATATCTCTGTCTAATATCAAAAGACACATAAAGAACATAAATGTGTAAGACCAAGAGCCATCCCTCAGTGAGTTAAAGCCAGTCAATCCGTGATACATATCCATAACAAATAACAAGCACTTAGCACTTACTATTTGCCAGTCATTACACTAAGCATTAGAGACACACAAAAAAGGCTTAAAGGAGCTTACTTTCTTTTTTTTTTTATTTTTATTTAACTTTTAATTTATGAGTTTACATTCTAATAGTAGAAACAATGTGCAAATAATTAGGTACACATAAGATACACAAAGGGAAAATGAAAGGAACTCTCAGAAGGGAAAGCACTAGCTCCTATAAAAAATGGAATCTGAACTGAATCTTGAAGAAATCCACGGAGACTAAAAGGTGGAGGAGCTAAAGGAGAAGAGAATATTAGGCACATGGCAAAGCCTACTATACAAGGGCACCAAGATGGGAGAGTCATAGTTGAAGAGAAACAAGTAGGCCAGTATAGCTGGATTGTGGAGTATGTGAAGGAAGATAGTGTAAAAAGGCTGGAAAAAGTAGAAGGGGTTAGGCTGTTAATGGAATTAAGTCAAAAGATGAGTTTATATTTGATCATGAAGGTAATAGAAAACCAGTAGAGGTCATTGTGCAGGAGCAGACTATAATGCCAATGCAATACCCATAGCAGCTGCTATGACTATGCAGATGTATTTACCAACCTAGGCAACTCCACTGAGTGGAGGATGAATTGGAGTGGGCAACAACTTGAGAAAAGGAGACCAATTGCAATAGTCTAGGTGAGAGATGATGAGATCCTGACCTAGGGTAGTGGCTGTGTGAGTGGACAGAAGAGCTACTATACAAGAGATGTTGTGAAAGGTCAAGATCTGCAATGGAGTAGCTGAGACTGAGGATTTGAAGATGACATTGATGATGTCGCCCTGAGTGATTGGGTAGATGGTGGCACCCTTGACAGTGATCAGGAATCTCAGAAGGGAAAATCTGGAGGAAAAGATAACAAGTTCTATTTTTAAAGTGTTGAATTTGAGATGTTTATGAACCATCCAGTTCAAGATGTCCAAAAGGCTATTGGTGATGTGTGAGTGTAGCTCAGGAGAAAGAATCAGGTTCAATATATAGATCTGGAATGATCTACAGAGATATGTAATTGAACCCAAAGTATATGAATAAATAGCTCTCCAAAATTTTAATATATTAACAACATTTAGAAGACTGCTCCAAATAACTAGTAAAGAAAGAAATACAGACCCAACCAATGTTTATGTGCTCATGTGTGTAGTTAAATCTTGCTGCTGAATTTGAGTCCTTTGCTTATAAATTGTCTTGGACAGTTGATATTCCACAAACATCTCAAACTCAGTATGTCCTAAAAAGAATACATGTATCTGTACCAAACCCATATCCTCTCTAAATTTTCCCATTTTTATTAAAAAGACAATCATTCTTCCAGTTACCCATGTTCATATTCTCAAAGTAATCCTAAATTCTTCCATCCCTGACACTCTTCATTTCTAATCACTCACCAAACTTTGTCAGTTCTACTGCTATAACATCTTTCACATTCATCGCTTTCTCTAACTCATAGAGCTCCTATCTTATGTCAGGCCCTCATTACCTTTCAACTGTCCTTTGAAATAGCTTCCTAATTGGTCTCCATGATTTCAATCTCTTCCTGCTCCAATCCATTCTTCACACAGATGCCAAATTGGTTTTTTTTTTCCTAAAACAAAAATTTGACCATGTGATCTGGGTAGCCTTTTTGGGGGGGGGGGCCCAATCAATAATTACTACTTCAACTCAGTGATTCAGATTGCTTTTGATACATTAATTTTTACCCGTAGAAATAAGACTGAGTGAAAGAACAAGTCCTCAAAAGGGATTGGATTCATTTATTTCTTATTGTATACTGAAACTTCCATTGCAACCCTCATTTGGAAAGATTCCTTTCCTAACTAGAAGAAACATTTGTATTAAGAATAATTTATCATAATCTGTTTTGCTTATACGTCATTTTCCTTGAAGTATAATCTCTTACTCAGTTTGCATGCAAACATTCTATAGGGTGGGGTTTTTGCTCCCTTTTATAACTTTTGAAATCGATCCATTGAATTTTGCCATTATCCATCCTCCCCGCCAAAAGGCAACAGCCACATCTCCTGAGGTTAGTTTCAGTATAATTGTTAGCACCTGCAAAGGAGAAATTGGCTCTCTGAGAAAACAGCTACCCTCAAAGGTTATTATTGAATGTGTACAATACTTAGGCTATCTGTTGACAACTGCCTGATGACCTCCCCTCACCACCATGTTCCAGATAACATTTGCCATTGAGGGAGCTGAATGTGTGCCAAGGCTGAACTGCTCTAATGATTAATCATGAGTTTAGAAAGAATTTCCATGAATGCAAACATGTGTACTTTAGCCAATTAGTGATCTCAAACTTCCAGGAGAAAATTGTGAAGTGAGGCTTTATTGATAAATTGTCAGAAATTAGCCTTTTTCTCTATATAAATTTAGAGGCAATTAGGTGACACAATGTATAGAGCCCTGGGCCTAAAGTCAGAAAGAGTTGAGTTCAAATTTGGTCTCAGATACTAGCTAGGTGACCATGGATAAAACACAAAATCTTCAAGATGGCATCGAAGACCTCTATAATCTGGCTCCTATTTCTCATGCCAGTCCTGTTTCACCTAACTCCCCATCATTCTTTTCTAACCAAATTAGCCCATTAGCTGTACGTCATAAAAGATAATCCATCTCCTACTTTTGTAACATTGCATAGATGGCTCCCCATTTCTGGAATGCTCTCTCTGCTTTCCTCTACCAGTTGGAATCCCTAGACAAAGCTTAGATGTAGCCTCCTAATTAAGACTTTTCCCTAATTCCTCTCCCAATTATTAATATTCTCTTACTCTTGAAACTACTTTGTTTTTACTTATGTGGGTATATATTGTGTCCCCTAACTATAATGTTAGCACCTTGAGGGCAAATTTTTGCCTTTGCATACACAGTGCTTTGCTTACACTAGGCACTTAATAAATGCTTGTTGAAATATTTAATTTGGTTGAATTACAGTTCTTAAAATATTGTGAGGGCACTGGTTTCAGCAGTGGGGATACAAAGATAAAAATAAAACATTCTCTGCCTTCAAGGAGTTTCTCTTCTACTGAAATGATACAATGTGTACATGATAAGTAAATACAAAGTAATTTGTGGGTAGCAAAGGAAAAATGGGATCATGGTATAGTAGTAAAAATGCTTGGATTTGGAGTTGGAAGACAGGTTCAAATCAGCTTCCACTTATCACCTTCTAACTTTGAACAAGTCATTTAATCTCTCTGCGTCTCCTTGTCTGGGAAATGAGGAGGTTGGTACAGATAACCTACAATCCCTTCTGTTTCTACATCTATGATCCTATGACCAATATATTGGGATCAGGAAAGACCTTGTGTAGACTATAGCACCTAAACTAAGTCTTGAAGAAAAGAGGAAGAGAGGAAGGGTTACTGTTGCTGTTGACTTGTTTCTGTCATGTCCAACTCTTCATGACCCCATTTGGGCTTTTCTTGGCAGAGATACTGGAGTGGTTTGACATTTCTTTCTCTAGCTCATTTTAGAGATGAAGAAACTAAGGCAAATAGGGTTAAATTATTTGCCCGGGATCACACGGCTAGTAAGTATGTGAGATCAGATCCGAACTTGGGATGATGAGCCCTGAATTCTATCCATTGAACCACCTAGCTGCCTAAGGAAGAAGGGAAAAAGCATTTATGTGCCTGCTCTGTGCCAGAAACTGTGCTAAGCACTTTACTTAACCTCTGTCTGCTCAGTTTCCTCAACTATAAAATAAGGATAATAACAGCACCTACTTCCCAGAGGTTGTGAGGATCAAATCAGATAATATTTGTAAAGCATTTTGTATTTGTAAAAGTTTTTTTAAAACCTTTAAACAATATATAAATGCTAGCAACATTACTATTATTCTTCCCAGTGGTTCTCTTGATTTAGCTATCCCTCCTACAGTCATATTATCCAAAAATTTGATGAACAAAGAAGATGGGGAAGAAAAGGGAGATGGAGAAGAGAAAGAGAGAACATTGGTCCTTAAAGAATTCATTAGTTCTTGTTTTTATGGACATGAAAATGACCTTGGATTCCTGAAAACCATGTCAACAGAACACAACTCTGGCAGGTCCTAGCAAGCTGTCAAGACTTCAGTTGCAGGCCTAGTGCCAGATTCTGTGTGTGTTGCCAGAGGCCCATCCTAGCTAAGCTCAGAGAGGCTCATCATAAATTTGGCACCACACAATGAAATTTTTATCACAAAACAATCTACTAGGGCATAGACAGAATACAATCTGGATTATTAGTATTTTTGCTATCATCATCATCAACAACAACAACATTATTACTAACATTAATTACTGATTAAAATGAATAGCATTTTTTGATCCAAACTTGTGATTTAATCAGTGTGGTGACTTCTCAATGTGGAAACTTCCTCTATTTATGCATATCAGTAACTCATCTATAAGTTATACTCTTAAAGAATTTTTTGGAGGCAATGAAGGTGAAGTTACTTGCTCATGGTCATGCAGCTAGTATGTAACAGAGGCAGAATTTGAACACAGATCTCCCTGCTTCCAAGGCTGATTTTCCATCCACTATATCACACTGCCTATTTATAAGAAGATAATTTAGATATTAGTTAATATATAGGAAGTAATATGATTACTACTAACCTCATAATAATTGCTACTAATACCATGTACACCAGGGTGAGGAACCTGTGGCCTTGAGACCACATGTGACCTTCACAGTTTGGATTCAGTCAAAGGGTCACACTTGAAGACCTACAGGGCCACATGTGGTCTCAAGGCCACAGATTCCCCATGCCTGGTGTGCACCATATTAGTAATAAGATGCAGTAAATATGACTGAAAAGGTCCACATTTTCAAAGATGCTTGAGACCAGAACACAAAATTCTCTTTGCAGGAGAATTAGGACTTTAATTCCCATGATGCCATGTGCCCACAGCACATCTGGGGATTGAGATAAGAGGGGAAACTGGATGAAGAATAGAGGCCACTGCCAGGTACCTGGCATGCAGAACAATGAAGACTTCAGAGAATGAATAGAAACAGTAGTAGATTTTTTTTGTTGTTTGTTGTTAGATCCTATACAGAGAGTCCTAACTGAGACAAAGCAAGATTGGAAACCTTACCAAATAGGGAAAAGCTGGAACTGTCATCATTATTGGGACTGACAAGCAATGCTTAAGGCTAGCCAAATTGGGGGCTGTACCCTAACAGTGGTGACCTGAAATCACACTAGGCATCAATAGCTTTAGTCACTAACTAAATTCAAGGTAGACAAGAACATGTCATAGGCTATTGAGATTTTGGCAATGCCTTCCCTATCAAAGCCAAGAGTCCCAAATTCTCTGGGTGTGAAGGAGGAGAAAACTGTACTTGTCTGGGAATATGTCTGACTGTTTTCTGTTACTTTGTGTGTGTGTGTGTGTGTGTGTGTGTGTGTGGAGTAGTTTTATTGGCTTTAGTAATCAATTAATCAATAGAAACTTTTTAAATTTAAAATAATAAACGAGCCTCAAACCAAATTCTGGAATGACAGAGCCAACAAAAGATTAGAATGAGACACTCTTCTAACCCAAGACAAGTGAGGAGTTTGGAAAGAGTTATCTGAGACATGGCGAAGGCTGGCCCAGAGCACACAGGGATGGAACACCATTGTTGGATTAAGTGATGCTGACAGAAGTAGCAGCAGCTTCAGGAGTTCTCAAGCCAGATATGGTAAGAGGACCTGGATATTGATGAGAAAGAGATTACAGGATACCCCTGTACTGGGTTCAGAACCAAACTTTGTTTGGCAACTCCACTGACTATACTAACTTCTAGGTCATAGGTCAAGTGCAGAGAGAAGCACTTTCAGTCAAGAGGGAATGAAAGCCCTGAGGAATAGTATCACTTCCTGTCTGAATAGAGGAGAGGACCTGAGGAGCAGTATTGATTATAATCCCAAGGGATCAGAGGCTTTTAAGGACCCTTAGAGTGAAAACCAAGAGAGCAGTGACCATGCCTTGCCCCAGATCACACCATCTGGGAAGAACCAAAAACTTCCAAACCCATAGAACTAACTCTGAAAACCAGTTTGAAAAAGCCTAAGCTTGAGACAGAACCCCTCCCTACCCCAAACCAAGAACAGAGCCCAACATTAAGTTCCAAATCAAGAAATAGGGTGGGGAGCCAAAATGGCAGCACAGAAGCAGGAAAACCCCCTGAGTTCCCCCCATAACTACCTCAGATATGACTCTAAACAAATTTTAGAGCTACATAACCCACAAAGTGACAGAGAGAAACAAATCTCCAGCTGAAGGCTGCTTGGCAGGTAGACAGGAAGGGTACATCACAGTGCACTGACAGCAAAGCCCAGCCCATGGTTTTAGCCTCAGAGAGGTGCCGACCAGCCGCAGTTGGAGGGACTTTGGTAGAGTGGATCACCAGCAGCTGTGGCGGTTTCCAGAATTTTCAACCCATAAATGCCAAAGACAAAGTAGGTCAGTGGACTTTGGGAACAGGGGGTCCAGAAGTGCAGTCCAGGCTCTGCCCCCAGAGGGAGAAGTGGCTGAGGCACAGCAGCTGCTGCCTCGTGGCTACTTCAGAGCTCCTGGCCTGCAGGTTGTAGGGGGACCAAGCAGCCAGTCTGAGGGGTAATCGCTCTTGCTTTAACCTGCTTGGATCTGGATTGCTGTCTAGGGTGGAGGTGCTGGGATGCATGACCAGGTGCCAGAGCAGGTGGAGGCCTCAGAGAGAGAGGCTTCAGCCAACTAATGGCTCTGGCAGCTGTGAAAACCCCAGTGATTTGGGACAAAGCTCTCCTCTCTGAAAGCAGAGTTCTACTGTGGCAAAGAGCTCAAAAGTCAAGTAATTGAGTGGCAACATGAGCAAGCAAAGGAAGCAAAGCAAGCACAGCAATCCAACTTTGGGTTCCTTTTTTGGAGACAAAAAGGATCAAAGCATGGAACAGGAGGAAAACAATGAAATCAGAACTCCTGCACCAAAAGCTTCCAAGAAAAATATGAATTGGTTACAGGCCACAGAGGGGCTTAAGAAGGATTTTGAAAATCAAATAAAAGAAGTGGAGGAAAAATTGGGAAGAGAAATGAGAATGATGCAAGAAAATCATGAAAATAGAGTCAACAACCTGACTGAAGAAAATAACACCTTAAAAAATAGACTAACTCAAATGGCAAAAGAAGCTCAAAAAGCCAATGAGAAGAATACTTTAAAAAGCCAAATTTGCCAGATGGAAAAAAAAATCTCAAAAGTTCACTGAAGAGAATAACTCCTTCAGAATTATACTGGAGCAAATGGAAGCTAGTGACTTTATGAGAAATCAAGATACTATTAAACAAATCCAAACAAATGAAAAAATAGAAGGCAGTGTGAAATATCTCATTGGAAAAACCACTGACCTGGAAAATAGATCCAGGAGAGACAATTTAAAAATTATTGGACTACCTGAAAGCCATGATCAAAAAAAAGAACTTAGAGGCATAAAAACCTCACAATTCTATGCAGTAAGGCAGAAATAGTAAATGCATCGTTCTCAGATCATGATGCAATAAAAATTATATGCAATAAAAGGCCAGGGAAAGACAGACTAAAAACTAACTGGAAATTAAACAATTTAATCCTAAAGAATGAGTGGGTCAAACAAGAAATTATAGAAACAATCAGTAATTTCATTCAAGAGAATGATAATAATGAGACAACATACCAAAATCTGTGGGATGCATTAAAGGCAGTTCTTAGGGGAAGTTTTATATCCCTGAGTGCATACGTGATTAAATTAGAGAAAAGGGAGCTCAACGAATTGGGCATGCAATTAAAAAACCTAGAAAAAGAACAAATTCAAAATCCCCAATTAAATACTAAACTAGAAATATTGAAGACTAAAGGAGAGATTAATAAAATCGAAATTAAGAAAACTATTGAACTAATAAATAAAACCAAGAGCTGGTTTTATGAAAAAACCAACAAAATTGATAGACCCTTAGTCAATATGATAAAAAAAAGAAAGAAAAAAACCAAATTATGAGTATCAAAAATGAAAAGGGTGAATCTACGTCCGATGAAGAGGAAATCAAAACAATAATTAGGAATTATTTTTCCCAATTGTATGCACATAAATTTGACAATCTTAGGGAAATGGATGAATATTTAGAAACATACAAGTTGCCCAGATTAACTGAAGAGGAAGTAAATTACTTAAATAATCCCATCTCAGAAAAAGAAATTGAACAAGCCATCAGTCACCTCCCTAGGAAAAAATCTCCAGGGCCAGATGGATTCACTTGTGAATTCTATCAAACATTTAAAGAACAATTGATTCCAATACTCTACAAACTATTTGGGAAAATTAGTGAAGAAGGAGTCCTACCAAATTCTTTTTATGACACAAATATGGTACTGATACCTAAATCAGGAAGAGATAAAACAGAGAAAGAAAATTATAGACCAATCTCCCTCATGAATATAGATGCAAAAATTCTAAATAAAATACTAGCCAAAAGACTACAGCAACTTATCTCAAGAATAATACACTTTGATCAGGTAGGATTTATTCCAGGAATGCAAGGATGGTTTAATATTAAGAAAACCATCAGTATAATTGAGCATATCAACAATAAAACTATCAGAAACCACATGATCATCTCAATAGATGCAGAAAAGGCTTTTGACAAAATACAACATCCATTCCTATTAAAAACACTAGAAAGTATAGGAATAAATGGAGCCTTCCTTAAAATAATAGGTAGCATCTATTTAAAGCCATCAGCAAGTATTATATGTAATGGGGAGAAGCTGGAAGCATTTCCCATAAGATCAGGGGTGAAACAAGGGTGTCCACTATCACCCCTCTTATTCAATCTGGTACTAGAAATGTTAGCAGTAGCAATTAGAGAAGAAAAAGAAATCAAAGGAATCAAGTTAGGCAAAGAAGAGACCAAGCTATCACTCTTCGTAGATGATATGATGATATACTTAGAGAATCCTAGAGAATCAAGTAAAAAACTACTTGAGACAACAAATAAATTTGGCAAAGTTGCAGGATATAAAATAAACCCACATAAATCCTCGGCATTCCTACATATTTCCAATGAAATTCAACAGCAAGAAGTAGAAAGAGAAATCCCATTTAAAGTTACTGTAGACATTATAAAATATTTGGGAATCTACCTGCCAAAACAAACCCAGGACCTATATGATCATAACTACAAAACACTTTTCACACAAATAAAGTCAGATCTAACTAATTGGAAAAATATCAATTGCTCATGGCTGGGTCGAGCTAATATAATAAAAATGACAACTTTACCTAAAGTAAATTATATATATTTAGTGCCATACCAATTAATTTACCAAAAAAACTACTTTATAGAGTTAGAAAAAATAGTAACAAAATTCATCTGGAAGAATAAACGGTCCAGAATATCAAGGGAATTAATGAAAAGAAATGCTAGGGAAGGTGGACTAGCTTTACCAGATTTCAATCTGTACTATAAAGCAGCAGTCATCAAAACTACTTGGTACTGGCTGAGGAATAGAGGAGTGGATCAATGGAATAGATTAGGCACACAAGATTCAGAAGTCAACGACTACAGTAATGTATTGTTTGATAAACCCCCAGACCCTGGTTTTTGGGACAAGAACTCACTATTTGACAAAAACTGCTGGGAAAACTGGAATATAGTATGGCAGAAACTGGACATAGACCATTATCTAACACCATATACCAAAATCAAGTCTAAATGGGTTCATGATCTAGGTATAAAGGTCGATACTGTAAGCAGTCTGCTAAAACAAGGAATAGTTTACCTATCAGACTTGTGGAGAGGGAATGACTTTATGATGAAACAGGAATTAGAGAACATTATAAAATGTAAAATGGATAATTTTGACTACATGAAATTGAAAAGTTTCTGTACAAAGCCAATGTAACCAAGATTAAGAGGGAAGTGGGAAATTGGGAAAGAATCTTTACAACCTATGTCTCTGACAAAGGACTCATCTCTAAAATATACAGAGAATTGAGTCAAATTTATAAGAATACAAGTCATTCCCCAATTGATAAATGGTCAAAGGATATGAACAGGCAGTTTTCAGAGAAAGAAATTAAAGCTATCTATAAGCACATGAAGAAATGCTCTAATTCACTATTGATTAGAGAAATGCAAATCAAAACAACTCTGAGGTACCACATCTCACCAGTCAGATTGGCTAAGATGACAAAACAGGAAAATGACAAATGCTGGAGAGGATGTGGGCAAACTGGAACACTAATGCATTGTTGGTGGAGTTGTGAACTGATCCAGCCTATCTGGAGAGCAATCTGGAATTATGCCCAAAGGGCTATAAATACTTTCATACCCTTTGATCCAGCAATACCACTTCTAGGGTTATATCCCAAAGAGATCATAGAAATTGGAGAAAGACCCATATGTACAAAAATGTTTATAGCAGCTCTTTTTGTTGTGGCAAAGAATTGGAAATTAAGGGGGTGCCCATCAATTGGGGAATGGCTGAACAAGTTGTGGTATATGCATGTTATGGAATACTATTGCGCCATAAGAAACAGGGAGCAGGCGGTCTTCATATTTACCTGGAGAGGCTTAAAAGAACTGATGCTGAGTGAGAAGAGTAGAACCAGGAGAAATTTGTACACAATTACAGACACAACGTGTGTGTGATGACCAACTTTGATAGACTGGACTCTTCTCAACAATGCAGGGATATAAGTCAATCCCAAAAGACGCATGATGGAGAGAAAAACGTGCATCCAGAGAAAGAACTAGAAAGAACTAAATTTATATCCAGGTGGAAGCAAAATACCTGATCTTTTTTGTTCTCTTATTTGATTTTTTGTTCTCTTTACCATTTTTCATTCCAGCTGGTACAATCCATCCTTATAACCTGACCAATGTATAATGTGAAAGTATCTACAGATCCTATACTTGATTATAAGCCGCCATGGGGGGGGGGGGAGGGAAGGGAAGGAGGGGAACAAAAATGTGAAATTCAAGGAATTGTGGAATTGAATCATGTAAACTAAAAGGAAACAAACAAATTAATAAATTAAAGAATTAAAAAATAAAAGAAAAAAAAGAACCTAGAAATTATCCTTCAAGAAATTCTCAAGGAAAATTGCCTTGATGTTTTAGAACCAGAGGGCAAAATAGAGGTTGAAAGAATCCACCAATCACCTCTTGAAAAAGATCCCAAAAAGAAAACTCCTAGGAATATTATAGCCAGGTTCCAGAATTCCCTGATCAAGGAGAAAACATTACAAACAGCCAGGAAGAAACAATTTGAATATTGTGGAAACACAATCAGTATAACACATGATTTGGCAGCTTCTATACTGAGACATCAAAGGGCTTGGAATACGATATTCCAGAGGTCAAAGGAGCTGGGACTAAAACCAAGAATCACCTACCTAGCAAAACTCAGTATAATGTTTTAGGGGAAAATATGGTAATTCAATGAAATAGAGGACTTTCAAGCTTTCTTGATGAAAAAACCAGAGTTAAATAGAAAATTTGACATTCAGATACATGAAGCAAGAGAAGCATGAGAAGGTAAACAGGGAAAAGAAATCATAAGGAACTTATCAAAGTTGACCTATTTACATTCCAACATGGAAAAACAATAATTGCAACTTAAGAAAGTTTTCTCAGTATGAAGATAGTTGAAGAGAATATAAATGTATGTATATATATATGTGTGTGTGTGTGTGTACATACATATATGTCTATATAGGAGGGTATATGGATGTACGAATACATATGTGAGTGTGTGCATATATGTGTACAGGTATACATAGACAGAGGGCACAGGACCAATTGAATAGGAAGGGATGATACTTAAAAGGTGAAATTGAGAGGTAAGAGAGGAATATTGAAAGGAGATGGGGAGAGACAGAATGGGGTAAATTATCTCATATTGAAGAGGCAAGGAAAAATTGTTACAATGGAGGGGAAGAACAGGAAGGCAAAAGGGAATGGGTCAACCTTACTCTCATTGAATGTGGCTTAGGGAGGGAATGATATACCCACTAAATTGGGTATCTCACACTACAGGAGAGTTGGGGGGAAGGGGATGAGAGGGGGGATGATGGAGGGGAAGGCAGGTTAGAGGGAGGGTAGTTAGAAGCACACACTTTTGAAAAGGGACAGGGTCAAAATAGAGAATAGAACAAGTGGGGGGCAGTATAAGATGGAGGGAAATATAGTCAATCTTTCACAATATGGAAATGTTTTGCATAGCTACACACATACAACCTATATTAAATTGCTTATCTTCCCAGTAAGGGTGGGTTATGAGGGAGGAAGGGAAAGAATCTGGAATTCAAAGTTTTAAAATCAAATGTTCAAAATATATATATTTTTTACATGCAACTGGGAAACAAGATATACAGGCACTGTGGGATAGATATACATCTTGCCCTACTGGAAAGTCAGAGGGGGATGGGGGAGGATATAGGAGAGGGAAGATTGGGGGAGGGAGTATTTAGTGGGATCGCTGTCCCTATTTTATATGAAACACTCATAAAATACACTGTACTTCACTTTGACAAAGACAGGACCAGTGTTTTATCTAAGAAGAGTACTGGAGACTGGCTGGAGGTAGCACTAAGATTGCCGTATTTGAGTACACCACTAGGTGGCAAACTAGGCTCGTTGCCCCAGCTCACTCCCTTTTAAGCCTATGAGTCTAGAATTCCACACTGGTGTAGTGGGATTTCCATGGTTCCTTTACCTCTCAGTTTTCTTTTTAGTGGCAAGATTCAGGTTCTGGCTTATCTAGTCAAAGGTATGAAATTTCAACATTTCCAAATAATTCATAATTTATCAAAATGACTTGCACTCCCACTTGCATTAAATTTCTAATCTCAATATTGCATGACCTGAAAAAAAAAACCTGATTAGCATATGGATTCAATGTTGACTTAGTAAAGCAGAAATAAGTTTATACAAAGTCACTTTGATTTTTTTTTCCATAGCAGTAACTTACTGCTCCCTGTAGGATCCAAAATATCAACTACGTCACTCTGGCCAACAGCCTCAACTCTTCTCTTCAACAGTACCTTGACCTCTGCCTCTGGAACCACTCTGCGCTCTCTAATTGGTGAGCTTTCCCCTTATCTTGGCTGGAACCAGGTCTCGCTGGGTTAGCTCCCAGACATTTCCATACTACACTTTCTTGTACATGTCTCCATTCTCCCTATTAGAATGTATGATCTTTGAGGGTAGAAACTGCCTGCTTTTATTTGTATCCTGAACACTTAGCACAATATCTATCGGTAGTTAGTATTTCCACAGGTGCCGCCTGTGGATTGGTAAAAGGATTATCCTTCCATCATTTGAGGGCTTAAAGGTCAAAAGAGTTAAGTGGAACTCTAGGTTCACCAATAATCATCTCACACAGTCTTTGTCTGGAGTGGAAAAACTGTAGGAACGAGACTGGCTTCCCAGCCAATCATTAAGCAAAGCCTAGAGTCAACAGGAGTCAACAGTAGACTCAATAAGAGGCTTTGTGGTCAGGAGAATCATTACCTATTGTTGCTAAAGGATCCAAGTAGTCCTCCAGTCAACCAGACTAATCTGCCTTCTCTACAAATCTATGCTACTACCTATACTACAAAATTATTCTCAAAAAGTGAGAAAGAAAGCACTCTACAAAACTTCTTTTATGAAACAAATCTTAAATCAAGGAAGGAAGAAATAAAGAACTACAAACAATAACACTAATGGATATCGATTTAAAATGTTCAAATAAAATCCTATCAGATAGCAATTTATTCAAGAAATAATTAAGTATTACCAAATTTGATTTATGTCAGGGATATAAAAATGGTTTAGCATTAGGAAGACAAAATCATATTCAAAACAAAAACATCTAAAACCATATGATAATCTCAATATATACAGAAAACACATTTGACAAGTATAATAACCATTTAGACTTTAAAAAACCTAGAAAGTATAGCTATAGATGTATCTTTTTTAAAAATATGATCTAAAATATCAGTCTAAAACTAAAAGCAAGCATCATTTGCAATGGGGTTACACCAGAAGCCTTCTTGGTAAATAAAGGAATAAAGCAAGGATATTTTCTCTTCCTGGTATCATTTGATACAATTCTAAAAATGCCAGCAATAGTAAAAAGACAATGAAATTAAAAATACAAGGACAGGAAAAAAGTAGAAAAAACAATCCCTGTTTACCAATAATATGATGGTTTATTTAGAGAATCTTAGATAATCTGCAAAGTACCTAATTGAGATAATAGTGTTAGCAAAATTGTAAGCTATAAGATAAAAAACAATAATATTTATATACAACAAAATCCAAACAATAACCAAATGAGAACTCTCTTTTTTTTTGCTTTTTTGGAGGGCAATTGGGGTTAATCGACTTGCCCAAAGTCACACAGCTAGTAAGTGTGTTAAGTGTCTGAGGCCAGATTTGAGCTCAGGTCCTCCTGATTCCAGGACTGGTGCTCTATTCACTGTGCCACCTAGCCACCTCAAGAACTATCTTTCAATTAACTACAAAATACATAAAATACTGGGAGTCAGTATACTGTAGCACATTTGATACTTACATAGATTCAGTTACAAAATACTCCTTAAGGAAATAAAGAACAACTTAAATAGCTAGAGGAATATTTAGTATTTGTGGTTGGATCATACCAAAACAAAAAAAATTACAGGACTACCAAAGCTAATTTACAGACAGTGCTATGCAAATCAAACTGCCAAAGGATTCCTTACAAAGACATACAAAATTCATATCATAATAAAATATCTAGCATATCAAGGGAAGAAATGAAGAAAGGTAGAAATTAAGGAAGAATAACACTTCCAGATTTTAAACGATAATGTAAAGCAGCAATCATCAGAGTGAACCACTTATTTAAGTTAAGAAACAGAACATTATTTCAATAGAAAAGATTTAAAAGGTAAGATTCAGGAGTAACTAAATAATAACATAGCATTCAATAAGCCCCAAAATGTACATTACCAAGAAAGAACTCCCTATTTGATAAGAACTTCAGGAGAAAATGGAAAACAGTCTGGGAGAAATTAGACTTTGAAAAATATTTTACCCCATATCCACAATAAATTCAAAATGGATATGTGATCTGAATATCAAATATCATTATTTTAGAAAGAAGGAAGGAAGGAAGGAAGGAAGGAAGGAAGGAAGGAAGGAAGGAAGGAAGGAAGGAAAGAAAGAAGGAAGGAAGGAAGGAAGGAAGGAAGGAAGGAAGGAAGGAAGGAAGGAAGGAAGGAAGGAAGGAAGGAAGGAAGGAAAGACAGAGAGAGAAAGAAAGAAAGAAGAAGATCCTATATGGGTAGAAAATTAATTTTTAACCAAAGAGTTGATATAATTACAAAAAGAATTGAGAATAAAGCTAAAGGAGAATGAAGAGCTAAGAATAATGCCCTGGTGATTATGCAAATGAAGGCTAAAATGTCCATATGCTTTAACCCAAAGGTTCCACTGCTAGGCAAACTCCCCAAAGAAGTCATTGACTCAAAAAAGAATGGCTCCATGTATACCTAAAGATATCAAAGATACTGTTTTAAAAATCTACTTTAAATACAAGTCTGTCCTACATCTCTATGTGTCTCCCTCTGGTTCCTCTTCCCTAAAATCCGGTCACTATTCCTTCTTTACTTCCTTCTCTTGGAATATTGATTTCTTTCAAGATTCAAGTCAAATATTACTTCCTTTCAGATGGCCTTTGTTCAATCCTCCAGCTGCTAGTTTCCCTTCTAAGATGTCCTTGAATTTGCTTAATATGTGTATAGTAAGACTCTGGAGATCCTTATTCCAATTCGTACTCATACTAGTAAGTCTCATATCCAGATGGTGGCTGGCTATATATCTCAGTTTCTAGGAATAACTGAGGAGTTAAGAAATGTCTTTCTAATACTATCAACTCATGCCCCTATGCCAGTGTGTTCTCCAAAATATCAGTCACCAGTGACTACTACCCTATTATCATTTACCCTGTTAACATCAATTAGCTTTTACAAAAAGATATTTACTGAACAGATATAGAAAGAACCAAAGCATATATACTTCCCAATTATGAGACTATTGCAATAATACATTTAAGAGATGATAAAGCCTGAGATAATAGCATGACCTTGTGAATAGAGAGAATCAAGAGAACAATGCCAAGGTCATTATGAACCTGAGAGACTGGGGAAATGGTGTCACCTTCAATAGAAATAGGAAACTTTTAAGCATTCATAGGCACAAAAATACTTATAACAGTTTTTGTGGTAGTAAAGAATTAGAAACTGTGGGAATGCCCTTCAGCTGGAGAATGACTGAACAAACTGTGGTATGTGATTTGTAACGAAATACTACTGTGCTGTAAGAAATGATGAAAGGGATCATTTCAGAAAAACCAAGGAAGATTTATATGAACTGATGCAAAGTGAATGAGCAGAATTAGGAGAATATTGTATGTAGTAATAGTAATATTGTAATGATGATCAGCTATGAAAGACTTAGCTACTCTATAAATACAATGATCCACAACAATTCCAGAGGACTCATAATGAAAAATACTACCCACTTCCAGTAAGAGAACTGATGAACTCTGAGTGAAAATTGAAGCATATTTTTTTTACTTTACTTTATTTATTTACTTTATTTTGTCTTGCTTTTTTTTCTTGCAACATAGCTAATGTGGAAATATGTTTTGCAATACTACATAGCTATAATGTGTATTGTTTTTCTGTCCTCAGTCAGAGGGAGGAGGGAAGGTAGTGAGGAAGGAAGGAGAAAATTTAGAACTGAAAATAAAAATTTTAAATAAGTAAATTAAATTATTTTTAAAAAGGAAAGTTTGGAAGAAGAATTGGTTTGGGGCAGAGGCTGGGAGAAAATAAGTTCTGTATTAGACATGTTGAATTTAAGATGTGTCCAAGTCATACAGTTTAAAATGTCCAATGAGGGAAAAGCCTGGGGCTCGATATATAGATCTTGGAGTCATCTATATATTACTTACACCATGCAAACTTATGAGGTCACCAAGAGGGAGATTATATAGGGAAAAGAGAAGAGAGCTTAGGTCAGAAATCTGGGAAGCCCCAACAAATACAGAGCATGATCTAGATGAAGATCCAGAAAAGGAGAATAAGAAGAACAGACAGGAAGAGAAAGAAGAGAGAGTAGTATCACAAAATCCCAGAGAGGAGAGAATGTCCAGGAGGAAAGGTTTGAATCAAATGCCACAGAAAGGTCAATAAGGGTGAGGGCTGAGAAATTATTATCAGATTTGGCAATTAAGAAATCTTTGAGGGGGCGGAGCCAAGATGGCATAGTAAAAGCAGGAGATCGCTTCAGCTCCTGCTCCAACCACCTCCAATACCAGTAAAAAAAAAATTACTCTAAACAAATTTTAGAGCTACAGAACCCACAAAGGCAGCCTGGCAGGCCAACAGGAAGGGTCTATCACACCAGACTGGGAGCCGTGTGCAGTCCCACATGAACCGCCCAGGCCCACACCCAGGGCAGCCCTGACCAGCAGCCCTGACCAGCAGCACAGACCAGCCAGAGCAGACTTCAGGAGGGTGAATTACTGGCAGCTGTGGTGGTTTCCAGACTTCTCAACCCATAAACACCAAAGAGAAAGTAAAAGGTCAGTGGGGAACTCTGTTGGAACTGAGTCATAGAAGAGCTCAGTCCAGACTCTGCCCCCAGGGCAAGAGGTGGCAGAGGTGCTGAAGCTACTGCTGCATGGCTGCCTCAGGAGCTCCTGGCCTGCAGATCGTAGGGGGACCAAGTGACCATTCAAGGGTAATTACTCTTGCTTTAACCTACTTGGATCTGGGTCCCAGTCTTAGGTGGTAGTCCTGGGGTTTGTGGCCAATGTGCCAGAGCTTGTGGTGGCTGTAGAGAGGGTGCCCTCCTCATAGCTTCGGCAACTGTGAAAACCCCAGAGATTTAGGACACAGCTCTCTCCACTCTGGAAGCAGAGTTCTGCTGTGGCAAACAGCTCAAAAGTCAAGTAATTGGCTGGCAAGATGAGCAAGCAGAGAAAGTGCAATAAACCATAGAATCCTTTTTGGGGGACAAAAAGGATCAAAACATGGAACCAGAAGAAGAGAACAAAGTCAAAACTCTTGCATCAAAAGCTTCCAAGAAAAATATGTACAGGCCATGAAGGAGCTCAAGAAGGATTTTGAAAATCAAGAGAAGTGGAGGAAAAATTGGAAAAAGAAATGAAAATGATGGAAGAAAATCACAAAAAGCCAGTCAACAGGCTGCTAAAGGAGACCCAAAAAAATAATGAAGAAAATAACACTTTAAAAAATAGACAAGGGTGAGGTGGCTAGGTGGTGCAGTGAATAGAGTACCGGCCCTGGAGTCAGGAGGACCTGAGTTCAAATCCAGCCTCAGACACTTAACACAAAAACTAGCCATGTGACCTTAGGCAAGTCACTTAACCCCAAATGCCCTCCAAAAAAGCAAAAAAAAAATAGACTAGACTAGGGGCAGCTAGGTAGTGCAGTGAATAGAGCACTAGCCCTGGAATCAGGAGGACCTGAGTTCAAATCCAGCCTCAGGCACTTAACACCTACTAGTCATGTCACCTTAGGCAAGTCACTTAACCCCAATTGCCCTGCCTTCCCCCCCCCTCCAAAAAGCAAAAAAAACAAAATAGACTTGAAATTCAAATGGCAAAAGAGGCCCAAAAAGCCAATGAGGAGAAGAATGCCTTTAAAAAAAGAATTGGCCAGATGGAAAAGGAATTTCAAAAGCTCACTGAAGAGAATAATTCCTTCCAAATTAGATTGGAGCAAATGGAAGCTAATCACTTTATGAGAAATCAAGATACTATAAAAACAGATCCAAACAAATGAAAAAAAATAGAAGTCAATGTGAAATATCTCATTGGAAAAAACCCTGGCCTAGAAAATAGATCCAGGAGAAAGAATTTTAAAATTACCTGAAAGCATTGTCAAAAAAAAGAGCCTAGAAATCATCCTTCAAGAAATTCTCAAGGAAAATTGCCCTGATATTCTAGAACCAGAGGGCAAAATAGAAATTGAAAGAATCACAGATCACCTCTTGAAAAAAGATCCCAAAGAGAAAGCTCCAAGGAATATTATAGCAAAATTCCAGAGTTCCCAAGTCAAGGAGAAAATTTTACAAGCATTCAGGAAGAAACAATTTGAGTATTGTGGAAACACAATCAGGTTAACACAAGATCTATCAACTTCTACATTAAGGGATCAAAAAGCTTGGAATATGATATTCTGGGGGTCAAAGGAGCTAGGATTAAAACCAAGAATCACCTACCCAGAAAAACTGAGTATAATGTTTCAGGGGTAAATATGGTCATTCAATGAAATAGAGGACTTTCAAGTATTCTTGATGAAAAAACCAAAGCTGAACAGGATGAGTTGAATATGAAGGGTTGATATCTAAAAAATAAAATTAAGAGGTGAGAGGGGAATATATTAGAAGAAGGAGAAAGGGAGAGATAGAAAAGGGTAAATTATCTCATATAAAAGAGGTAAGAGGAAACTGTTACAATGGAGGGGAAGAGCAGGAAGGTGAAAGGGAATGAGTCAACCTTACTCTCACTGAATTTAACTTAAGGAGGGAATAACATATACACCCAATTAGGTATCTTACCCTACAGGAAAGAAGGGGAGAAGGGGATGAGGGTGGAAGATAGAAAGGAGGGCATATTGGGGAAGAGGGTAGTTAGAAGCACACACTTTTGAAAAGGGACAGGTTCAAAGTAGAAAATAGAATAAGTGGGGTGCAGGATAGGATGGAGGAAAATATAGTTAGTCTTTCACAATATAACTACTATGGTAACGGTTTGCGTAACTACACATGTACAATCTATATTGAATTGCTTGTCTTCCCAGTGGGGGTGGTTAAGGAGGGAAGAAGGGAAAGAATCTGGAAATCAAAGTTTTCAAAACAAATGTTAAAAAAAAATTTTAATTTGTCTTTTTACATGCAACTGAGAAATAAGATATACAGGCACTGGGGTATAGAAATCCATCTTGCCCTACTAGAAAGTTGAGGAGGAGTGGAGGATATAAGAGAGAACAGATCGGGGGAAGAGGTATTCAGTAGGCTCGCTGTATTGGGGTGGGGTAGGGGAAAGATGGGGAGAAAATTTGTAACTCAAAATCTTGTGGAAATGAATGTTGAAAACTAAATAATTAAAGAAAGAGAGAGAAAAAGAAATCTTTGATAAATTTGGTGAGATCAGATTTGACCTGAAGGCAAACTTCCCAGAGTACCTGTGACTCAGACCTATACAAAGAAGTTCGTGGGCAGGAGAGCGTAGGAGGCAATTGAGGTGGAAGGAGCCATAGATGCAAGGTCATGGAGAGCAGATAGGAAATAATTGACTTTAATAAGTCCTGAACCAGGGAGGTGAGGAAAATCTGAACAGATGTTCCTACTCAGGTCAGAGAGGGACATGGGACTCTCCTTTCCTTTCCCACTTACCAGAGAGGGTCAAATATATTATGAGTTACTGACTCACTTTAAACTTCCGGCTTCTCTTTGTGCTTGGGAAGCATTAGCCTTTGTTCTAATTATTTACTTAGTTTCTTAAGTAAATGTGATAAAACTCTCGATGTACATTGCGTCTTAGTTCATCCTTCTAGATACAGATCAGAAGAGGGTGAGACAGAGGACAGATTCACATTTTCAGAGAAATATGGCCTAATAGAGTTAGGGTTAGGGTTTAGAGGTCTGAAGGCAAAGTAGGAAAAACAATAATGAACTGAATAAGCCTAATAAAGAATCCAAATACTTCGGGTATATCCTTGAAATAAAAAATGCAGACTGATAAGTACACTAGGCTAGTAGAGAACAAAGTATAGGCATTTTAAACTTCCCTTTTCCCCCAAGGACTGACAAATGGCAAAACAAGTTTTTTTTTAAAGAAAGTCACATCCCCCAAGAAAAGAGAAAGAATGAACTGCTTGGAAAGAGAAAGCCATACCCCTGCAGGGGAGTGAGCTGCTAGAGACATTCAATCCACATGGAGGGAGGGGGAACAATTTGTCCAGAAATTCTTGATCAAACAGGTCTTTTAGCTCGGAGATGATTTGATAGTTCAGCTTGCCTTGCTTGCCAGTGCCACCTAGGGCTTGCACATCTCATTTGATCCTCACCACAGCCTCTTGAGGTAACTACAAACACCATTATCCCTTTTTTACAAATGAGGAAACAAACTGGGAAGTTAAGCAACTTGCCTATAGACACATAGAAGGTAAAGCACCCAAAGCAGAAAACTAGTTATCTCCTTCTTCCAAGTCTGGGGCACTTTCTACTACTCCATGCCTCTCACATATCTTGCTCTTATAGAAGACAGATAGAAGCAGTCCTACAAAGCTTTATGTATGAATGAAATCATTATTTCCTATTGACTGACATTTCACAGATATATTCCTACCAGCAGAAAAATTGGCCCCAACACTTTTTTTTAAATCCTGACAATATAACATGCCTTTAGATCACAGTATTAAAAGAGAAAATTTATAAAAGTATGTGTAATGGGATTCAGTACATTAAATACTCTACTGAAAAATACAATACTAGCTTAACTGAAATTATAGGAATCTTTTCTGAGAACTTAGAAGCCTCATCTTTCTTGAGGGCAACTGAGGGGGTATTCCCACTCTTCCCACACAGGGGGAAATGTTAATCTCATTTGCCTCAGTTTCCTTATCTGTAAAATAAGCATAATAATAGCACTTACCTTTCAGGGTTTTTATAAGAATGGAATGAGATAATATTTGTAAAGTGCTCACTATAGTGTCTGGAATATAGTAAGCACTATAGAAATATTAATTATTGTTACTATTTTTATTGCTTTGAAAACAACTTCTTCTTCTAATGTAGTTCTCAAAATTACATCTTTTGCTTTCCTAAAATTTTTAGTACATATAGAGATGTTACAGTAGAAATGCAATGATGTGTATTAGAGTTGACAGCAAGGGTGTACTGTCTCTTTAAGAGTATAGTCTGAGCTAAAATGATACAACCTAAGACTTCTACAGACTATCCCAAGTTCCAGGTACTTATTGGATCATACTATTAAATACTGTGCTCTATATCTAGGGTTTCTCATCAAACATCCCCACTGGGATGGTACTCTAATAAATGTAGATGTTAACATTTGGTCAGATTTCAAGTTAATAGTTAAATAAAAATTTTAGACTACTAAAGTCAGACAAGCAGTTTGGTAAAGTGGCTAGAGAACCAGCTTCAGAGTTAGGAAGACCTGAATTCAAGACCTGACTTTGACACTAATGGCTGTGTGACTCTGGGAAAGTCAATTAGTCCTTCTAGGTTCCCAGGTAAAAATCTAAAGCAAATATGTTGCATAAAAGTTGCATATGTGTGTAAATATATATATATATATATATACTTTTTAAAAAACATATAAATATATATGTCATCAGGAGTTCTCCATACTGATAAAACCACAGGTATAAAGCAAAAAAAAAAGCAAAATAAAGTGAAATCACAATAAAATCAAGATATTGATTATAAAAGGCAACATTCTAATGACAGTCCCTATACTCTCAAGGACCTCACAATCTTTTTTTCTTACTGCTTTATTTTCCCCAGTTGCATGTAAAAATGATTTTTAACTTTCCCTTTTAAAACTTTTAGTTCCAAATTCACTTCCTTCCTCCATCCTCACCCTGCCCTCCTCATTGAGAAGGCAAGTAATTCAATATACTTTATGCATGTGTAGTCATGCAAAACGTATCCAGTACAGTCATGTTGTGGAAAAAAACACAGACAAGAAAAAAAAACTCAAGAAAAATAAAGAAAGTTTAAAAAAAAGATGCTTCAATCTGTATTCAGACACCATCAGTTCTTTCTCTGGGGATGGATAGCATTTTTCAACCTAAATCCTTCAGAGTTGTCTTGGATCATTGTATTGCTGAGAATAGCTAAGTAATTCACAGCTGATCATCTTATAATACTGCTATTAACTTTGTACACAGTACATTTCACTTTGTATCAGCCCTTGCAAGTCTTTCCGGGTTTTTCTGAGAGTATCCTGCTCATCATTTCTTATAGTACAATAGTATTCCATCATAATCACATACTACAACTTGTTCAGCCATTCCCCAATTCATGGGCATTCCCTCAACTTCTAATTCTTTACCCCCAGAAAAGAGCTGCTATAAATAGTTTTGTACATATATGTCCTTTTCATTTTTGTTTTTTATCTCTTTTGGGATTCAGACCCAGTAGTGGTATTGCTAGTCAAAGGGTGTGCATGGTTTTATAATTGCTCTACAGAATGGTTGAATCAGTTTACAACTTTATCAACAATGCATTAAAGTCTCATTTTTCCCACATCCCCTCCAACACTGATCATTTACCTTTTCTGTCCTATTAGCCAATCTAATAGGTATGAGGTAGTACCTCAGAATTGTTTTAATTTTCATTTCTTCAATCAATAGTGAGAGTATTTTTTCATATAACTATAGGTAGCTTTGATTACTTCATCTGAAAACTGATCTCGTATATATATAATTTTTTTTTTTGCTTTTTGGAGGGGGGAGGTAGGGCAATTGGAGTTAAGTGACTTGCCCAAGGTCACATGGCTAGTGTTAAGTGTCTGAGACTGAATTTGAACTCAGATCCTCCTGACTCCAGGGCCAGTGCTCTATTCACTGTGCCACCTACCCACTCCATGATCCTGTATTTTGATCATTTATCAATTGGGGAATAACTCTTATTTCTATAAATTTCACTCAGTTCTCTATACATTTGAGAAATGAAGTCTTTATCAGAAAAACTTGTTTCAAAGTTTTTTGCAGTTACTATTGCTAATTGCATTTCCCTTCACCCTATTCCCATATCCATATTCTCTCTCTCCTTTCACCCTGTTCTTCCTCAAAATTGTTTTGTTTCTGACTATCCCCTCCCCCAATCTGCTTTCCCTTCTATAATCTCCCCACCTCTTATCCCCTTCCCCTACTACTTTCCTATAGGGTAAGTAAGATAGATTTCTATAACCAATTGAGTGTATATGTTATTCCCTCTTTGAGCCAATTCTGATGAGAATAAAGTTTACTCACTCCCCCTCACCTAACTTCCCCTTCACTGTAAAAGCTTTTTCTTGCCTTTTTTATGTGAGATAATTTACTGCATTCCACCTCTCTCTTTCTCTTTCTCCCAGGACATTCCTCTCTCTCACTCCTTAATTTTATTTTTTAGATATCATCCCTTCATATTCAACTCACATCTGTGCCCTTTGTCTATATATACCCCTTGTAACTACACTAATAATGAGAAAGGTCTTATGAGTATACAAAAACCATCTTCCCATGTAGGAATGTAAACAGTTTAAACTTATTAAGTCCTTTATGATTTCCCCTCCCTGTTTACCTTTTTATGCTCCTCTTGAGCCTTATATTTGAAAGTCAAATTTTCTATGCAGCTCTGGTCTTTTCATCAAGAATGCTTGGAAGTCCTCTTTTTCATTGAATATCCATTTTCCCCCCTGAAGGATTATACTCAGTTTTGCTGGGTAGTTGATTCTTGGTTGTAATTCTAGCTCCTTTGCCCTCCAGAGTATCATATTCTAACCCTCTGATTCTTTAATGTAGAAGCTAATAAATCTTGTGTTATCCTGACTGTGGTTCCATGATACTTGAATTGTTTCTTTCTGGCTGCTTGCAAGGAACTCATAATATAATGGAGGAAAACAATGCATTGACCCAGTTATACACTAATGTGCCCATACTAAAGAAATAAAAGAAAGAAAAAATGGACAAAATATTTATAAATGCTCTTCTTATGGTGGCCAAAACTCTGGAAACTAAAGGAATGTCCTCCTGTTAGAGAATGGCTTTTTTTTAATGTGATATGTAAATGTAATAGAATATTATTGTACAATAAGAAACAATGGAATGGATAATTTCAGAGGAAACTGGAAAGACCTTTATGAACTGATGAGGAGCTAAGTGAGCAGAATTTGGGGAATAATTTATATAATAACATCATTTTAGAGAAAAACGATTTTGAAAGAAAGACTTTAGAACTCTGATCAATGTAGTGATAAACCACAAGTCCAAAAGAATAAACATGAAATGACAGAGAGGTTATGAACTTAAATACAAAAAGAGACATACATTCTCAAAGATGACTAATGTGGAAATTATTTGTTTGGCTGGATTATTTAGATATTTAGTGAGGGATTTGTTTTTCAGATTTTGTTCTTGAAATTTGCTCAGTAGAAGAAAGGAAGGAAACAAATATTTATTAAGCTCTTACTTATGTGCCAGGCACTCTGCTAAGGGCTTTACAAATATGATTTCATTTGGCCCTCACAACAATTCCATTTTACAGTAGAGGAAACTGAGAGATTAAGTGACTTGCCCAGGGTCACCCAGCTAGGAAATGTATGGGGCTATATTTGAACTCAGGTCTTCCTGACTCCAGGCTCTATCTACTATGTGGGACAGATGAATAAAAATACTTGTTATTTTAAAAATAAAAATAATAAACTATTATTTTAAAAAACCATCTAATTGAGGGAGACAACATGCAAACAACAGTATGCAAACAAAATAGATACAGGATAATTTGGAGGTCATCTCAGAGGGAAGGTACTAACATTAAGTGGGAAGGGAAAAAGTGAGATTTTTCAGAAAATGCGACTTTAGCTGAGACTTGAAGAAAACCAGGGATCCAGTTGAGGAGGAACAGCAAGCAGACCAGTTTCACTAGGTTACATTGAGAGGAATAAAGTGTAAGAAGCTTAGAAAGGTGGGCAGATTATGAAGGACATTAAAAGCCAAACAGAGGAATTTTATATTTGACTCTGAAGGTAATAGGAAGCTACTGTTATTGAATACCAACCAGGCTGACAGTCAGACTTGATCTTTAGAAAGATCACTTTGATAACTGAATGGAGGAGAGATTGTATTTGAGAGAGACTTGAGGTAAGGAAATCAACCAGCTAGCTGTTGTAATAGTCCAGGAGTGAGGTGCTGAGAGACTGTGGCAGGGTGGTGGCAGTGTCAGGAAAGAAGGGGATGCATACAAGAGATGTTTCAAAGGTAGAATCCATAGGGTTTACCAACAGATTGGATATTGGGAGGGGGAAGGGCAGCAGAGTGAAAAAGAGTGACAGTGACATCTAGGTTGTGAGCCTGGGTAAGTGGGAGAGTGGTAGGGGCCTTGACAGTAATGAGGAAATCAGGAAGAGAGAAGAGCTTGGGGAGAAAGATAATGAGTTCAGTTTTGGACATGTAGTGTTTAAGATGTCTAAGCAAAACATCTCTTTTAGGTTAAAGTCTGTTATCCCTTTCTTTAGCCCTTGAAGCTATGGAAGAGTCAACCCAGAAGTTCTGTATCTTATCATAAACCTCCTATCTCCCAGTCAAATGGGAGTGAGGCACAGGCCATTTAGCTCACAGCAGGTCACCACACAGGATGGGCGGAGTGGGGGGAGCTCTGCAGAAGCTTTTGATGATTCTCTTGGTCACAGCTGCATTGATGAACAGACCATCAATTTCACTGGCTCCAAGTTCCTGAGACATAAGGATCCTGGAAACGCTGCTGTGCACCCATCTGGCTTGTGCACCTATCCCTGAAACATCAGCACTGAAGAGATGTTGTTGAAGTACCCTAGAGGCTAATGACACACAGGGTCCCTCCTGACTCACAAATCTAATGGTGACAAACAGCAGAAAGCAGTCGTGGCTGTGTTATAATCCTGGTTCCCATCAATATCTCTTTCTCTTCATCAGCCTCTCTGGGCAACACCTCCATCCTGAATCAGAGCTACAAGTCAAAACCAACCAGGCCATGCTAGCAAACTGTAGAACGTCTCACATTACTCATCATCCCTGTGGAAAAACTATCCCCAGTGGGTGTTGGGACCATCTCCTAAGGTAGATATTCTCTAAATATCTTCAAAGTGCTGGATGGTCTTCCTCATGGAAGAGATAATAAAGGGGCTTCATGGATATCATTCCACTGTGACATACATAAAAGAAAATGAAGTTTTCTTGAGAGGGGGCAGAGAGAGACAAAGAGAGAGAGACTTCACTATGAAAACCAAAAAAAAAGGTCCTGAAGAGATAGAGAGAAATCCTGTTAGGAGACTGGCTTCGTCAATAAGAATTTATTACGCATATGCTATGTGTCAGACATGGTGCTAAGTGTAAGGGTTACAAGGAAAGAAGAGAGGAATGGGAACTGAGAGGAAAAGGAAGAAGGACCACTCAAGCTTGGAGCTAAGAAACACTTATGAGGCTCTTCAAGAAGAGAACAGCCAGAACCTCTGAAGAGGTAATGACTGCTGATCCTTCAGAGAATAAAGATGTGCACCCAAAGGTGTTGTCAGACAAGAGATCATCCTGTAAGAGCCAGAGGAAGAAGAGTCCTGCTGAAAGGAATAGAGGCTGCTGTTTATGGATCTGAAAATATGAAAAGAGATCCCAACTATCTTCCTGGAACATGTATTCAAGATTTGAGAGAAAACTCCTCAAGGCTCATTCAAACTACTACCCCCTCTGGTGCTTGGCATGGGCACAGATAATACTATTAAAGGAATCTACTATTAACACCACATTGTTATACCCAGGTTTGGTCTGGCTGTTTGATGGTAATTATTTATGTAACTCCTGATCAGGGCCCTTATCTAATATATGCACTAGACCATACAAGAGACACATATATCCAGTAACAGAAACCTTTAATAATTAATAACAACACAAATAATAGGAAAGAGAATTAAATAGTGAAATGTTCTCTGCACCTATATACAAAGTAACACAATTTCCTGTACCTTCAGAGTAATTATAATTTAAATATTCCTTTTTTCTTGTGTTTAATGTTTTTATTTTTTAGCTGGTAGAATTATCCCCTCCCCCATTTAAAAAAACAACAGCAATAATAACAACTTTGAGCAGATATATGCTGATATAGACAAACAAAACAAATTTCCACACTGGTCATATCCAAAAATGTAGGTCTCATTCTGCATCTGAAACCATCCCCTCTCCTATAGGAGATGCAAGACATGCTCCATCATCAATCCTCTGGAATCAGGTTTGGTCATTGCATTGTTCTTAAATCTTTAAAAGTTGTCTTAGCAATGCCGTTATTGCCTAAATTGTTATCTTGGATCTACTCATTTCACTCTGTGACAATTCACAATTAAGTATTCTCTTTTTATTACTCTCAGTTTCCAACATAGTGGGGCAGAGACACAATGACTTCAGAAAAGCAAAGCTGGTAGTGAATGGTTGGGATGCAGTATCCGTTGCCTCTTGGGAGTCTTTTTCTTGCCTGACTTCTGCCTCAGCTTTGGAGTCATCATGGTCTAACAATCATGACTGCTCCATAAGGTTGTCTTCTGTCTCCAGACTCTGACCACAGCTTTGCCTCTTTCCACCCTGGTGCCCACCTTCTGTTTTTTTTTTTTTAATTTGCTGCCTTATAAATACACTTCACTAAAAGGTCATGGCATTATAGATTTAGAGCTAGAAAGATCTTAGAAGCCATCAAGTTCAATGTCCTCATTGAGGTCCAGAGAGTATGAGTTGATTGTCCAAACTTGACCTCAGACCATATATTGGGTCTTCCTAACTCCAAGTTAAGCACTCTATCTATATTGTGTTGCCTTCAAAGTTATTGTCTGAAGCCATCACTATGCTAAGGGTTTAAACATAACCTTCTGGGAAATACAGAAAAAAGAACTCTTTGAATGAGCAAAGCTCTCTTGGCCCCAGGCATTGTAGGAAATGAAGTCCTACAGTCAATCATGCCTACTCTATTAGGAAGCATGGTTTTAGGGGAGAAATTGACAAGTTTAGGGACACCATTGATGTTTTCATCACTGATAACCACTAAAGGCAAGGGAGACACAGATTTGTGAAGTCTGTAGACAGCTGGTTAAGAAGATGATGTATGAGAATGAGATTTAGATTTCTGAATCATAACTTAAAATATAGGAATGACAGTCTCCTGGCCAGGGATAGAGATATCTAAGAAGGGATAATAAGAGTATATATGTCTGAAATCTTGCTTATCTAATCAGAAGGTTTGTGAATTGAAAAGAAAAAGGGAATCTAGAAGAACAATTTACATAATGATCATGCCAATGAAAAGGAAAATTATATTGAAAGATATCAGAACTCAATCAGAAGAGCAATACATGTTTCACTTTTGACCTCAAAAGTGAAACATGCCTTGCCTCCTCTCAGCAGAAAGGTGACAGTCTAAAGATGCTAAATAGCCCACATGTTGATTCATCTAATTACAGTTAAATTTCTTTAAAAGAATTTTCTCTTGATGGGGAAGAGTCATTGGAAAGTGACATCAATGAAACAATATCAATAAAACATTTATTTGGTACAACAATGGAAAATATCCAAACTAACAAAACAATAATCAGAAATCTTGACCTAATTTCAAAAAATGATAATTTTATTTTGTATGAACTGATACAATATGAAATAAGCAGAATTTTAAAAAACACATAGTTGACAAATAGCAACTACAACAATATAAATGAAAAGATCATTAAAAGGAAATTGAACTCTAAGTAATGGAAAAAACAATGAAAGCTCTGGAGAACAGATAATTGAGTATACCTTTTCCCTCACAGCAGAGACTGGGTACTACTAGGACAGAATATTGTGTACACTGTTGCATGAGGTTCCTTTATTAAGGTTCCAGTTTTTTCTTCTTTTTCTGCTGTATTTTGAGCCATAAAGACGTGACTTCAAATTCTGCCTCAGACATTCATTTATCATGTGACCTTGGGCAAGTCACTTTGCCTCTCTCTTCTTTTGTATTTGGTCATGATTTTCAATACATTCTGATAGTTCTTAAATTCTGTCTCCTTGAACTGTTTTCCAGGTAAGTTGTTTTTGACCTGATAAATGGGGCAGCTAGGTGGTATGATGGTTAGAATACTAGGCCTAGAGTAAGGGAGATCTAAGTTGAAATCCAGTCTCACACACTTATTAACTGTGTGACTTTGGCCAAGTCTCAACCTCTATTATACCTGACACTATATATTATTATATTATATACTATTATATTATACCTGGCACTATATAAATGTTTGGTATTATTATCATTATTTTCTTCTAATATTTCATTTTGTTTCATGGAATCATTGAGTTCTGTTTGCTCTATTCTAATTTTCAAGGACTCCATTACTTGGGCAAGATTGTCTTTTTTATTTTCCTTCCAATTCTTTCCTACAGGTCTCTTCTTTCATTTTTTTACCCCTTGCTTTATTTCTTCCAGGTATACTTATTGTCCTTGTGGTCAAATAATTTCTGCCTCTGAGGCTCTACTTGTGGTTCTTGTGCAGTTAATTTCTTTTTCTTGGCTTACCTCTTCTGTGTTTCTTGACCCATAATATTTCTTAATAATGTTTGACATCTTCTGCATATTCATATCTCCAACATTACTTTTTTAATTTGAGTTTTTGTGAGAGGGACAGGCTTTCTACCATCTCATCCTCTTGGATATCATCATCAAGCCCTTTTTTGGTCCTGTCCATGACATCCTGGGCTCTTGCCATTGACTTTTCATCTCCTCCGATGTGTCTGTGCTCAGAGCACTGGCATGTTCCAGTGTGCCCAGTCAGAACTCTGCAGATGACTGTACCTGGTTGAGGTATTACTTCAGGCTTCTATTCCCTCCTAGCCATCTTCTCTGGCCAAGCACTGCCCTGGGCTTCCATTCCCCCGGGGCTTCCCCAGCACAGGCATTTCTATGGGTTTCCATGTTCCGCCATGCAATGAGGACCTGGAGCATATGTATGAAAGCTGGGCTTCCCTACAATTTCTCACAGCACTATTTTAACTAGAAGTCACATTAAAACACCGAGCCCTTATTTGTTCCAATAGACCTGAAAAACAATTTGAAATTATGAAATAAAAGTCACTAAACTGTTCATGCCCTTTGACCCAGTGATTCTGCTACTAGTGATATACCCAAGGAGGTTAATGATAGAAATAAAAGTCCTATATGTAACAAAATATTTGTAGTAGCATTCTTTGTTACAGACAAAAAAAATTTTAAGAAGCAAAATAGATTCCCACTGATTGGGGAATATCTAAACAAATTGTGTTGTGCCTAAGTAGTAAATAAGATTGAGTCATAAAAAGCCACAAATATGAAGAAATGAGAGAAACATGAGAAAATCACTGATGTTATTATCCTATCAACTGATACAGAGTGAAGTAACTAGAACAAAGAGAACAACATACCCATTGGCTATAGTAACATTAACAAAAGCTAAAAGACATAAAAAATCTGATTAATTGTAAAGGCAATACCAGTTCCAGAGTATAAATAATGAAAATCACCTCCAGGGGCGGCAGGTAGCACAGCGAGTAAGAGCACCCGCTCAGGTGTTGGGATGACCTGGGGATCAAATCCGGGGGCAGATACTTAGCACCCACCCAGAAACACCTGGCCATGTAACTTTGAACAAGTTACTTAACCCCAATTACTTAGGGGCGGCCAGGTAGCACAGTGAGTAAGAGCACTGTGTCAGGATGACCTGGATCAAATCCGGGCTCAGATACTTAGCACCACACCCAGAAATAACTGGCCGTGTAACCTTGAGCAAGTTACTTAACCCCGATTGCTTTAAAAAAAAAAAAAAGAAAGAAAATCACCTCCATCCTCATGATAGAGAGGTGGAAGACTCCAGGTGTGGAACACTGTATTTCCTATCAGACACGGTCACTCTGTCAAATGGTCTTGATGGTTTTCCTTTTTGACAAATTCAATAAACTAGAGAAATTCTTATCTTTTTAATACCAGTACCCTTAATATCCTAGGATTAAGTCAGCATCAAAGTTATTGATTATACAATTCATTAACAATGTAACCAAAAATTACAGAAAGATGTAAATAATCAACTATAATATTTTATCTTTGAGAAAGATCACTGCCAGAGTCACTTCTAACAATCACTGAAACAGCAGATGACTTACTTCTGGAAACACAGTTCCACCATTCAGTTCACATAAGATACTTTTCTTACAAAGTCTCTTATCAGAAATTTTCTCCAACCTCTTTGCATGATAAAGATTAAAAGTTTCCCTAAGAAAAAAGGCCTCTCCATTTTCTTGCTTTCTTATCCTCTTCAGCTTTTCTACAGCCATAACAGGAAACAGAAACTTCAGCTTCCCTAAAGCCATCACTCTCTCCTGAAGAACAGTTAAAAATGCCATTTCATCAATATTCCTTTTGGATCTTAAAGATACAGAGACAGTATCTGTAGTCTCTGTAGGAGAGCCTAGGGAAACAGGTGTTTGGCCTGGGGAATGTTGAGTGGAGAAGAACATTTCAGGAAATGACAAAAGACATCAATAAAACTTTTTTAAGCTAAAGCCAAACATAAATAGTGTCTGTGTCTGGGTAAACCCAAAACCCCTTTGGGCTTTGGCTGGCTGTTTCTATATATAAAAGGCCAGGAATGTGGCTAGGCTGGTAGAAGAGACCACGACCTTGCCCCCTGGGCTTAACTTTGTCTCTGTTTTTTTTTTTTTTCCTCACAGGCATTATCTCTGTGGGAGAACAGAAGAGGATTATAGTGTTAGAAAACTAGGGAACACAGACTTCCCAGAGCCATTTGATAGTTACTGGACAAATATCCCTCACATGGCTTATAGTCTAGCTTTCAGAAATTAAAATCAAGAGTCATAGGAAATTCTCAACATGAGCTAGAGTAATGTTACCCACTGGGATCCAAAGCCAAGGATGAGAAGAGAAACCTCAAAGTCGAGATTTGGAAAAGAGACTTCATGTAATGCAGAGTCTATGTATATAGCAGAGGAACGTTAAAGATGATCCTGGTGTAGGCATAGAGGAAGGAGGAATCCTGACAACATCATCAGAAGGCATCAGTGACTCTGAAACTTTAGGTCATGAGCTGTCCTTCTGTGTGTCCTTCCTGACCACAGATGTTACTTTTCTATGTGCCTCTCTGTGTGTGCCATATATGTATCAACTCTATCCATTGATGGTATGTGCAATTGTGGAAGAGTTTGTTTATTAGGGAATGTTTTAATCACTGCTTTCATAAAATCTCTTTGCTTTGAACTAATTGTATTTTCTTGCACTTAAAGGTAAAAACATTGCTGAGAGTTCCTGAGCTATGGTTGTGAGTCAATGCAGACCCACACAGTACTTAAAATCCAGAGCAGTGATCTATGGAGGATCTGCACCAGGGCATTCCCCTGAGCTTTACATAGGTACCTAGCCATCTTCACTGACTAAAGCCTGGCTTTCTCCACAACTGGCTTAATGCACTGACAATGCTCAGGCATTGTCCTGGGTCTTCATTTGACTTCACTGACTTTGTCCTGACTTTGAAGATGTTTCCTCAACATATAAAATTCTTTTAGCCAGGCTAATTTTTAATAAATATGAATTGCTTCCTTCTAGGATGTTCCATTGCTGCCACATTGAGCATGATCAAATGATTCCTGAACTCTTCATACACCTGGGCCATATCCCAGGTCTTGGTCTTTAAAATGGAGAGCAGAAGAATAAGATCACAGAGAGCAGAAACAATTACTAAAAGGTTAGACAATAAAAAAAGAATTTTTAAACTCTAGTACAATTCAAATTTAGTGTATAGAGAAAATGCTATATATTCTCTCCAGAGAACCATGGCTCCAGGGTTAGCAGTGGATGGACACAGTGACCAAGTGAGGAGTTCCTGGGCCAAGCTTGGAGCTTCAGAAATGTGAGCTGATAGTAGGCAAATGAAAATGACAAAGCATAATTGAAGCCCACAAGCAGCAAGGGACAGAGTCACAACATGTAGAAACAAACCTGAGCCTCTCCCTTCACTGGTATTATGATTGATGTGGATGTGCAGTATCAGGGAAGGGTGGACTCTCAGGCAACCCTGAGTGCCTTCCCCTCCATCCCAGGATAATCTAAAGGACTGTACACATCCCTATAGGAGGTGGAGTTTACCAGAGCAGGGAACTACTTAAATTTCCCTAAGTCAAGAGCTTTTCCCTTGCAGGGAAGCCTCAGCCCCATAGTTGTGTTCTAGGTCCTGAAGATGGGAGAGGTCCCTGGGAGAGGTGGGTGACCAAAGGGCATGATTATGTGAGAAGCCTGACACCAGAACTTCAGCTTGGGGACATAGATTCCATTGATATAAATAGTCAAAAAAGATTGATTGAGTACCTACTATGTTCCAGGTACTGTGCTAAACTCTAGGGGTTCCAAAGAAAGACAAAAGATAATCCCTGTTCTTAAGAAGCTCACAACAATCTAAGGAAGGAGACAACATGAAAATGGATATGTAGAAACACAAAAGATACAATATAAATTAGAAATAATCTCAGAGGGGAGGCACTGGAATTAAGAGAGACTAGATAAAACTTCCTATAGAAAGTTGGATTTTCACTGGGACTTGAAGGAAGCCAGGGAAGCCAGGAGGCAGAGATGAAGAGAGTATTCCATGCATGAGGAGTCAGTGAAAATGTCCAGAGTAGGGATGAAGTGTCTTGTTCCAGGATGATTAGAAAACCACTGTTACTAAATCAAAGAGTACTTTGGGGAAGGTGTTGGAGATATATGAAAACTGGAAGGCAGGGAAGGGACAAATTATGAAGGGCTTTGAAACAAAGATTTTATATTTGATGATAGGAAGCGACTGGAGTTTATTGAGTAAGGGGCATGAAATGGTCAGACCTGTGCTTTAGGACAGGTATTTACAGAGCCTATACCCTATAGTGTTTGTCCAACAGTATGTGCGTCAAGAACAGAAAGTACAGATAGATAATCAGCGAGAACCAGACTTGAAAATGAGGAGAGGATTAGATTGTTTTGGGGAAATTGCAAAACTATTTTATTGACCCAAAGCTTCCCACAAAAGCAAAAGCTTATCTCATCAATACTAATGTTTTACCATAATTGCTGTAAGGCAGTGAGCGACCTATGGAATGCCATAGCCTCTGTAGAACTAAGGATGTGTATCATACATTTTAGAAGACAATGGAGAGGCTGGTGTGCAGAGTGGGGAGACAAGGAAGGGAGAAAGCATCCCATAAGCAATGAGGAACTCCAGAGATCAGGAATAAAGGATGTCATCAAAGAATTGTATGACAAGAAGAAAAGATGAGCTGGTTGTGTGACAAATCCTAGGGATGGCTGAGGTACTGCCAGAGTGAACTGGTACCCTGGCAAGCTCATGACAAAGCAGGTAAATCCTCTAACACTTTAGGTAGACCCCCTGTGGTGAATTTTTGGGAGACCATAACTAGATTTGCGCAGGGTGGTCAGGCACAGATGGGTCGTAAGCTGCATCTCTGCAGAGAACTCCTAAACCAACAAGATAATTTACAAAACCTAGACCAGAGGGGAAGAAAAGTCCTTTCACTCATTTAGGGCTGTCTGGAAAATTACCAGTTCTGTCAAGACTGAAAAAAAAAGGATGTCTTGCTTCCTGGTGCATTTATATCATTGACCTGTATTGTAGTTCCTTTTGGCAATTCCTGTTGTCTTATATTCTCCTCCCCATACCTTCCCAACATAGTGTTGGACACCAAGAGTTAAGCTTAGGTTTTTTTGTGCTACAAGCTAGGGCCAAACGGCAACTAGGAGCAAGAATCAAATCTGCCAATCCCCAGCAGTGGGCCAAGGGGCCAGGGTTCCTTATGGGCTCATAGGATTTAAAACTGGAAGGAGCCTTAGAGATCATCTCATGGCCCATCCTCCTCATTTTGCAGCTGACAAAATTGAGACCTAGAGAGGGTAAGTGGCTTGTCCAAGGTCATAGGTTAATAACCAGAAAGGTTAAGATTTGACCCAGATCCTCTAAACCAAAATCAAGTGTTTTTCCCCCCATATCATAGCTGCCTCATCACATCATAGTTGCAGGAGGAGGAAGGTTTTCATCAAGTTTTCACTTTAATGAAGACAGCCCCAATGAATCCAAACAACACCATTCATTAATTAGGGTCACAGAGCCTACTCAAAATGAAGGGCAGCCCCAGTGAAGCCAATACTGCTCAGGATTACTGTGATCATAATGAGGTCAATGCTAAGTATAGGAGATCTTGGCTTACTCTCCCCACTTCCTAGATAACAAGGAAAGGTATCAGACTAGAAAGTCCCTTTTAGACCAGGGAGCTGGGCTACAGCTAGAGGCTCCTAATGTTAGGGCCATCGGCCTTGGAGGATGGAGCTTGAATTTTCCCCCAATTATCTTCAAGGGGTTAGTCCCTGTCCTGACTCACAGCTCAGGGCCTTTGTAGTGAGGATCACTGTGCTGATGGCACAGGGACACAGGAAAACATTCCCTGGCACCTGGGGTGTTGGGAGAGCAGATTTTTCATTCTGCACCTCCACCCCTTAATGGACTAGAAAGTGCTGGAGATCGTGGGCTTGTTTGTTCTCCCCAATTTTTAACATGCTCTACCCTTCTCCAAAAAGGAAAAAACACCCAGAGCCGACACTGCTGGTTGGGCCCAAGCCATGCTGAGCACATGGATACCAAGGGACTTGTTTCCTTAGCAACAGGAACCACGTGACAGGAACACACGGAGACCCAGTAAGCTGTTTCCTAGCAACAATCATGGCAAGCTCCATGACCTTCCTTCCTCTTGGCTCCTTGAAGGGGGCTCAGGGTTTGCAGTTGTGGAAGCCTGGCTTTTAATTTTGGAAATTTACTCAGCGAGTGAATTCTCCTTCTTTAGTCTATGTCTGTATGACTGATAACCAAACATGGGAAATGGGTCCCAAGACCAATCCTCAGGATTGCATGGGTTTGCCAGGTCTGAGTTAGCACCAGAAACAACAATGACAAAAAAAAGGGCTTACTCCAGTCATCCAAAATGACCTGCCACAGGCAATCACACTAGCCTGATCTAGGATGCAAGTCTTAGGTTTGTTTACCTCCACAGAGAACCCCACACCAGACCCTCTTGAGAGAAAAAGACACCTCTAAGAAAACATTAGATGCACAGGCAGAAGGCTGCTGTGTTAGGCCTCCTTTCCTAGGCTCATAGTCCAGGATACCCAATAGGCCTCCTTCTTATACAAATGAAGGATCTGAGGAGGGAAGGAGAAAAAGACAGGCAGAGGCAAAGAGGAAAGAATGAAGTACAGGCAGAAAGAATGAGACAAAGAAGAATATTATACATTTTCACAATTCACATTATATATGTGGGCAAATTTGTGTGTGAGTGTGCATGTCCTTTTTTTGGAGGGGGGAAGGCAGGGCAATTGGGGCCTAGTGACTTGCCCAAGGTCAAGCATGTCAAGTGTCTGAGGCCATATTTGAACTCAGGTCCTCCTGATTCCAGGGCAGGTGCTCTATTCACTGACCACCTAGCCACCCCACCATTATATTTCTATAGCACTCTTTAAGGTTTACAAGGTACTTTCTTCATTCTTTGACCTGATAAGATAGGTAGAACAAATATTATCCACTCCAACAGATGAGAGGTTAAGTGACTTGCCCAAAGTTGACACAGGTAATAAATAAGAGAGATAGGATTCAAATGCAGGTCCTATGATCCCAAATCCAGGACTTCATATTACTTCTCAGTGATAAGCAGACAGAGTCAGAAGGACAACTGTCAGAACCACAGCTCATTAAATAGGGAAGCAGTCCAGATCAAGATGCCTAAGACCCAGGGACTAGAGCAGGTGGGACCAACAATATGGGAAGATCCCAGAAATAGGTACCTGATGGATACGGGTGGTTACTTAGGGGAATCCAGGAATAAGTGAGATAGATACCAAGGCCCATAAACAGTCAGAATGAAACAGGCTCCAGTCCTTAAGGAACCAGACTATGAGGCAGGTTACAAATGTTTAGGGCTAGGTTCCAGGTGAAGTCAAGGACTTATTCCCAAGGGTAAGGGGGAACATCCTGGACTTGTGTCAGAGTTCTGATGTCATAAAAGTTTTATTTGCTTTTTAAAGCTTCATTTGCTCTTTTTTTTTTCCTCTCAACATGCATAACACCTGCAGACAGTCGACAGGAAGGAACTGAAGTCGGACATAAGACTATGCAGAGAGTTTTAGAGGAGAAATAACAGTTATACACTTGGAGACAATGGAGGCTAGAGCAACAGCACGGAGCCAGAGGGACCCTTTCCTTGTCCCCTGCCAGTATCAAATGTGTGATAGACAAATCCATTAGAATGTAAGCTCCTCGGTGGCAGGAACTGTCTTTTGCCTCTTTTTGTATCCCTAACACTTGGCACAGAGTCTGGCACATAGTAGGCTCTTAATAAATGTTTAATGATTGATAGACTATGTGCTCTGGGTGGCATTGTCCCTAGGAGTTTTTTTAGCAGTACCCCCTTTCCTATAAGAGATTCTCCAAAGACAGACAAGTACTAATGCACCATGGAATGGGGGACCTGGAGGAACAAGATGAACAGGTTTCATCCTGTTCCTGAAAGTGAGATAGTACAACAGAGTGGACAGAGTACTAGGAATGGAATCAATCAATCAATCAATATTTATCCAGCATCAACCATGTGCCAGGCACTGTGCTAAACCCTGGAATCAACAATATCTGGCTTAAAATCCCACCTTGGACCCTTACCAGTTGGGTGGCAATGGACAGGACACAACTTCTCTAAACTACATTTCCTTATCTGAAAATACGAATAATAGTAACACCTACCTCACAGGGCTGTGAGGATCAAAAGACAGTGTATAGGAGACCCTGAAATTGTACAGTCCTACATATGCCAGCTATGATGATGATTGCTATTAGTATTACCATCTTCCAGCATTCATGGAAGCAATGAGGCATTGCAAATGGAGAAGCTGAGGGCCCAGCCCGGTATGGACCTACCACAGAAGTGATAGGTCCTTCTCTTCATTGCCACATTTGGAAGAAGAGGAAGGTCCATTATAAAACTGAACTTCTGGGCCAGAACATTACTACTTCTGTGCTGCAACTGGGAGACTGAAGAGTGAGGAACCAAACTCCCAACTTAAGATGAGCTTTTTTTTACTTTGAAGGATGTAACTACAAAGAAGTTAATTGTGCTTTTTGATAACAAGTGGCTGAGGCCTTTAATTTTACCAACAGAAAAAAAAGATGTAATTGGGGTGGCTAGGTGGTGCAGTGAATAAAGCACCAGCCCTGGAGTCAGGAGGACCTGAGTTCAAATATGGCCTGAGACACTTAATACACTTACTAGACATGTGACTTTGGGCAAGTCACTTAACCCTAAATGTCCTCCAAAAAATAAAAAAAGAAGAAAAAATGTGTAATCTAATCAATTGCTTCTCAACTATGACCTGAGTGACTGACATAGCTTACCCGGTCTGGAAGGAAAGACTATAGCTGCTAGTGGAGGTGTGTTACTATTATGTCATTATTGAAACGTTCCTAGATAAAGAGCCCAGGAAATAACAGTGAGGGGTAAAATGCTGTGTGTTGGATAGGACCCAAATAACAACACTGTTAAACAAGAATCAAGTCAATTGTGCATGAATAAAATCAATGAAAATAAAATCTATTGCCAAATCTTAGCACTTCTACCTTATCAACATTTCCTACATTTATCTTATCTTCATTCACACAACCACTACTCTAGTTAGAAACTTACTACTTCATTACCTTCCATTTCCATAACCTTCTGGATGGTTTCCTCACCTCAAGTCTGTCCCCACTCTAATTTATCCTCTATTCAATTAACAAAACAATTTTCCTAAAAGGCAAGACTGACTATGTCACTTCCTTACTCAATAAACTTCAATGGCTCCCTTTTACCTCGAGGATCAAATATAAGCTCCTTCAATTTGACTTTTAAAGCCATTCACAATTTGGTTCCTTCTTACCCTGCCAGGCTCCTTCTATTTTACAGCCTGCTGCCTACTCTGTGATTCAGTGACACTGGACTTTTTGCTGTTCCTCACATACCACACTCAATTCCCAGCTCTCTGATTTTGTTCTATCTGTCCCTGTGCCTGAACAGTATACCATGCCATGCCAAGAAACTGAATTGCTTCCATCTGAATTGTCTAAGGAAGATTCTGAAGATCACCTGGCAGGATAAGAAAGCAGACACTGAGGTCCTTTCTAGAACTAAACTGCCAAGCATTCAAACTCTACTGTAGAGGGCACAACTCTGATGGGCTGGCCATGTTGTCCAAATGCAAAATAAATACTTGCCAAAAAAAACAAACCTATTTTATTGAGAACTCACACAGGGCAAGCATTCACATGGCTGTTAGAAGAAATAATACATGGGGGTGGTTAGGTAGCACAGTGAGTAAGAGCGCCGGCCCCTGAGTCAGGAGGACCCGGGATCGGTTCCAGCCTCAGATAGTTGGCACCCACACAAAATAACTGGCCATGTAACCTTGGGCAAGTTACTTAACCCCAATTGCTTAAAAAAAAAGAAGCGATACATGAACACTCTCAAGGTCTCTCTTAAGAACTTTGGAACTGAACATATGACATAGGAGACACTGGCACAGGACTGCCCAGCATGGTGTGCCTTCATCAAAGAAGGTGATGTGCTCTATGAGCAAAGCGGAATTAAAGGAGTTCAAAGAAAACTAAAATGCTCAAATTTCGAGAATCCACCCCAAATATTCACATGATCTATTTGTGCCTGACCTGTGGTAGAGCATTCTGAGCTCATATTGGCCTAATCAGTCACAATCAGAAGCACTATCACTTGACTTTAACATAGTGATGTCATTTTGGTCCTTTTTGAGAATAAAGGACAACAACCAGCCAAACCTATGCCTAGAGTACTCCCTCCTCACCCCAGCCTCTTGGCTTCCCTGGTTTGCTTGAAGATTCAGCTCAAATTCTATCTTTTGAATGCCTTTCCCAATTCCCCCTGCTACTAGTGCCATCCCTCTGAGACTGGCTTACATTTACGCTGTATATATTTGGTTAAGTATAACTTTTTTTTCATGTTGTCTCCCCCATTATAATGTAAGCTTCTTGAGGATAGAGACTGCATTTTTGTCTTTCCTTATATTTCCAGCATGTAGTACAGTGCCTGTTACATAATGAATGCTTAATAAATACTTGTTGACTGTCTGATGGGAATTAATGTAAATAAATAGTATCAAGTGTCATTTCGTAATATTGAATTCAGTAAATATTTATTAGGTGTCTACTATGTTCCTGACAATGTACTAAGAACTAGAGATACAAAAAGAGGCACTAATAGTCCCTGCATTACAATCTAGAGCTTACAGTCTAATGGGGGAGATGACATGTAAACAAAAATACAAAGCAAGCTATAAACAGAAAATGATTAACAGAGAGAAAGCACTGGAATTAAGAGGGAGTGGAGAAAGAAGACTTATTATAGGAGAGGGAATTTTAGCCGGGGAAGCCAAGGAGGTGAGTAGTCAGGATGGAGGAAGGAGAGCATACCAGGCATGGGGAACAACCAGAAAGAATGCCAAGAGATAAGAATGGCTTTTTTTCTTTTTCTTGTTGCTTTTTGGAGGGCAATTGGGGTTAAGTGACTTGTCCAAAGTCACACGGTTAGTAAGTGTGTCAAGTGTCTGAGGCCAGATTTGAACTCAGGTCCTCCCGACTCCAGGGCTGGTGCTTTCTCTATTCATGATGAAAGTGTCTTGTTTGTGGAACAGCCAGGAGATCAGTGTCACTGAATTGAAGAGTAAGTGTTGAGTAAGGCATAAGAAAACTGGAAATATAGGAGAGGGCAATGTTATGAAAGTCTTTGAATGCCAAAGATAGCATTTTGTATTTGCTCCTGGAGACAATAGGATATAGATTAGTAGTCAAAGAAGTTTTAGGGAAGAGATGGGGAGAAAATTTGGAATTCAAAATCTTGTGGAAATGAATGTTGAAAACTAAAAATAAATAAATAAATTCAGAAAGAGCAAGAGAGAGAGAAAAAAGAATATGAAGTTTTCAAAAGGAAAATTGAAAATTACAAATGACCACGTGAAAATATGTTCTAAATCATAAGAGAAATGCAAATTTAGACAACTCTTGAAGTTTCACCTCAAAAAATAATAAGAAAAAGGAACAGTCCAAGTTGAATGGACTGTGGGAAGACAGGCACACTATGTATGAATTATGAACTATTATTTCTCTAAGAATAGGACTATGAAGTGAGCCAACCACTCTGTATATCAATTTAGAAATGGGCATGTGAGGAAGGTGGAACCAAGAGCAAGGAAGCAATGAAGCATGTTTCCTGCACTGCCACCCCTAAAGCCTTTCAAATAGAACTAGAAAATGTACCAGACCAAATCCTGATGGGGAAATCCAAGAAAAAAGTCAAAGTGAGTCACTTTTCTAGCCCAAGTCTGCACAGACAGGTCAGGTCTATGGACATTGGGATATGGTCTGTCCAGGAATAGCTGTGAAGAGAATGCTTAGCACCCAAGGAGAGGCTGTGCACTCAGGCAGAAGGAGGTCTCATACCCATCTAAGGCAGTCCCAAACCTATACTGTGGCACCACAATGGGGACAGGTGCCAAATGGCATCTTTGTCACCCACTACCCAGTTCCAGGGCAAACTGAGGAGGGAAAAGGAATTCCAGAGACAGGAGGAAGTTCAGAAGTATGCAGCAGCTGCATGGTTCACATTGCAGGAGCAGAGCTAAGAGGGTATTCTAGCATCTAGCTCAGCCTTCAGAGGGATATAGACCACAAGAGAGCCAGCAGTTCTATCACTGAAGTAATAGAGATTCCCAGAGGCATAAGAGTAACTGAATCCAACGACAGTTTACTCTTACTCAGAACTAAACCAAGGACAGGAACTTGCAGAACTCAGAGCAGGGTTGGCAACATAATCAGACTATACCCTGGACTTGGGGAGCACTGATAGCTCCAGTCTGAGCAGTCTCTGAGATCCTGGAATAACAGAACACTCAATATTCCAAGAGAGCAGCAGCAGGACCAGCCTAGACCTTCCTTCCAGAAGTGCCACAGAGCCTGGCCCTAACATCAAGTCCAAGGAAGCAGGCTGTAAAACTGTGCAAACAAAAAAGACTCCCATCATAAAAAGCTACTATGGTGGTGAGGACATTCAATCTAGAAAAAGAGAATGATTTTCTAAAACATCTATAAGTAAAAATCTCAAATATAAACACAGATTTGGCATAGACAACTAGAATTAAACAGCTGAAAATGTTTTTATCAATGAAAGGAGAGCACTAGAGGAAAAAATTAGAAAAGAAATAAGAACTATGGAAGAAAAAATTAGACATAGAATTAATGGCATGTAACGAGCAATATAAACCTTGCCCAAGCCACAAACTCCCTAAAAATTAGAATGGACCAAATAAAAGCCAATGACTCCATAAAACAAGAAATATTAAAACAAAGCTAAAAGGCTAAGCTATCTCATAGCAAAAACAACTGACCTGGAAAGCAAATTGAAGAGATAAAAATTTCAAAAATCATTTTACTACCTGAACACCATGAACAAAAGAATCTAAACATTATCTTTCAAGAACTCTTAAAAGAAAACAGTTCAGATTTCTTAGAACCAGAGGGCAAGTTGGAAACAGAAATGATCTGCCAGTCATCTCCTGAAAGCAAACCCAAAATGAAAGCTTACAGAAACATTATAGCCAAATTCCAGAGCGTCTTGGTCAAAGAAAAAATACTACAAGTAGCTTAAAAAAAAAGAAGTCAGTTACTATGAAATCAATCAGAATCACTCATTCCCAGAAGGAATTGGAAACTTTCTGATGCAGTACTCCAGAAAGCAAAGATATAGGCTTACAGCAAAGAATAGCTTATTCATAAAAAGTGAGTATAATGTTTTTAGTGGAAAAAGTGTGGATTGTTAATGAAGTAGAGGATTTCCAAGCATTCTTAATGAAAAGACCAGAGCTTCTTAGAAACTTTGAGGTTCAAACATTAAGAATCAAGAGAAAAATAAAAGGTAAACACAAACAATCATAAAGAACTTAACAGGAATAAATTGCTTTCATTCTAATATGAGAATGCAATACATGTGCCCCCTCTGAACTCTATCATCATCAGCACCTGGCAGTGTTCTGTTATGACTTGATGATTTTAAGAGAAGAATGAAAAGTAAGGGGAAGAGGAATATACTGGGGAGAGGTGGTGTAGAAAAAGGAATGTTGGGGCGGCTAGGTGGAGCAGTGAGTAAAGCGCCGGCCCCGAAGTCAGGAGTCCAGCTTCAGACACTTAACACCCACACAAAAAGACTAGCCATGTAACCTTTGGCAAGTTACTTAGCCCCAATTACCCTCCAGAAAGAAAAAAAAAAGGAATGTTAGAGAGAAATAATCAGGGTATTCAAGTAGACATCTGTACAAATAAGGATGGGATGAGGGGAAAATGTGGCACTTGAACCTTAGTCTTATTAACCTGGTCAAAGGAAGGAAGAATACACACACACACACACACACACACACACACACACACACACACACCAGAGGTTAGGTACAGAAATATAGTTTACTCAACGGGGAAATAGAAGAGAAAGCAGAGAAGGGAGAATTAGAGGAAGAGCATATGAAGGGAAGGATTAGTCTTAAGCAAAAAAAAAATTCTAAGGATGTACACAAATATTTATAGCTTTTTAAGGTTGCAAAGAATGAGAATTGGAGGGGCTGCCATTGGCTGAACAAGTTTTTGTATGTGAAAATGACAGAATACTATTGTCATAAGAAATGATGAAGGTGATGGCTTCAGAAAAACATGGGAAGACCTATATGAACTGATACAAAGTGAAGTAAACAGAACCAGGAGAACAATTTATTTTAAAAAAATATGGTAAAGACAAACAACTTTGAAAGAATTAGGAACACCAATCAGCATAATGACTAATGACAATTCTAGAAGACCAATAGCAAAATGTGCTTACCCACCTCCTGTTAGAGAGGTAAAGGACTCAGGTTGCAGAATGAAGGGTGTAGAGGTGTGTGTGTGTGTGTGTGTGTGTGTGTGTGTGTGTGTGTGTTTGAGAGAGAGAGAGAGAGAGAGAGAGAGAGAGAGAGAGAGAGAAGACGACCACCACTGTGGAAATTTGTTCTGCCTGTCTATACATACTTGTAACAGGGGATTTGTTTTTCCTCCACTTTTGGTAAAGAGAAGGTGGGAATGAGAGGAGAGAAGGCAGGTATGTTTTTTCTTATTGAAAAAAATATATAATTTTAAAAAGAAATATGCATAAAAAGTGACCAAACTTTCCATACCCTTTGACCCTACAATTCTACTATTGGGCATATATCTCAAGGAAGCCAAAAATGGAAACAAAGGTCCAATATATACTAAAATATCCATAATAAAACTCTTTGTGGTAGCAAAGTACTGGAAACAAAGCAGGCACCTATTGATTTCAGAAGAACCAAGAGATAATTGTGTCATGAAAACCCAGAGAGGAGAGAATGACTGAGAGGAGAAAGTGGTCAACAGCATCAAATGCTGCAGATAGTCCGTTTTTTTCACCCATCTTCATCCAGATCACATTCATGAACTATGGGTGTCCCCCAAGTTTCTGTCCTGGGTTCTCTTTTTTCTCTACATTCTTTCACTTGGTGACCTCATTAGTTCTCATGGATCTAATGACAATTTCTATGCAAATGACTCCCAGTTCTATATAATTAGCCCTAATCTCTCTCCTGATCTCCAGCACTGCATCACTGCCTATTGGACATTTTGAACTAAATGTGCCACAGGCATCTCAAACTCAGCATGTCTCCAACAGAATTCATTGTCTTTCACCAAAATCCATTCCTCTTTCAAACTTCCCTATTTTTATTGAGGGTACCACCATCATTCCGGTCACTTAACCTCAATATCATTCTTTATTCACTACCAGTTGTTCCACTCTTTAACAATGCCATCATCTTCATCATATCCTGCCCAGGATGAACTCATCACCAGAAAACTCATCATGGAGATGGCTTCGGCTTTGCTACTCACACCTTATCAGTGCCTTCAGTTGCTTCTGCCTCTCTGATTGGAGGGCTGTAAAGCAGAGCAAAAAACCCTCCTCCTCCCATAGCCTCCCTTTATAAAGGAGTCAAAATGCCAGCCATCTCTTAATTTTCTACCAGCTGTTCTGCTTGGTTTCCATTTATTCATAATTCCCCCACACCAGGTGCTCTCCAGCATTCCTCATCTCCCTTCTTAGCTTCATTTTGTATGTTACCTCATCACAGTAGACATAAGCTCCTTGGGGGCAGGGACTGTCTTTCTCTTATTTTTATCTCCAGTTTTAGCCCTTGGTAGGCTCTTAATAAATGTTCATCATCATATCCTTGACACCTCACTCCCATTCATCCCACGTATCCAATTTGTTGCCAGATTTGCTGTTTCTACCTTCCCAGAATTACTCATATTACCCTTCTCTCCACTCGCACAACCACCATCCTAGTTCAGGCCCTAGCCATTAGCCTCTTGGCTGCTCATCTCGTCTTATCTTTCACCATTCCAATCCATTGCTTAACTCAGTTGCCAAAGTGATTGTCCTAAAACATATATCTGACCATGAAAACTCCCACTCTACCACCCACTCAATAAATCCCATCGGCTATCTATAGGATCAATTATAAAATCCTCTGTTTGGTATTTTATTGTTGTTGTTCAGTAGTTTCAGTCGTGTCTGACTCTTTGTGACCTCATCTGGGATTTTTTTAGCAATTATGCAGGAGGCAAACAGGGTTAAGTGACTTGCCCAAGGTCACATAGCTTGTAAGTGTTTCACGCCAAATTTGAATTCAGGAAGATGAGTCTTCCTGACTCCAAGCCTAGCACTCTATCCACTGTGACACCTAGGTACTGCTGTTTGGTATTTAAAGGTCTCCAAACCTGACTCCAACCTACCTTTCCACCCTTCTTATCATTCTTCTCTTCCATACACACTGCAATCCAATCTAACCAGCTTTTCTATTGCTCCTCACAGAAAATCCCATCTCTGTGCTTTTGCACTGGCTGACTGTCTTCCGTGTCTAGAATGTATTCTCTTCTCACTAGGCTCTCCTGGGATCCTCGGTTTCCCTCAGGTCTCAGCTCAAGAGCCATCTACTTCATGAGACCTTTCCTTGTCTCCAAGGTCTTTCAGGTCTCTGACTACTTGGTATCTGCTTTAAATGTGCTCCCTATATATCTATGTAAGGGCTTATTCTCTCTAAATATAACAGATATTTTTAAGATGTTGATTGATTATTGCACAATAAGAAATAACAAATATGAGGAATTTGGAGAGATATGAGAATACTTGTTCAGATTGTTATGATTTGTATTTCACTTTCTGCTGCTGTACAAAATAAGTAGTACTAAGAGAACACTTCATGATGACTGCAACAATGCAGATGAAGTTGAACTCTGGGTAACTGAAAAATCAAGTACAGTACCAGAGAAAAAATGATGAAAAACATTCTTCTCCTCTCATAGAAGAAAGGTGACATAGAATGCATTGTTAGCTGCAGTCTGCATATCAAATGTTTTCACTTACTCATTATCCTTTGTCACAAGGTTCAGCCTGAAAAGGGGAAGGTTTGAAATAACTAGGATGTAAAAACAAAAGGGATCAACCAAATGTATTTTAAAAGAAGAAAAACAAGTCCAAGGCCCAATTGTTAGAACCCAGGGAGCACCTGAACTGATGCTAAGAAACCCAAGCTTTCTTCCCTGACTGAAAATGGATTGGTCCTAAGTCCCCTAGGCCAGAAGTACTCCAGCTAGAGTGATGCTGAGACAGAGAGCCAGTCAGAACTATTACAGCTCAACAGGTGGACAGAATTGTGAGGATATCAGCCTGCCCTACCCCATCCACTCTTTTCTGTGGGTAGAACTGGAATCCAAGTCCAGTGTCCCTTTTATTCCATGTAATTTGTAGCTCATTATTCCCTGGAAGGAGACACCTACAGCATTTACTCTTCTGACTTTGCTAGGCACTTTTTTTGTTTGTTTTTGCATTACTCTTAGTGACTAGTCCTATCATATTCATTAAGCTCATTCTCAAGGACAGTCCTCTGCTTTTAGCAAAGAAGGGAGAACAGAGTAGCCATTAGCTATGGGCTTCCAGATGTAATGTGAGTTACATTCAAAACGTGGTTCAGAGACAAGAGAAATCTTTCCAAGTTGAGAAGGGTCTTTCCAAAGACAGGGACCAAAAGAGACATCACACATTCAACTAACATTTTCTAAGTGGGCAAATATACTAGGTACAGAGAACACAAAGATGACAAACAACACAGTTCCTGCCCTCAAGGAGCTTACACATTCTACTGGAGCAGGGCATGGATTATGCCATGGACATATATAAGTAGAAAGTAAAAAAAAAAAAAGAAAAGTTCTAAGCAAAAGGCTCTAGGAAAACTCGAGGATAAAGAGATACAGAAAGTGGCATGGTACAATGTTTTAGTGGTGTTGTTTTGTTTTTAATCCTGTAGAATAGAAAATGATTGTACATGAAATCACAAATCTCTATATGTACCACTTGCTTTTTCTTTTAAATATGTAATTTTGTTGTCTTTTGCATATTTTAAAAAATACTTCAATGACTTTCTTTTCTGTCTTTTCTTCTTTTATTTGGCAAACATATTACTAATTGTTCTTCCCTTTTAGTTCCCTCTCTTTAAGAAAAAAAATCAGGGACAGCTAGGTGGTGCAGTGAATAGAGCACTGGCCTTGGAGTCAGAAGGATCTGAGTTCAAATCTAGACTCAGATACTTAATAGTTACTAGCCGTGTGACCTTGGGCAAGTCACCTTACCCCAAGTGTCCTGCCTTCCCCCCTCCAAAAAGTAAAAAAAAAAATCAGGAAGCAGCTAGGTGGCACAGTAGAGAGAGCACTGGGCCTGGAGTCAAGGACCCAAGTTCAAATCTAGCCTCAGACACTTACTAGCTTTGTGACTCTGGGAAAGTCACTTAATCCCAATTGCCTCCAAAAAAAGGGAGAAGGAGGGAAAGCATTGTCAAAAATAAGCATTACCAAAAGAAACAAATTCCCAACATTGGCCATGCCCAAAATTATATATTTCATTTTACACCCTGATCACCCCTTCTCTACCAGGAAGTGGGTAACATGCTTCACCATGGATACTCTGGAATCATGATTGGTCATTTTCTCAGAGTCCTTAAATCTTTTAAAGTTTTTTTTTTTTATAGTGTTGCTGTTATTATACAAATTGTTCTCTGGTTTCTGTTTACTTTGCATGAGTTAATACAAGTTTTCTCAAGGCTTCTCTGAAACCATTCCCTTCATCATTTTTGTGATGCAATTATAATACACTCCATTCATATAAAATAATTTGTTCAACCATTACCCAACTGATGGACACCGCTTTAGTTTCCAAGTCTTTGCTACTGTAAAAAGAACTGAATATTTTTGTCCATTATGAATCCTTTTCTTCTTTCTTTGATCTCTTTGAGATATAGTGGTATCCCTGGTCAAAGGATATGAACAGTTTAGTGACTTTTTGGATATGATTCCAAAGTGCCTCCCAGAATGCCCAAAACAGTTCACAGTTCCACCAATAGTTAATCTTTGTGCCTGTTTTCCTGCAGTTCCTCTAGGCAATCGCAAATTTCCTTTTTGGTTATTTTTGCCAATCTATGGGAAGTGAGTTGGAATTTCATTGTTGCTTTAATTTTAATTCCTCTAATTGTTATTGATTTGAAGCATTTAAAAACTAGGACTTTTGATAGTTTGAACTTCTTCCTTTGAAAATTGATCATTCATGGCCTCAGACACTTAACACAAAAACTAGCTGTGTGACCTGGGGCAAGTCACTTAACCCCAATTGCCCTACCTTACCTCCTCCAAAAAGCAAAAAGAAAAATCTAAAAAAGAAAATTGATCATTCATAAACTTTGACTATCTATTGAAGAATGACTTCTCATATATTTGAGTGTTTCTTATATATACTAGGTATCAAATCTTTATCAGAGAAACTTTCTGCAAAGATTTTCCCCCCAATCAACTGTTTGGCATGATACAGCGTAAAGAGTACTGAATTTCAATCAGAGGAGCTAGGTTCAAATCTCAGGTCTGCCACTTGGTACTCATATGACCTTAGGTAAGTAATTTAACCCCTCTGAGCCTCATTTTCCTCATCTGTAAAATGAGACTGCTGGAGATGACTTCTAAGGTTCCTTCCAACTCTAAGTCTGTAATCACTTTCACTTGAGGGAAACAGGACAGGCTTCAGGGAAGGCATCTTAGTTACATCTGGAAGAGATGGATTTCAGGAGTCAGAGAGACAACCTCTTTGAAGGCATCAAGGAGAAAGATGACATGTCAAATTTGAGAAACAGCTAGATTCTAGTTTGAACTCATTTAGTTAGAACACAGAGTACTTTAAAGAGAAAATTATGAAATAATGCTAGAAAGATAAGTTGGATCCAGCCTGTATAAAGAGCCTCAAATGAGAGGATAAGCACTTTCTATTTTATCCTTTAGGTAATAGAGAATCACTTGAGGTTTTTGAGCAGGGGAGTGACCTAGTCAGGAAGATTATTTTGACTGCTGGAGGACAAAAGGATAGGAGGGGGAGAGACTGGAATCTGTGAAACCAAGTCAGAAATTATTGTAACAGTCTAAGCAACAGGTGATGAGCACTTGAGCGAAGAGTTGCCAAAGAGATTAAAGAATAGGGAACAGATGCAAGACCTATTGTGAATCATTTAAAGAAGAAGGAGCCTAAGTATCCCAGGCATGGGATCTTTTGTTCTTAGTATTCAAAAAAAGTAAATTAGCCATGAGGGAAGCTGTAATGGCTCACGGGAGTAGAGGTTGTGGGGTGGATTGCTGGTAAGGGAGGGCTCTGGGAAGCAGTGTTTAATAGTGGGCCAATTGACTTTCAATATCACAGATGATTTAAAATCCTAGCCCTTACACTTATTAGTAGCAACAAAAACATTGTCTTCAGATTTCCTGGACACAGAATTTTCTCCTACCCCAGTGAAGCCCAGTCTAGCCTCCTTCTCTTCAGTCCATATGGCTGCAAGAGCGTCCAGCCCCTGCCCATCATGAATGGGAAGGGAAAGAACCCAGTGATACCTACCCCCCACCCAATGACAGCTCCTCCTTTTTGTCATTTATCCGTGTATCTGCCATCTAAGCTACAACTGCTCTCAGGGAGACCTTAAATGTGCTCAATTTCTAAAATTTACCTTAATACTATATTTTACTCTATACTTAATCATCTAAATGGTGACAATGGAATAGAGCAACTGACTCACATGTTGATAATTAGTTTTTATTGTGCACTTTTATATGCAAATAAAGAAATCATTGATTATTTTTTTACTATGCTTTCATGAGCTAATGTCCTTTTTATCACCAGAAGGGATTTCCCTGGGTCACTTATGGCTTTAGGCAGAACAGTCCTAGAGAAGAACAGCCTGCATTTCCGGGTCCAAAGTCTCCATTCTGGATAGGCAAAGAAATTCCTAAACCTTCCAGTTTCCCAAGCCTGTCTGTTCTCCAAAGAAAATTCAAGGCTAAAGGACTGTGCACTTGCCATAAAAAGTCCCAATGTAAAGTCAGAAAACACGTTTGAATCCTGTCTGCTGCTCTCTTTATGATTTGGGGCAAGCCTTTTTATCTCTATGAGTCTCAGTTTCCTCATCTGTAAAATGAATAAATCAGGATGGATAGTATTCTATCTAAGTTCCCTTCTCACTTTATATTCAATGATCCCAGGACTAAATTCCAGGGTCCCTATCTCCTGAATCCCATAATAAAAGGAGTTTCTTTGGATGCTGGGTCTTTTCTTTTTCCTCCTACACATAGATGGTTTGGGGTCATTACCTTCAGGCCAAGCCCATAGATAAGTGAGTGCTCAGGCTGTGCCCAGAGATACTGGCCAATAGTCCAAGTCTGGGCACTGGCGGTATCTAAGAGGAAGCAGAGACTTTACTGCTTCTACCCCAAATCCAAGCCCCTTTCAGTCTTTTCAGGTCTGGAGCCAAGACCTGAAAGCCATTGCACAGATTTAGGCTAAGCTAGTTAGGGCAGGGATGGGAAATCCCCTTGGACGTCCTCCTGGCCCAGCTAAGGGAGTATTCAAAGAACAGAAATGCCCTCAGGACCCAGGCTAGATGCTGGAGCCCCCCAAGATCCTCTCTAACCAGGGGCTCTCTTAACATTAAGGTACTAAAAAAGGAAGGAAGGTCTTTAATAAGTCATTGTGGCCAAGTCTGTCATCAATTCTAATGCAAATTCCCCAACGTGGGAGACTTTACCGCATCCTGTCCTCTCTGTTCTCCCCCATAGGTTTTAAAAGAGATTCAAGAATTTCCAAGAAAAAAGTTTCCTAATCTGTGGGGATTTGGAAAGTGAGAAATATGGCTTCTTGTGTTAGTGCTGGCCCTTATTAGCTGTGTGACCTCAGATAAGTTACATGACCTCTTTGACTTTCAGTTTCCTCATCTATGAAATGGGAATAATTATATTTTCATGACCTACTTTATGGAGCAGGTGGGAAAATAAAATGAGATAAAGTATATGAAGCATTTTATAACCTTAAAGTGCTATCTAAATCTTAGCTATTATCAGGATGATATCACAGGTGGCCAGAAGTACTCTCTCCTGAGTCATTGAATATCAGAGTGAGAAGAGATTGATCCAGTGCCCTCATTTTATAAGAATAGGAAGCTGAAGCCTAAAGAGAAGGGACCTGCCCAAATTTACACATAGTACCAGCTTGAGACAGTGTGATGTAGTGAAGTAGTATGTGGGTATCCATAAACTTGAATAGGGAAAAAATATATCTTTATTTCAATATAATTTGTTTTCTTTGTAATCCCAGATATTTTGTATTATATATTTTAAAATGTTATTCTGAGGAGTCCAGAGGTTTCACCAGATTTCTAGAAGGGTGCAAAAAAGCTTAAGAATTTCTTATGTTATGCTTAGAGAACCACCATGCGAGTCAAGGAGACCTGGGGTAAAATCTTATCTCTGATATATACTAGCTATGTGAGACTGGTCGACTCGCTGCCTCCTTGTGCCCTGAAACACCCTCTAAGTCTATATGTAGAAGTGTTGTTTGTCTTCATTGGTTAGGTTCATTTCCAACAACAATGAAATCACAGCTCCCGAATACCAAACAAAAATAGCACAATCGGCATCTGAACCCAGCTCCTCTAGTTCCAAATCTAGTGCTCTTTCCTGCCACCAGGCTGTGCAAGGCCACAAAAATTCCATCCTTAAGACAAGCAGTAGATGTGGAGTCTCTGTAGTCACCATGATAATTAACTTTGCTTTCCCTCTGTCTCTACATTTGTTTCAGTTCTGCTCCCAGTCACGTTTGTCCTTTATACCTAAGCCTCCTCTGTAGTGCTTGAATATAAAAGAACCAATCTTCCCATCCCTCTACCTCCAAAAAAAAAAAAAAAAGCAGCCTCACATAGGCCTTGCTCATTCAGCCTTGCCCCAAAGCTGAACACACCTGGGGTGGTCAAGCATGACAACAATCCTGCAGTCTGCTTGGTCCTGACCAGGCACTGAGCACCCATCATTAGATTGGTCCAGGGACTGAGGGTGCTCTAAGATTTTACAGAGTCAGCAGGCCAGGCCTGAGCTGGCCTTCCACAGAACAAATCACCCCTTTGCCTCTGCCCGGAGTTGAAAATGAACAGCAGTCTGTCCTATGTTCCTTCTACATGTCCTTTATCTGCTAGAGTACATAGAAGCAAATGGGTTCCTGCGTGTGAGTGTGAACATTGTAAGCAGTCCTTGGACTGGTATTTATGGCTATGTAATGAGCTAATTTTCTTCTACACTATTGATTTCTCTCAGCGCTGCTGCAGGATGCTCTCTGACAAGGAGTGACTCAGCTACTCTGCCCAACATGGGGCCAGACAATCAGAAAAGAGACATGCTGACCAATGCTAACTGGCCCATGGCTAAGAGCAGGTAATAGTCCTCAGAATGGGCTGGGGACATGGCAGATGAAAGGTTTTAGATGGAAAAAGGGGAATAGGCAGAAGATCACAGGATTTGGAAAGGCTACATAAGTATCATACAGCTTGCAGAGGTCAGGTAGACAGCTCTATATTACTATAATATCATGGGATCACTATCGAGAGCAGGAAAATACTTCTGCTATTATCTAGCCTAACCTTACCCCTGTTCTATAGATGAGGACAGGTACTGAAGCCCAAGGAAGTTGAATGACTACTGAATATAAGCATTCAATTAAAAAATCATGTATTAAGTAACCATTATGCTCTAGGGGTATATGATGTGTTCAGGAAGGAGCAGCACCTCTGATGGGAGGGCTGCTGAGCTCTTTCAGGGCTGCTTATCCACCTCTGGTGTCCACCTAATTGACCCAACTCTCACCTGTGGCTCCAAGAAGCTGTAGCATGCAAAGCAGCCGAACTTCAGTAAAACTGTTTTGGCAAGGGGCGGCCGGCCAGGTGGCTCAGCGAGTAAGAGCACCGGCTCCAGTGTCAGGATGACCTGGATCAAATCCGGGCTCAGATACTCAGCACCACACCCAGAAATAACTGGCCGTGTAACCTTGAGCAAGTTACTTAACCCCGATTGCTTAAAAAAAAAACAAAACTGTTTTGGCAGATGGGCTAAACCAGGCTGTGGATAACCAATAGGCCTCAAACCCATCAGTGAGTTGGGGGGGGGTGTCTACTCCAATCACATAAAGACTTCTCTGACAGAATGAGTGGCCAAGAATGATTTGTTTCAACAACCATGAAAGAGGCTGAAGCAGGTGCTGTGGAGGCTTGGAGCTTGGTCAGACATCAAAGATGCCAAGGTCATCCACCACATTTCAGACCATTGCCAGTTGTCCTGACTTCTGTCTTGCCACTGGACTTCATTGACTTTGAAAGAAAGAGACTGAGGACTTTGTGCAACTTTGCCTCGCTTAAATCCAATTCATGAGAGAAACAAGACATCATCCATGATGTCACCAGTCCTCTACAAAAGTGAAGGATGAACAACAGCTATGCCCTAGGCACTGTTCTAGACATGGAGAGATATAAAGCCAAAGATGAAAATAGTCCCTGTCCTGATGGAGTTGACATTTTGCTGGGTGTGAAGGGTGAAGGTGGGATGGAAAACAACACACAAAACATACATACATACACACAGACATATAAATATATATATGCACACGCACGCGCACACACACACACACACACAGTAAGTAGAGAATAATTTTTATGGAGAGCACTAACACCTGGGGGAAAAGAGGGGAGAGATCAGGAAAGGCTTTCTTTAGGAGGCAGTACTTTTAACTGAGCCTTGAATGAAGCTAAGAGGGGAAAGGGAGAAGGGAAAGCATTTCAGACATGGGGATAGTCTTTGGAAAGGCATAGGAAATAGAATATATGGGAACCTGCTATTAGGCCAGTTTGACTAGAACATAGATGTAACCCCTGTGCCAAAGCCCACTGATATGGAACTCAGTCCTTATTGGTAGAGATGAAGGCCCTGCTCTACTAGAAGGGAGGGTTGGAGTTGATGGGAGGCAAGAGTTTTGGTTCTCAGCCAAGGCCCCTTTTAGGTACTCATCATTCAAGTGCTCCTGGCTTTCAGCTTCAGAAGAGAAGATGGAAGAGGCCAATTCCACTTCAGGTTGCTGAAGATGGTTTCAAGTTTTCTGTGAAGACATGGAAGGAGAGAACTGGATATCTCTATTATGTCCCTATCCCAAGCTTACTACTCCAGAGACTTTAGGGAGCTTCCCCTTTGGTGAGATCCAGGACCCTGTCTCTTGGTTGTATCTCACTCCTTTTTTTTTTTAAAGCAATTGGGGTTAAGTAACTTGCTCAAGGTTACACGGCCAGTTATTATTTCTGGGTATGGTGCTGAGTATCTGAGCCTGGATTTGATACAGGTCATCCCGACACTGGAGCCAGTGCTCTTACTTGCTGAGCCACCTGGCCGCCCCTAAGCAATTGGGGTTAAGTAACTTGCTCAAGGTTACACGGCCAGGTGTTTCTGGGTGGGTGCTAAGTGTCTGAGCCTGGGATTCGATCTCCAGGTCTTCTCAACACTGGAGCCAGTGCTCTTACTCGCTGTGCTACCTGGCCGCCCCATGTATCTCACTCCTAACAGGACAGTACCTTCACTCTGCATTGTCATGTATATATTCTCCTATGTATACCTTCTCTGATTTCTGTTTTGCTGTGATTTGGATAAACGACCTTCTTTGCTATTTTCTCTATGTGAGTTCATTGAGGAGCTGTTATTTGGTGAGAAAATGGTCAAGCCTTGGATATAGATCTTGGGTTCCAACTCCTCTTAAGAAATTACAAAGTGATCAAAAGTTAATTCAAACCCAATCATATGCCATAGACTAACAATGTTTAAGAGTGCAGATAAATATACTTCTGGTCTGGCACCCCCACTCTCAGAGGAGAACAGAGTACTGCCCTCTGTCCCCAATTCCCTGCTTCCCCTCCTGACAGGAATGAAAGTTTCCCTTTGGAGAATGATGGGGGGATATCTATTCTGCCTCCCTTCTAGCTACACACAAGATCAAACTCCAGTCAAACCTGGATCTCTCTACACATATGGGGCCCTTCCCATTTTTTTCCCTATGTAGATTACATGGAGTGGAGTAATGTGACAGATTGTTGTTATTTAGTCATTTTCAGTTCTTTCTGGCTCTTCATGACCACATTTGGCAGATATCAGTCTGCAAAGATGGGCTGGAACTATATTGATGAGGATGGGAGGAAAGCTCAGGGAAACCATAGTCCTACCCCATAAAAATCTTGTGTTAGCTAGATGGTGCCGTGGCTAGAGTACTGGACTTGGAGTCAGGAAGTCCTGAGGACCCTGCCTCAGATACTTCCTAGCCATGTGATTCTGGGCAAGTCATTTGACCTCAGTTTGCCTCCCTTTTCCCATCTATAAAATGGGGATGATAGTGCCAACATCACAGAGGTTTTGTCAGTATCAAACTAGATAACAAAAGAAAAACATTTTGCAAACTTTAAAGTGATATATAATCATCATCATCATCATATTGATCTTCAACTGCAAGGGTTTTTCAACCTGACACAGGCACAACCTGTCTGTGAATAAAGAATTCCCTCTATTACATTTCTAACAAGTGGGCATCCAGTCTCCATGTAAAGATCCCCCATTGAAGGGGGACCACTAATTTCCAAAGCAGCTCATTCTACTTTCAGACAGATCTTAATTATTAGGAAGTTTTTCTTTATATGGAGTCTCTGCCTACCTTTCAACAGTTTTCATCCTTTGCTCCCAATTCTGCCTTCTAGGGCCAAATAAATAAGTGATTGATTCATCCACAGGACAGTACTTCAAGTACTTGGAGATGATTATCATAAAAAACTTCCAAACCTTCTCTCCTACAGGCTAAACTGTCCCAGCTCCTTCAATTGACTGGCCTATAGCATGATCTCCAGATCTCCAATTATTCTGGTCACCTTGCTCTGTCACTCACCAGGCTTATTGCTGTTCTCCCCAATATACAGTACCCTAAGTGAACATAGCCCTCTAAGTGTGGTTTACCAGGTCAGAGGATAGCTGGATTGTTATCTCCCTCACTCTGGCTATTATGCCTCTCTTAACACAGTCTAAGATTGAATTAGCTTTTTTGACTGCTGGATTGCATTATGAATTCATATTAAACTTGCAGTTCACTAAAACCCCGGTATTTCCCCCCAGATCATTGTTAAACAATTCACCCTCCATCCAACACTTAACAAAAATGATTATTTGAACCTAAATGTAGAACTTTTTATTTATCCTATTAGATTTGTTCTTTTTAAATTCATCTTATCATTAAATCCTGTTCAGACATTTTTTAATTGTCATCCAATGTATTATCTATCCCTCCAAGCTTGATGTCTGTAAATTTAACAAGCATACAATTAAAGTCACTAATTAAAATATTAAGCAGTAAGTAGTAAGGCCAACAGCTGCATAGGGCACTCTATTCCAAGTTGACACTAACATATTATGAACTATTTGTTGGATCTGATCATTCAGCTAGTCTCAGATCTACCCAACTATACTACCATCTAGCCTACTTCTCTTTATTTTGTCCCTAAGGATAGCACAAAAAACTTTGCCCAATTTCTTGATGAACTTCAAGTGTATTATGTCTACAGAATTCATTTAACCTACAAGTTAAATGAACCTATAAAAAAATAAAATGAGTAGGGATGACTAGGTGGCACAGTGAATAGAGCACTGGCCCTGGAGTCAGGAGGACCTGAGTTCAAATCCAGCCTCAGACACTTAACACAAAACTAGCCATGTGATCTTGGGCAAGTCACTTAACCCCAATTGCCCTACCTTTACCCCTGAAAAAAAAAAGCAAAAAATAAATAAATAAAATGAGTTTAATCTGGCATGACCTATTTTTGATGAAGTAATGCTATCTCTTTGTTATTATCTCTGCCCCTTTTTCTTTTATTAAATGCTTTATTAACTTCTGATTTACATCATTTGTTTCTGCCAGATTGTGAGTTACAAATTTTCTCCCCGTTTTTCCCTGACCCACTGCCCCAAAATAGCAGTCACACAGGATATCCCCTCCTCCAATCTGCTCTCTCCCATATTTTCTCCCATACCCCTTTCGACTTTTCCAGTGGATTTCTATGCCCCAGTGCCTGTATATCTTATTTCCCAATTACATGTAAAATAGTATTAATAATAGTATATATTTGTATATATATTTGAATATTTGATTTTAAAACTTTGAATTACAGATTCATTCCCTTCCTCCCCTGTCACCCAAGATAAGTGGTTCAGTATAGGTTGTACATGTGTGGCTAATGCAAAACAATAACATAGTAGATATATTGTAAAAGACTGACTATATTTCCCTCCCTCCTATCTCACCTCCCACTTGTTCTATTCTTTACTTTGATCCTGTCTCTTTGCAAAAATGGGTGCTTCCAACTTCCCTCCCCTCCAGCCTGCCCTCCCTTCCATCATCCCCTCTCTCATCCCCTTTCCCCCCTACTCTCCTAGAGGGTGAGATACCCTATTTAGTGTGTATTTCATTCCCTTCTCAAGCCAAATTCAATGGGAATAAGGTTGACCCATTCCCTTTTGCCTTCCTATTCTTCTCCTCCATTGTAACCATTTTCCCTTGCCTCTTCTATATGAGATAGTTTACCCCAATCTGTCTCTCCCCATCTCCTCTCATTATATTCCTCTCACCTCTTAATTTCACCTTTTAAGTATCATCCCTTCCTATTAAATTGGTCCTGTGCCCACTATCTATGTATACCTGTAAACATATATACACACATTCACATATGTATTCATATGCCCATATACCCTCATATATAGACATATGCCATTTGACATTCAGATACAAGAAGCAAGAGAAGCATGAGAAGGTAAACAGGGAAAAGAAATCATAAGGAACTTATCAAAGTTGAACTATTAACATTCCTACATGGAAAAACAATAATTGTAACTTATGAAACTTTTCTCAGTAGTTGAAGGGATTAGAAATGTATATATATATATATATATATGTGTGTATATATATATATATATATATATATATATATACATACATATGCCCTCTCTGAGGGCTCCACACACCCTGGCAAGCTGGTCATGCAACCCAGGACCTCTACCCTAGACCGCAATCCAGATCCAAGCAGGTTAAAGCAAGGGTGATTACCCCTAAGACTGGTTACTTGATCCCCCTACACTTTGCAAGCCAGGAACTGAAGCTACAATGGGGAGCTGGCAAGGCATTTCAGTGGCTTCTTGCCCTGGGGGCAAAAGCTGACACACTCCCAGCTACTGGTCCCAAAGTCCATACTGCACTGACCTCTCACTTTGTCCTTTGCATCTATGTGTTGATTAATCTGGAAATGGCCACAGCTGCTAGTGATCTGGAGTCCCTCCAGCCAGGGGCTGGTCAGTCCCACCCTGGGGCTAAAACCTCACCTTGTGAGTGGCTGGGCTTGGCTTGCAGAGCGCTGGGCTGGCCGCTTGCTGCTGGCCTGCCGGGCTGTCCTCAGTAGGAGGCTAGCTTCTGTGTGTAATTTTGTGGGTTATGCAGCTCCAAAGTTTGTTTAGAGTCCCCTTTTACATGGATTAGGGAAGGTGGAAGCTGGAGACCCACGGAAGTCCTGCTTCTACTCCGCCATCTTGACTCCGCTGTCAAAAATTAAATTTTAATGACACAAAACCAAATGATTTCATTGAAGAAGAGATGGAGGAAGAAACATGGATACAGATGAAACTCAATCAACCTGGTCTTTAAAAAAAATAGACATGTACAGAGGGAAGAGAAACAAGTGTAGCTCATGCAGTAGAATGGTTTGTGGTAAGAAGAGTATGAGGAACACTAAAATGTAATATTAACAGGGGCTGGCAATGGGGGTAAAGTATAAAAAAGAGGGTTTTTTAAAATCATAAATTAAATAAATAAATAAAGGGGTTTTAACTATGCTGGGGGCAAGAGGAAGAGGAAAAGATCTCTGCTCAGATTGGATGGAATGATAATAACAGAGAGAAGGCAAAATTATTCACCTTTCATTTTGCTTCTCTTTGCCAAGGACAATAATCTTAGGACTGGGAATGACAAATTAACACATTGTTAACAAAAAATTATTAGAAGCATAGATTTTGTGATTGATGGTACCTTAAAAGTCATCTATTGTGATACGCTCATTCTACAGATGAGGAAGTTGAGGCCCAGATGTTAAGTAACTTACCCAAGGTCATACAGCTAGTAAATGTTAGGGCTGGTATTGAATACCAGGTCTTCTGACTCAAAATTCAGTACTTATGCCTTGGCACCATATTGTCCCCATTTACTTAGTTGAAATACCACTAAATGAGGAAATAAGATAGCTCTTAGCATCCTTTAATTAGTTCAAGTCACCAGGCCCAGATGAATGGCATCCCAGACTATAAGAACTTGTGGATTTGATTATTGAGTTTCTGTCAGTAATCTTTGAAAACTCACAGCATATGGGAGAGCTGCTGCTATAGGACTAGAAATGGACAAATGTCTCAGTTTTCATAAAAAGGAAGAGTATAGAATCTTTAAACTCTAGGCTGAGGATCTTGACTTTGATTCCTAGCAAAATTATAGAATATATTATTAAAGGGATTGTATATAAGCATTGAAAAAGGGGCAGATAAGATGGCGGAGTAGAAGCACGACCTTCCCCAATCCATGTAAAAAGGGGACTCTAAACAAACTTTGGACCTGCAGAACCCACAAACTGACACAGAGAAGCTAACCTCCCACTGAGGACAGCCCAGCAGGCCAGCAGGAATCCAGTGCAGTGCTCTGGATGCCGAGCCCAGCCCCACTCTGAGGCTTTAGACCCAGGGTGGGCTTGACCAGCCACAGGCCGGAAGGACTCCAAATCATCAGCAGCTGTGGCCGTTTCCAGATTTATCAACACATAGATGTGAAGGACAAAGTGAGAGGTCAGTGCAGTCTGGTCTTTGGGACCCAGTAAGTGGGAGTGTGTGGCTTTTTCCCCCCTAGGGGGAGAAGCCATTGAGACTCAGGCACAGCCAGCCAGCGCCACGTGGCAGCTTCAGCTCCTGGCCTGCAGAGTGTAGGGGGACCAAGCACCAGTCTGAGGGGTAATCGCTTTTGCTTCTTGGATCTGGATTGCAGTCTAGGGTGGAGGTCCTGGGGTGTGTGTCCAGCTTGCCAGAGCATGTGGAGACCTCAGAGAGGGCACCCATCTAATACCTCCAGCAACTGAGAAAACCCCAGCATTTGGGATGAAAGCTCCCCTGTCTAGTGGCAGAGTTCTACTATGGCAAAAAGTCCAGGGGTCAAGTGACTGAGGAGCGACATGACCAGGCAAAGGAAACAAAGCAGACAGAAGATTCCAACATTACACTCCTATTTGGGGTACAAAAAGGAGCAAAGCATGGAACAGGAGGAAGACAGTGAAGTCAGAACTCCTGTACCAAAAGCTTCAAAGGAAAATACAAGCTGGTTACAGGCCATAGAGGACCTTAAGAAGCAGATAAGAGAAGTGGAGGAAAAATTGGGAAGACAAATGAGAACAATGCAAGAAAATTATGAAATGAGAGTCAATAGCCTGACTGAGGAAAATAATACCTTAAAAAACAGACTGACTCAAATGGCAAAAGAGGCTCAAAAAGGCAATGAGGAGAAGAATGCCTTAAAAAGCCGAATTTGCCAGATTTCCATTTTTGGAAAAAGAATCTCAAAAGCTCACTGAGGAGAATCATTGGTTCAGAATTAGATTGGAGCAAATGGAAGCTAATGGCTTTATGTGAAATCAAGATGCTGTTAAACAGATCCAAACAAATGAAAGAATAGACGGCAATGTGAAATATCTCATGGGAAAAACCACTGACCTGGAAAATAGATCCAGGAGAGATGATTAAAAATTATTGAACTACCTGAAAGCCATGATCAAAGTAAGAATGTAGAAATCATCCTCCAGGAAGTTCTCAAAGAAAACTGCCCTGATGTTTTAGTACCAGACGGCAAAATAGAGGTTGAAAGAATCCACCAATCACCTCCTGAAAAAGATCCCAAAAAGAAAACTCCTAGGAATATTATAGCCAGGCTCTGGAATTCCCAGGTTAAGGAGAGAATATTACAAGTAGCTAGGAGGAAACAATTTTAATATTGTGGAAACACAATCAGGATAACCCAGGATCTGGCAGCTTCTACACTGAGGGATTGAAGGGCCTGGAATAGGATATTCCGGAGGGCAGAGGAGCTGGGATTAAAACCAAGAATCACCTACCCAGCAAAACTGAGTATCATGTTTCAGGGGAAAATATGGTCATTCAGTGGAATAGAGGACTTTCAAGCATTCTTAATGAAAAAACCAGAGTTGAATAGAAAATTTGACATACAGATACAAGAAGCAAGAGAAGCATCAGAAGGTAAACAGGGAAAAGAAATCATAAGCCACTTATCAAAGTTGAACTATTAACATTCCTACATGGAAAAATGATAATTGTAACTGATGAAACTTTTCTCAGTATGAAAATAGTTGAAGGGAATATATATGTCTATATCAGAGGGTGTACAGGCATATGAATACATGTGTGAATGTGTATATATATGCTTACAGGTATACATAGATAGTGGGCACAGGACCAATTTAATAGGAAGGGATGATACTTACAAGGGGAAATTAAGAGGTGAGAGAGGAATATAATGAGAGGAGATGGAGAGAGACAGAATGGGGTAAACTATCTTGTAAAGAAGAGGCAAAGGGAAAGGGTTACAATGGAGGGGAAGAATAGGAAGGCAAAAGGGAATGGATCAACCTTATTCTCATTGAATTTGGCTTGGGGATGGGATGAAATACACACTAAAGAGGTTATCTCACCTACAGGAGAGTAGGTGGAAGGGGATGAGAAGGGGGATGATGGAAGGGAGGGCAGGCTGGGGGGAGGGAAGTTGGAAGTACTCACTTTTGAAAAGAGATGGGATCAAAGTAGAGAATAGAATAAGTGGGTGGTGGGATAGGAGGGAGTGAATTATAGTCAGTCTTTTACAATATATCTACTATGTTAATGTTTTGCATTAGCTACACATGTATAATCTATACTGAATTGCTTATCTTCCCAGTAAGGGTGATGACAAGGGAGGAAGGGAATGAATCTGGAATTCAAAGTTTTAAAATCAAATGTTTAAAATTTTATATACATATATACTATTATTAATACTATCTTACATGTAATTGGGAAAGAAAATATATAGGCACTGGGGCATAGAGATCCACCATGCCCTACTGGAAAAGTCGAATGGGGTACGGGAGACGATATGAAAGGGAGCAGATTGGAGGAGGGGATATCCTGTGGGACTGCTATTCTGGGGTGGTGGGTATGGGAAAGACGGGTAGAAAATTTGTAACTCAAAATCTGGCAGCAATTAATGATGTAAATCACAAGTTAATAAAGCATTTGAAAAATGAAAAAAAAAAGAAAACATAGCTCTAAAAAAAAAAAAAAGAAAGACAATCATACACCAACAAATCAAATTTACAATTTACAAAATTGTAAAGATCAAACAATACTTGAAGAAATATAAGATGACATCCCCAACACACTCCTTTGTTAAGGTGTGAGGTTTATAGGTATTATACATTACATGTGTTTTTGGACCATTTCAATCTATCAATCAATTATGTTGATTTTTTTTTCCTGCTTCAAAAATACTATTTTTATATGGAATGGCTCTCTGGGATGAGATGGAGGAAAAATCCTGGGGATAACTCTGATGATGTAAGAAAGAGAAGACAATAAAAACTTATTTAAAAAAAGAAAAAAAAATTTATTCTTGAGAACATCCTGGCCTTGGTCTACTTTACCCTTTTCCTAATCCATAAAATGGAAGGTATATTAGCACTTACTTCACAGGGTTGTTGTGAGCATGAAGTGAGATAATATATGTAAAGTACTTTGTAAATATTAGAGCAATATAAAAATATCAGCTATTTTTTGTTGTTAACATTATTATCATCCTACTTTTTCTTTGAACCTTTTGAAATCTGTTTTTCCACAGATCTAGGGTATCAGACTGTACCTGGTTTCCTTCTCCTCTATCCCAAATTCTATGATCATTTGCTCCCAATATTCTTATAATTTCTACTTCATTAACATGTATATTATTTTTTTAATTAAAGTTCAGGTTCAAAATAAGTGTACCTTTCATTGTTTCTGCAGTCTCTTAAAGAATGAAACTCTCATGACAGCAAGTCAAAACTTTATTAGCTGCTTTTAGTTGAAAGGAAGCACCATCAGATATCCAGAGAGCTGAAGTCCCCAATAATAACAAAATCATGACTCTGTGTCAAATTAATGATCTGTTTCTGGAGCTTCTGATCTCATAGGACCATAAAACACAGATTAATAGAATTAAGGGAATTTAGAGATTACCCCTCATTTTTCATATGAGGAAAATTAGGTCTAGAGGCAGCAGTGGTCCATGGAAAATGTACTCAATCTGAAGTCTGAGGACTTGAACTCTAATCACACCTCTGGCAGTACTTGTGTGATCTTGAGAAAATGACTTAACTTCCCTCTGCCTCTATTTCCTCATCTGTAAAATGAAAGAATTAGACTAAGTATCATACTCTGAGGTCCCTTTCAGTTCTTGATCTATGATCCTAAATGATTAAAAAAATTCATACCAGGAGCGGCCAGGTGGCGCAGTGAGTAAGAGCACCAGCCCCAGAGTCGAGAGACCTGGGATTGAATCTGGGCTCAGATACTTAGCACCACACCCAGAAATAACTGGCCATGTAACCTTGAGCAAGTTACTCAACCACAATTGCTTTTAAAAAAAAAATTCATACCAGCAACACTCTTAGCAGAGCTAGAATTTAAACTGAAGTTCCCAGTTTCCAAATACATTCATTATTTTTACTACTACACCATACTGCCTCACCAGTTATTTATTTTGTTCCTCTATCCCAATGGTCTGTGGTACTGAGTTTTCCTTTTTCTTCCCCAAATCACATTCTACTACCCTCTGAAAGACCTACCACAAGTTAAGCTTCTCCTCTGCCTCTTTATATAATTTTTCTTATTGATTTTCTCTTAAGAGAACTTCTGGTTAAGAAGATGGTGTCTGAGAATGGAATTTGGATTTTTGGACTACCGCTTAAAATATCAGAATGATAGGAACTTCTGGCCAAGAATGGAGTAATCTAATGAAGGCACTAAGTTAAAAAGGAAGGATGAGAGAGAAAATTGCCCAATTGCCCATGTATATCTACCAGGCTAGATACCATAGAAAGTAAATATAATATAGGAAGAAAAATAGCAGTAAAGACACTTAGAAATTCGACAACATCCAAAAGGGAACCAACAATAAGACTAATGGCTTCAGCTATTTATATACAAATGTACAAAATTTGAATAACAGGCAATATAAACAAATATCTTAATAAAAAAGCAAATATGACCTTGTAGGTATAAGTGGTCCTTGGTGAAATGAGACTCATGACTGGAATATAACTCTGGAAAAATATATACGATACAAAAAGAAAAAAGACAGACAAAGAAGGTATGGAGGAGTGTTATATAGGGTGACCTAAAAGTCTTAGTGCAGTTTTAACTTTTAATAGCTTAAAAGTAAGAGGATAGCCTCAGCGTGAGGAATCTTAGGAACCAGAGGAGAGATAAATAGTGGATAACATATGGATAAAGATCAAAAAACAAAAACAAAAGTGATATAATCATCAGATTTCATTCAGGCAACTTGGACAGAAAGAAGAAATAAAGAGTTTGAGAAAGAGATCCTGGCACAAAAGCAGGATATAGTAGCAATGGGAGACTTCAATTATTCAGACATCTGCTGAAGCTCTTTCTCTGCCAGAAGCAAATTGGCTGATAATTTCTTTGCTTGCCTTAACAATAATCTCCTCTTTATAAAGGTAGAGGAAGCACAAGGAGAACTGCCAAAATGGATCTGATTCTCACCAGTAAAGAGGAACTGGTTGTTGGGGCAGAAATGATTGGAACATTGAAGGGAAATAATTACTTTATCACATTAATTGTGATATAAAAGGAAAGAAAAGGCATAGTGTGACAAATACCCTAGATTTGGGGAGGATGAATTTCAAAGGGTCCAGAGAAAGATCCCATGACCTAAAATTCTACAGGGGAAAATTATCACAAAAATGGAATCCTGAAGCCCCAATGAGAAACTGTTCAAGTGAGGAGGAGTTACCTAAAGAAATGAATGAGAATTCACAGGAAACTCAACAACCAACATAGATTCTAAAAAGATATATGTAAAACGGAAGAAAAGTCAAGTATTGGAAGATAAGAACAAAAGTGTGGTAGAGTTCTGTAAGAATAACGTGAGGAGTGCAAAGGTTCAGAATTAGCTGCAGATGGTAAGGAAACCTAAGCACAACAAACAGCAGTGTCGTGAGAAAAGGAGGACCAAAGAAGGGATAGGACCACTGCTTATGGTAGACAGGTAATGATAATTGATGATGGAGAGAAAGTGAGGCTTCTCTGCCAAGAAGAATGATTTTTGGAATGGGAAGAACAGAACAAAAATTCTTAAAAAGAAGCAAAAACATAAGATAAAAAGAGAAATGCTAAGGAACTATCTAGTTACACCTAATGAGTTTAAATCATCAATCCAAAAGATATTGAAACAACTGATAGATGTGACTGCTGAGCAGTTGTCAGAATCTTTGAAAATTATGGAACTGCCCTAAGGATATCAAATTCAGGAGGGGGGAAGCTCTCATATATGCCCAAATAGTCTTAGTGATACTGTTTGTGGTTTCAAAAAAAGAAAGAAAGAAACAAAGTCCATTAATTGGATGATACCTGAACAAGCTATGGCATGGGAATGTCATAGGATAATATTATACTGAATTCAGACAAACAGTGAAAGATTTATATGAATTGATGCAGAGCAAAGTAAGTAGAACCAGGAAGAATAAAAGATTTTTGGTTATTGGAAGAGAACTGGAGAAAATTCTTAGAAAAGGAGAAAAAAATGGAGTCTGCAAACCATAGGCCAGTGAGCTTTTTCCTGGACAAATTCTAGAACATCTTATTAAAGGGATGATTAGTGAACACCTAGAAGAGGAAATGATGGGCCCAAGAAGCTAACATAGTTTCATCAAAAAATATTATGTCAGACTAATATCATTTCCTTTTTCTGATAGTCTTTTTAGACTGAGGAATGCTGTGAATAGTGAATAGAGCACTGGCCTGGAGGACCTGAGTTAAAATCTGGGCTCAGATACTCACTAGCCATGTGACCTTGGGCAAGTCACTTAACCCCAATTGCCCTGCCTTCCCCCCTCCAAAAAGCTTTTTTAAAAAAGGAAATTGAGACATGAGTAGCTACTGAAAGGTACTTCTAACATCTCATCTCTATAAAACAATTGTCAGAATTATCTATACACATAGTAATGTATCCTAGATTAAATATGAGAAGAAAATGAAATGCATTTACAATTTCCTACAATAAATCATATCTTCATAAGCTGAAAGTTATAGAGAACATAAGCTCCCACTATGGTAATTATTTGTTGAATTTATGATATATATTTCCAAGTAGTCTCAAGCCCAGAAGGAACTCATAGAAGAATTCAAAAATTATATAAGAGAAGTAGAAGAAAATTTAGAAAAAGAAAAAAGAGTGATGCAAGAGAATTATGAAAAAAGAGTCAACAGCTTGGAAAAAGAAAACAACTCCTTAAAAAGTAGAACTGGCCAAATAGAAAAGGAGACACAAAAATCCACTGAAGAAAACAACTCCTTAAAAAATACAGTTGGCCAAATGGAAAAGGAAGTACAAAAGCTAACTGAGGAAAACAACCCCTTAAAAGTCAAAATTGGGTAAGTGGAAGCTAATGACTCTATGAGACATCAAGGATCAAGCAAACAAATTCAAAAGAATGAAAAAAATAAAAGAAAATGTAAAATATCTCATTGGAAAAACAACTGACCTGGAAAATAGATCCAGGAGAGACAATGCCAGAATTATTGGACTACCCAAAAATCATAACCAAAAGGAGGACCTGGACAGCATCCTTCAAGAAATTATCAAGGAAAACTGCCCTGATATCCTGGAACCAGAATAGTCATTGAAAGAATCCACCAATCACCTCAGGAAAAATATCCCAAAATAAAAGCTCCAAGGAACATTACAGCTAAATTACAGAAATATCAGGTCAAGGAAAAAATGCTGCAAGTAGTCAGAAGGAAACAATTCAAATATTGGGGAACCACAGGCCTTAGCAGCTGCAACATTAAAGAATCAGAGGTCATGGAACATGATATTCTGGATGGCAAATTAATTAGGACCATAACCAAGAATCACCTATGTGACAAAATTAAGCATAATACTTCTAGGAGAAAAATGGCTATTCAATGAAATAGAAGGATTTCAAGCTTTCAGAAGGAGAAGACTAGAAGTAAACAAAACTCACAAAATAAAAAAACAAAAAGGGAAAAAGAGAAAAGAAAATATAAGAGATTCAGTGAAGCCAAACTGTTTACATCCCTACATGGGAAGATACTTGTAACTCTTTAAAATTGTACCACTGATAGTACAGCTGAAAAGGAATACACATAGACAGAGGGTATGGGTATAAAGTAAATTTGAGAGAATGACATAAAAATAATTAAGGGATGAGAAAGAAGAATACACTAGGTACAGAAGGAAGGGAGAAATAAAATGGGGTAAATTATTTCATATAAAGAGGCATAAAAAACCTGTTACAGTGGAGGGAAAGACGGGAGGGTGGCAATGGGCATTACTTGAAACTTACTCTCATCAGTATTGACTCAAAGACAGAATAATATATATAGTCAGTTGAATATGGAAATCTATCTTACCCCACAAGAAAGTAGGAGGGGAGGAGATCAAGTAAGGGGTGGGGGTACCAACAGAAGAGAGGGCAGACCGGAGGAGTCAGTAGACAGAAGCAAAACACTGTTGAGGAGGGCAAGGGTGAAAGGAAAGAGAGGACAAACAGGAGGAAAAATAGGAGTGAGGGAAATAATAGTAATCATAATGGTTAGCAAAGTGGATCAAAAACCAGAATCCTACAATATATTGTTTACAAGAAACACACTTGAAGCAGAGACACATAGAGTAAAGGTTAAGGGGCTGGAGCAGAATCTATTATGCTTCAGCTGAAATTAAGGAATCAGGGGTAGCAATCCTGATCTCAGACAAAGCAAAAGCAAAAATAGACCTAATTAAGAGATGAGGAAGGAAACTACATTTTGCTGAAAGGTATCATAGACAATGAGGCAATATCAATACTAAACATATATGTACCAAGTGGTACAGCATTCAAATTCTTGAAGGAGAAGTTAAGTGAGCTACAGGTTCATGACAAAACAAGAGATAAAGAGTATTTTGAAATGTAAAATAGATAATTTTCATTATATTAAATTTTAAAAGTTTTGCACAAACAAAACCAATGCAACCAAGATTAGAAGGAAAGCAGAAAGCTGGGAAACAATCTTTACAGGAAATATCTCTGATAAAAGCCTCATTTCTCAACCACATAGAGAACTGAGTCAAATTTATAAGAATACAAGTCATTCCCCATTGATAAATGGTCAAAGGATATGAATAGGCAGTTTTCAGATGAAGAAATCAAAGCTGTCTGTAGGCATATGGAGAAGTACTATAAATCACTTTTGTTTAGAGAAATGCAAATTTAAAAAACTGAGGTACAATTTCACACCTATCAGATTGGCTAATATGGCAAAAAAGAAAAATGACAAATGTTGGAGTTGTGGGAAAATTGGTACACTGATGCATTGTTGATAGTTGTGAACTGATCCAACCATTCTGGAGAACAATTTGGAACTATGCCCAAAGGGCAACCAAATTCTGCATACCCTTTGATCCAGCAATATCACTACTAGGTATGTATTCCTAAGAGATCATAAAAAAGGGAAAAGGACTTATATTTATAGTAGACTTTTTCAAGGTTGCAAAATATAAGAAATTGAGGGGATGCCCATCAATTGGGGAATGGCTGAACAAGCTGTGGTATATGAATGTAATGGAATTCTATTGTGCATTAAGAAATGATGAACTGACAGATTTCAGAAAACTTGAAAAGACTTTTATAAACTGATGCAAAGTGAAATGAGAACTAGGAAACATTGTATATAGTATAAGCAACATTGTATGATGGCCAACTTTGAATGACTCAGTTCTTCTCAACTATACAATGATCAAAGACAAGTACAAAGGACTCAAAAAGGAAAATGCTATCCATAGCCAAATAAAAAACTGATGGGTTCTGAATGCAAATCGAAGCCCACTCTTTTCATTTACTTTATTCTTTTTCATGTTTTTCTACCCCGCTTTGGATCTGTTTCTTCTTTCACAGTTGTGACTAATATGGAAATTTGTTTTAAATGACAGCACATCTATAAACTATGTTAAATTGCCTACCATTTTAGGAAGAGGGGAGGGAAGAAGAGGGACGGAGAAAAATTTAGAACTCAAAATCTTGTAAAACTGAATGCTAAAAATTGTTTTGATGTGTAATTGTGGGAAAATACTATTAAAATATTCTATGATAGAAGGAACTGCAGAGGTAACAGCATGGTTGCTAATCACATTTTATGGCAATAATGACACCTTCACTTGAGAACTTATCAAGTGCTTTTCTCACAATAGTCTAATGAGGTAGGTAATGCAAGCATCATTATTAATATTTTACAGGTGAAGAAAGTGAGACTAATAGTGAACTGCAGCTATTAAGGGTATTAAGTAGGACTTGATCCCAGGACCCTGAACCCAAATCTAGTACTTTATCCACCATACCATATAAATACTAAATATGTAGGAGATGAAAATAAATTTTAACTTCCATGTAAGATATACCCTTGAAGGTGCTTTAAAAAAATCCCCAATATTACCTTTTGCAATAGCCTGCTAACTAGTCTCCTTGAAGACATTTCTTTCTTCTCCAACCCAGCCTTCATACATAGCAGATCATTCTTCATAAAGTGCAGCTCACACATTTCTAAGTGTGAGTAAAAACATAGAGAAAGGAAAGTGTAAGCTGTGTTAGGGAAACAGTAACTAGTACAATTTAGCTAGAGCACATAGACTTTGAGGAATAGCCTAAGTCCAAAGTTGGAAAAATAGGTTTTAGCCAGATGGTGAAGAGCCTTGAAACTTATACCAAACAGTTTAGACATTATGCAGTAGACAAAAGGGACCTGGTGAAGGTTTTTGAGGAGGGCAGTGTCAAGAACAGGTAACCAACCTCTTTGGATACAATGATCTGTTCATTCCTGGTTTGAACAGGGTCCAGAAGTGTGTGTTAGAAGAAAATAAAGGTTATGAGGAATGAGGCTATAGTCCTGGCACACTTTAGGGAAGAAATTGATTATATTCTTGAAGTATTACAGTTCAGAGGTAGTCTAAAGTGGGACAGATACCTGGCTTTGTGATATAACAAAAGAACAGTTACCGGACATGGGTCTGATGGGGAAGGGGCACTATTAGACACACCTGTCGGGAGTTGTGCTGGGAGTAAAGACCATGGCTATTCCTAACTTTAACTAACTTGTCTCTTCTTGCTATCCACCACTCTAAGATGCTCATGCTGACCTATCATGATGCTCCCTGGAGGCAGGGAGAATGAATAGTCCCCTTCTTGTTTGAGGGGCTTTGTAGGGCACTCCAAGATCTTATTAATATTATTATCTATAATACTGATAGTTCACTTTTTAATTTTAAAGTTCCTTCCTCACAATTTCCCTGTGAAGTATGTATTGAAGTATCATGAATCCCATTTTACAGATAAGGAAATTAAAATCCAGAGAAAGCCCAGAGAGAAGCAGAAAATTATGAGTTAGAATGGAGCAACAATCTAGCCCAACCTATACATTAAAGGAATACTCTCTTTAATATAGTTGACAAGTGGTCATAAGCAGAACTTCTACTCACATATATTTGGGGTAAAGAAATGAGACAGAGAACTGTTAGGAGAGCTTAGAATTTCTAAAGGAATTCCTTGTATTTTACCTAATTTTCCTATGCATCAAGGACCCCACTCTTTTTTTCCACTGAATGTGATGACTTGATTGATGGTACACAATACAAGACTCTAAGCTTCTCCCCTCTACTATAGAGGTGCTTTGGGACAAGGATGTGAATGGGACATGGGGTACTTATGAACATCGGTTAGGAATGTAGGCTCCCCAATGGTGGATTTCCTTTTTTTTGGCTGGAGATGAAGGTCCATGGCTTTCCACTTTACTCCTTGGAGACCATGTAGATCATGAGGTCTACTACATGATTGCTATAAACGTACTCATTGTCATACCAGGAAATGAGCTTGACAAAATGGTCTTTGAGGGCAATACCAGCACTAACATCAAAGGTATAAGAGTGGATGTTGCTGTTGAAGTCATAGGATACAACCTGATCCTTTGTGTAGCCTAAGATGCCCTTCAAGGGTCCCTCTGATGCTTGCTTCACCACTTTCTTGATATTATCATATTTGACAGGTTTCTCCAGGCAGCAGGTCAGATCCACAACAGATACATTGAGAGTAGGAACACAGAAGTCCATGCCTGTGAGCTTCCCATTCAGCTCAGGTATTACTTTGCCTACAGCCTTAGCAGCACCAGTGGAAGTAGGGATGATGTTTTGGGAAGCACTATGTCCATCACACCAGATGGGCCACCTACTGTCTTCTGGGTAGCAGTAATGGCATAGACTGTAGTCATAAGTTCTTCCACAAAGCCAAAGTTGTCATAAATGACCTTGGCCAAGGGGGCCAAGCAGTTGGTAATGCAGGAAGCATTACTGATGATCTTAAGGGAATTATATTTCTCATGGTTCACTCCCATCACAAACATTGGGGCATTGGCAGAAAGGGCAGAGATGATGGCCTGCTTGGCTCCACCCTTCAAGTTAGCCTCAGCCTTTTCCATGGTGATAAAGACTCCAGTAGATTCTATAACATACTTGGTTCCAGTATCTCCCCATTTAATATTGGTGAGATCCTGTTCCTGGAAGATGATAATGGATTTTCCATTGATTACCAGTTTCCTATTCTCACCCTTAACAGTGCCCTTGAATTTTCCATAGGTGAAATCATTGAAACATATAAACCATATAGTTGAGGTCCATGAAGGGGTCACTGATGGCCACATTGTCTACTCCACCTGAGGTGAATGCAGCCCTGTTCATTAGGTGCCCAATACGGCCAAATCCATTGACTCCAACCTTCACCATCTTGCTTCAGGGATGCAAATGAAGCAGAAGAACCTGGCACCAAGCTTGGGAGAAAAGCCAAAAGGACCACTCTCTTAAGTTAGGAAGATTGTGGCCCAGCAGAGAAGGGACCAGTGGGAATGATAAGAGAAAATCATTTCTCAGAAAATGTAAGCACTATCACTCCCCATACCTGCTCACCCACACTCACATACAAAAATAACAATGCCGCAGTTATTTCCATTTGTGCCAAATTTCTACCATAAACAATCTCTTAAGAGGGTGGATCTTGACTGGAGGAATTAGCTGCAAGCTGATGCTTGTTGCATGAGATCTTGGCCCTGGTGAGGACGTGTGTTTCCCTTACAGTTTTCTGAAGTGTGGATTTTGGCTTTTTAGATTCTCAATGTGAATGAAGAATTTTCTTTAGTACTTTCAGATGCTTTAGTAATGCCTGAATAACTAAATATGACCAACACATAATTGAGTTGTGGTATTTAGAGCACATGAAAATAGAGTACAATTGAGTTCTATGTAGTACTATTTTATGGTGTCTAGAAAATGCTTTAAAGACAGATGATGGAAAAGTAGAAAGAAGGACCATATTATTGTCCACAGAAGAAAAATGGAAAAGAAAAGAAAAAAGACCTTTGCAAAATAGGCTATGACAAACCACAAGCTGAAACCAAAAAGTTTTTCAAAGACTAATAGTTTCCAAGAAAACTAGGCTGGGGGAGGGGGGAAGTAGTGCAGAAAGTGGTGCCAACTGGATACTGGAAGGGACAGTAATGGAGAAAGAATACCAGAATGAGTAACAGATGTGGCTGAAATGAAAGGCCCCTAGTGGCTGGTAACTGGATGGAAGTATAGTTAGTCTCCAGATGTTGGACCAAATGAGGAAACAGAACTCCATTCAGTTCACTTGTTGTGGGCAAATTGTGAGGATCATGGCTAGAGAATTAGGCACAGGGGTGCTGAGGAGGTTTGGAGGAACAGGTGGTAATTGAGATCCTGGTAGTCATGGTGAAAAAGGCAGAGATGAGAGTCATGGTCAAGTCAGACACAAGTCATAGTAGACTGCTGGTATCAAGAGTAGCCAAAGTCAGAAGGATCAGCAACATAAACAAAGGTCAGGCACAGAGACAGAAGTCTCTGGTCCATTAGGTAAGAGACAGTTTCAGGCAAGAATAATCCAGTACTCTGGAGAGCTCCCTGAAAAAAAAAGTTCTTGACAAAGTCTGGTGCCCTCCTAAGTAGTTGTCAGAACCTCTGGCTCACATATATTGGCTCCACCCCCTTGGTGGAACTCTGGTTGATAAAACTGCTTCCTACACACATCCTGGGTAAGTACTTGGGGGCTAGAAAACCACCCTAACCCTCCTTTTCCCTATCTTCTCCCTCCCTTCCCCTCCCCCCCAAAAAAACCAAACTTTCAGTCACCATATCAAATGAGAAGATCATATTTTTTTGGCCTGAACTTATGGCTACATGAGATTGAGAAAGAACAATTAAGAGTGAAAAGAAAGGTAGAAGCAGAGAGGGACTGAAGAAAAAGAATGCAAAAAGGGAAGGGGAAAAGTTGATAATCCCTGTCCCAGAACTGGGAATATCTGCTAGAGACAGTCTCTTGAAGCCTTGCTAAGTACTTTTGACACAATTGAAGGTCACCCAGGTCAGAGTTCAAATACTCCAACCTAAAACTGGGGTAGGGTTGCATCTGTAAGAGTCACTTAGATCTGGGTAGGGAGGAGCTCCGAGGATCACACAGGGGGCGTGGTATATCCTGTAACTGTAGAGGAACTTAACAATTCAAGGCAGTGACTTAAACTTCATAAGTATTGTTAGTTTTTAAGTGGTTTACCTTTATTTAAGCTGCTGCCCTGTGTTAAATATGTGGAGCAAACATATCTATAGTTTTTAAACTATAGTTTTCACTTTTCCAAAAAGAAAAAGATTAGAGAAACTTTAGTGTCATAAGGGCTAGATTCTTCTGGGGCCCTTTAATATTAAAAACCTCAAAGACAGATGGATAGATATAGGCAGATAGAGATAAAATAGGTAGATAGATAGGTGGCAGATACATACATACACACATACATACATTCATGCAACATGTATTATATACTTACTATGCACTATGCTAGTGGATAGCGATATGGAAAAAAAAATAAGCAAGATAGTTTCTACCTTCAAGGAGCTTACATTCTAATAAGAGGGAAGGCAATATATAAAAGAGAGAACTGAAAGGGAGAGGAAGGTACCAGGAATGTTGTCCCAGTTTCCTGTGCAAAGGAAGGCAAGAGTAGAGGCAGCATAGTGTGGAGATGGACAGAAAATGAAGGCCTGGATCTGGGCAAAATAAAGCAAAAGTCCACTTGTTGGAGCCAGGGTGGTTCCAGGAATGCAGTTCAATTTTTTTTTAAGTGAATTACTATTTACCTATCTTTATCACCTTGAGTTAAGTCCTTTCTCCTTCCTGGGCCTTAGTTTTCTCCTCTATAAAATGAGAAAGTTGAACCAAACAATCTCTAAGATTCCTTCTAGATCTAAATCCTATGTTCCTATGACTTATGAAGGGATCTTCAAAGGCATTAGAACTATAAAAGCAAGAATACACAATAACTGTCTTAATTCCAACCACCTATGGAAAGAAACAAAATTGACCTAAGTATAGTCTGCAACAGGGCCCAAAGCAGAGGCCCCATGTGGTTTTCCTCTGTTTTAAAATGAAGTTCATAAGTGACAAACATAAGCTAGTACAAACTAGCTCAAACAAGTCTGGATTGTCCAGTTATCTGTGGTGTAGCACTCATTTATATTGTGAGGGTCATGCGTGAAGTAAGGGGTGGTGTTTCATGATGAAGTTCATGAATATTCAAAAAGTATTCCTTATGGAAGAATATTTTGAAAAATAGAAAATAGTGAAGAAAGGTTTAATGAAAAGCATTCTAATGCCAATGTTTTAGAAATTACGGAGAAAGGCTCAGTAGGACAAGAATATCCATACAAAAGGTAGCATGGTAATCCCCAATGCTCCAACCTAGGAAGTTGCATGGAGTTTCATGGACCTTGAATTTGAAGGCTATACAATTTGAGCCACAAAAAATCACCTCTATTAAAGCCTTCTTCTGATGCCTCCTCAAGAGTTAGGGGAGATTCTGGGTTCCGTGTGGACCACTTGAGCTCAGGGAGCTCTGAGCTACAGTGAGCTAAACTGATCCTTTGTCTGCACTAAGTCCAGCAACAATATGGTGAGTCCCCCAGAGTGGGGAACTGTCGGGCTGACTAAAAGGGGTGAACCAGCCCCGACTGTAAAAGGAGTGGGTCAAAGCTTCTAGTCTGATCAATAGTAGGATTGACACTATGAGCAGTCACTATACTGCCAGCCTGGGTGAGTTACAGAAACCATAGTTTAAAAATATATGCATGAATATTATCCTCCTGTCACATAAAAAGCCAGACATCTACACTGACTCACCCCCAGGATCCATCCAACCAATATTCTGTGGAGGACTAGAAAGTGCATTATAGTTACTGAACTAAGATAGAATTTAAGTCCAAGTCCTGCTAATTTAATACTCTGGGATGCAAAATTATGTAAGAGACTCTGAAGTCAGCATATGAAGTTCGCATGCCAAAAGACCTGGGTTCAAGTCCAGACTCTGATATTCATTAACTATGGGACCATAAGCAAGTCACTCAATTTCTCCAGGACTCAGCTTTTTTATCTGTAAAATAGGAGTTGTCATACTTGCTCTGCCTACCTCACAGGTTTGCTACGATTAAAGAACTTTGTAAAAAAAAAAAAAAGAGTGGGAGGATATGGTTTAGAAACATCTCTGGCAGGGACATCTAGTGATGTGTTGTGGAAGGAAATGGCTATTATTCTCCATGCCATTGACCTAGACATCTAAACTTTAACTTTAACTCTGGCAGTAATACTGATACCCTAAACTTTCTTACTAGTTCTCCCATTCTCCCATTCTACTTAACCATCATACCTGCCCTCATCCTAGCTCTGCCCCTTCCTACCTTTAATTCTGATCAGAAATATACCTCCAAAAGAGCCATGCTCTAGCTCTCTTAAGTAGCCTAGAGCTGAGTGTGTGTGTGTGTTCATGCGTGCATGCAAGCATGTTGAGTTAAGTAGAGCATTCCATCCCCTTTTCCTGTTGTAAACATTCACTGGCATGTCAGGACACGTTATTATGTGAGCCAATTCCCCCTAATGCATAAGGAGAACTGGGTTTGAATGCATTTATGTGGATGTATTTTGTCATCCATAGGTCTCAGCTTTATCGTCTTTAAACTTTAAACTGTGAATTCTTTGTGGACCTGAGGGTATCTTTTAGCTTAATGTGTGCATAGTATGTAGGACAGCACAAGGCACACAATATTGTTGACCATTAAAAGTTGCTTGTTTTATACAACATAATGAACAAGAAGGCCACCCCACCTTTTCTTCTCAGGTCTCTGCCCTTAAAGAAAGGCCTGAGGTGAGTTCTTCTACCTCTCAGGTTTCATTCTCTACCCCTTCTTGCTCTTCTTTCTCCTCCTCCCCTCCCCCCAAACATTGCTATGCTATGTTGCCCTAATGGAGGCACAGCCCAGTTCCAGAGAAAAGAAAAGTAGTTTGATGAGAGCAGGGCTGGTGGCTCATGTGTGGAAGCCAGGTCAGAGGCCAGCTTAGACCCCTTTTCTCACACTCCTCAGATATTTATATCAAGAAGAGAGAGAGAATGAGGCAGCCTGGCCCAGGTGACACTGTGGCAATAGCTATTTCACTGAGTGGAAGGGAATAAACATTAATATGGTTCCTTCTATATGCCAGGCACTTGACAAATATCTCATTTTAGTAAAGTAATAGTTACACATGATACAAATGGAGAAATGCAGGTCGATGAAGACACTGAAACAATTTACTGGCTCATAGCAAAGTTCAAGTGAATGACAATGAAATGTCAATATCTGGGCTTTCTATAATTGAGAGGTCACAGAGAAGGTTATCATATCAATAAATGCTTGTTGAATTGAACTGGACTGAACCACATGGCAATTAAAGAAATGATGGAGAAAACATTTAGTTCATGTATTAACAAAACATGTACTAAAGCCCTCCTCTGATGCTTTATCATGAAATAGAGTTGACCCTGACTTATCAAAGTCTTGGCAGAGCCCATGTCCTGGAAGGTTCTATCACCTTGGAAAAATTCCAAGGACAGGACTGATAAACTTGTATGTCTGCTAACCAGTGACCAATCTAAGTTAGGAGAGGCTCATTCCCAGATTGGTCATAAATTAGAACTTATTAACCTAGGGTTCATGAACTTTTAAAAAATAATACTTTGATAACTGTATTTCGATATAATTGGTTTCTTTGTGATTCTATGTAATTTATTTTATGCATTTAAAAACATTCTGAGAAGGGTTCTGTTGGATTTGCCATACTGCAAGAAGGTAAGTGTCACAAAAAACCATTAAGAATTCTTGGATAGGAGTGGCTAAGTGGCGCAGTGAATAGAGCACTGTTCCTGGAGTCAGGAGGACCTGAGTTTAAATGCAGCCTCAGACACTTAACACAAAAACTAGCCATGTGACCTTGGGAAGTCACTTCACCCCAATTGCCCTACCTTCCCCTCTCCAAAAAGCAAAAAAAAAAGAATTCTTGGGATAGAATATTTGTTTTGGATAAAGCAATTCTCAAAGATAATAATAACAACAGCAATAATGGGTACTTTACACTCACAAAAACTTTGAGAGGTTGGTACTAACAAGTATTACTATGCCCATTTTACAGATGAGTAAACTGAGCTTAAGAGAGGTCGAGTGAATTGCCCAGGGTGCTCAGTATCTGGGACAGGATTCAAATTTAGAATTTATCTGACTCCAAATCCAGTGCCCTATCCATTATTAGAGGCTGCCTCTCATCCATTAAGTTATAAAGAGGTTGCTGACCTTCATCAGTCAAGGGATATGTACACTGATAAAGTTATGGATCATTGATGTATTGAGATTGTGGAAATTTTAGAATCAGTGCTGAGAACAATGATTACATATGTTTCACTAACAAACTCATAAAACAGCCCAATGCAGACCTGAGTACTAATTACAAATGTCACATATGTCCCTGTAATGAAAACTAAGGATCACTTTATAATAGGAAGAAAACATAGTAACAGTAGAGACTAGGTGCACTTTGTATTGTTTTGATATTGCAAAAATTAGAAACCACTTTTGCAGCAAGACAGTGCAGTCTGGTAGAATTGATCAGTAATGCTGATCACAGTTTGACGCAATGAGGCTTAAGAATGGGGTATACTTTGCAGATCTACAAAAAATTCCACAGCAAGTTCAGACTTGGAAAGAAGCCTCAGATTAATCAAATTTATGTGTTCAAAACTATGTCTATCTAGGGCTGAAGAAGCATGGCATGCTGTAGTTAGAGGTATATTCTTTTTATTCAGGATAGAATGATTGGTGCTCAAAACACAGGAAATTACCACATAATTTTTCAAAGAGGTTCCAGTAACATGTTAAGCAATTGCAGTTTTACTGCCATTAAAAGTCAATTAGTTGATTGCCTGCTTTCCTTCTTTTCTTCCTTCCTTCCTCCTTGTTCTTCCTCTCTTCCTACTTTCCATTCTTCCTCCCTCCCCCTTTCTTTCAACAAGCATTTACTATAAGGGTTCTTACCTGCAGTTTGTGAACATATTTTTCAAAAATATTTTGAAAACTATTTCACTATAATTGATCTTCTTTGTAATCCTTTTATTTTATAAAAGCCTTTTATTTTATACAATTAAGAATATTATTTTGATAAAGGGTTCATAGGCTTCACCACATTACCAATAAGGACCATGACACAAAAAGGTGAAGAAATCCTCATTTATTAAGCACCAAACACCCTGCTGGGTGCTGAGGGTTCAAAACAAAAAAGGAACAGCTCCTGTTCTCAAGAAGCAAATATATTAATAGAGTGGAAACATGTACAATGAATACAAAACACATACAAGTAAATGTAAATTCATTCCAGGGGAATAAGGACTGACAAGTGGGAGGGGAAATCAAGAATGGCCTGGAGTAGAAGGTGGCACTTGAGCTGAGTCTTGAAGGAGAATAAGCATTTGAGGAAGTCTCAGTGAGGAAGCATGAGGGCCAAGCCCATATAACAGCACAGTGATGACAGATGGAAGGTTGTGGATGGGAAACATCGAGTAGGGAGATTTGGCTGGAGCGTCGACTGTGTGAAGAGGTTATTGTTGCTGTGGTTCAGTCATTCAATCATATCTGACTCTAGGTGACCAACCATCTACGGGGTTTTCTTGGCAGAAATACTGGAGTGGTTTGTCATTTCCTTCTTCAGTTTTAGGAAGGGGTTAAGCGACTTGCTCAGGATCACACAGCTAGTAAATGTCTGAGGCCAAATCTAAACTCTCATCTTTCTGACTTCAGATCTAGTACTCTATCCACTATGCCACCTAGCTGTCCCCATGTGAGAAGAGGAATGAGGTATAATAAGTGTGTGTGGTGAGTATGTACTATGTTTGCTGTTCAAGAGTGAGGTGTGCTGCATCTCTCCCCTCTTTCTCTAATGCCCTCAGCTTAAGCTCCCATTCTGGGTTTGTTTCCTCCACTACCACCACCATTAATCAGTGAGTGACTAGCACCCTAGTTCCATTTAATAAAGCAACATTAATCAGTTCTTACAAAGGAAGAGTTACTTTGAAGATATAGCAATGACAAAGGCATAAACACCCATACCCCCTCCCTATCACCTTGAGGTTATATGCTCCCCTATTCTACTTTGATCTACAGAGAGAGTGTGTTCAGACTTAGTACAATTTTTAAATAGCATTAGTCCATCAAGTTCATGCCAAAAATCTTCAGTGAGGCCTCCTGTCTCAGGCAGTGATGGCCTAGGTCCGGAGGGTTAACTTTTCACTCTTAAAAATCTTTGATACTTGATACTGCAGCTAGGTGGTGCAGTGAATAGAGACTCGGGGCAGCTAGCACAGGTCCTGGAGTCAGAAGGACCTGAGTTCAAATTCGGCTTCAGACAATTGACACATTTACTAGCCGTTTGACCTTGGGCAAGTCACTTGACCCCAATTGCCATGCCTTCCACCCTTCAAAAAAAAAGCAAAAAAAATCTTTGCTACTGGCCAGGTGGTAAAACTCAGCATGAATCTGATTTCTGGGCTCCTGCAGTCTCAAAGGCTAACTCTCTTGATCTGTGGAAACTTGTGAAGTTGGAGCCCCCAAAATGGTCTCTTTCACCTAAAGTAAAAGAACAAACAACAGGGCAAGCAAAGAACTGAGGCTTGAATTTATGGGGCTCCATAGTGGTTTGACAGGGAGAGAACCCAAGGCCTCTCTCCTTATAGGATTGTCTCTTATTAATCATAGCTACAGAAGGTCTATCCAAGAGTGGGAAACCTTCGGCCTGGAGGCCACATGTGATCCTCTAGGTCCTCAAATGTGACTCGGTATGCACTTGAGGACCTACAGGGTCACATGTGGCCTCTAGGCCAGAGATTCTCCACCCCAGGTCTATGCAATTTTTTTTTTTTGCTTTTTGGAGGGGGGAAGGCTGGGCAATTGGGGTTAAGTGACTTGCCCAACGTCACAGCTAGTGTTAAGTGTCTGAGGCCTCATTTGAACTCAGGTCCTCCTGACTCCTGGCCCTATTCACTGCGCCACCTAGTTGTCTCGGTCTATGCATTTTTTAAGCCTCTTCTAGGCACTTCCATAACTCTATAGGAAACAGACTTTTCAGACTCTTCTATGTAGAGGAATTGTATCAGTTGAGCACTCTGTGCATATGCCAGACCCCCATTACACCAGAATAGGCAGGGGAGCCAGATTGTAAAGGGTTTTGCATGCCAATAGAAGGACTTTGTATTTACTGTGTTTCCCCGATAATAAGACCTATCCCGAAAATAAGCCCTCCCCTTACTGTGTAAGATTCCTCTAAAATAAGCCCTCCCCCGAAAATAAGCCCTATTGAGATTGCTACTGTAGTGAAGGTGATCCCCTGCGCTACACGCTACATTACGGTACCCTCTGTATGCACCGCCCCCCCCCCCCGGGTGAAACGCACGCCACGCTCCGAGCTGCATCCAATCAGAGCTACAGCAGTGAGCGCATCATCCTGTTCTTCCCCAGTGATTTGCTTATTGAATAAAGGTACATTTTTTTGTTCACATTTACCTGTTTATTAAAATTGCTGTCAATGTTCATTAAAATAAGCCCTCCCCTGAAAATAAGCCCTCTGGTGTTTTTCTGTCAAAAAAAATTAATAAGACAGTGTCTTATTATCGGGGAAACACGGTAGTGTGAAGGCGCTGGGGAGCTACTGATGCTTGCTGAGCAGGAGAGAAAGGGTAAGACATAGGGTAATGCCTTAGAAATATCAATTTGGCAGGTGTGTGCAGGATGGAATAGAGGAAAGAGACTTAAGGCAGGGATATCTAAAGCTATGATGTCCTTGTTCCATTACCAGTTTCATTATATTGTAATCCTTTATACTGAATAAAATTATACTTAATAAAAAGTGCAGAACCTCTAATGCTTTGTGAGAAAGAATATCTGGCATGTAAAAGGACAAGCATATTTTGTGATAGGCCTGGGTCACTCAGCCACGAGCTTGAGTGAAGGAGCACTTTGAAAATAGGAACATAAAATAAAACAGAATGTCCTATGCCGCAGGGGAGACCCAAGCCCACTATATGCAAATATCATTGATATAATGTGTCAATCTGACCTTCTCTTGGCTCCAGGGATTTTCTTTAGCTGCCTCCCATTTCTAGAATCCTTTCCCTCCTCAGATGTACCTCCCAGCTTCTTTAAATTCCAAAATTCCAGTTAAAACCCCATTTTCTATCAGAAGCCGTTCCTGATCCCTCAATTATAATGCCTTAAATCTTTTTTGGAGTAGAGAGGGCAGGGGAATTGGGGTTAAGTGACTTGCCCAAGGTCACACAGCTAATAAGTGTTAAGTGTCTGAGGTCACATTTGAACGCAGGTCCTCCTGACTGCAGGGTTGGTGCTCTATTCACTGTGCCACCTAGCTGCTCCCTTTAATCTTTTAATTATTCCCTATTTATCCCATAAATTAGCTTATTTGTATTTGTTTGCTGCTTTCCCCTATTAGATTGTGAGCTCAGGGAGGGCAGGGACTGTTAATTTGCTTCTTTCTGTATTACTGGCACTTA
>NW_027187280.1:6260581-6281731 GCF_028583685.1 Petaurus breviceps papuanus | reverse complement strand
ATATTTGTAATCTCTATAGGCATTGTGAATATGGCATTGCTGATACACCAACCAACCTAGATTATAAAAATATAAGCAGATGGAAGATGGAATCAATCTGTCACCAAGCTTTTCTAAGGCAGCATGTTATGGTGAATAGAGATCCAGCCTGGAAGCCAGGAAGATCCTTTTCAAGGCCTGCCTCTGACCCATACTATGTATGTGTCCCACTTACCCTCTTAGTACTCCAGGCCATGCTCTAAAATCATGTTTCAGAGAAGGTGTTGACCTGCTCTGGTAAAAAGAGTTTCCTTATCTGGAGCTCCTCATACCAGTGAAATCATAGGTCTAATCCTTATCATTATGTGTTAGGCACCAGAGACACAAAACCAAAAATGAAACTTTCCTTATCCTCCAAGACCTTCCATGCTGTCAGGTAAGGCCACATGTACACACACACACACACACACACACACACGATTATTAATAGCTAACATTTATATAGTACCTACTATGTGTGCCAAGTATTGTGTTTGTACACTTTACAGATTTCATCTCATTTGATCCTCACAACAACCTAGTAAAGTAGGTGTTACTATTAGCTCCTGTTTACAGATGAAGAAACTGAGGCAGCAAGATGGTGGAGTAAAAGCAGAGACTTGCTTGAACTCTCTCCCAAGCCCCTCCAAATACCTGTAAAAAATTACTCTAAACAAATTCTAGAGCTGCAAAACCCACAAAATGATGGAGTGAAACAGATCTCCAGCCCAAGACAGCCTGGAGGGTCAACAGGAAGGGTCTATCATACCAGACTAGGAGCGGAGCGCAGTCTGATGTGGACCGTGCCAGCACAGAATGGGCTGGAGCAGGCCTCAGGAGACTGAAGCGCTGCCAGCTGTGGCAGTTTCCAGCCTTCTTGCCCAGGTCGAGGAGAAAATATTGCAAGCAGCCAGAAAGAAATAATTAGAGTATTGTGGAAATACAATCAGGATAACATTAAGATCTAGCAGCTTCTACATTAAGGGATTGAAGGGTTTAGAATATGATATTCTGGAGGTCAGAGGAGCTAGGATTAAAACCAAGACTCACCTACCCAGAAAAACTGAGTATAATACTTCAAGGGGAAAATGGAGATTCAATGAAACTGAGGACTTCTAAGCATTCCTAATGAAAAGACCAGAGCTGAAAAATTTGACTTTCAAATACAAGAAACTGAAGCAAAGGATGATTTAAGTGCCTTGCTCAGGGTCACACAGCTAATAAGAATCTGAGACCAGATTTGAATTCAGGTATTCCTGACTCCAGGCTCTATCCACTGGAAGGTGAGGCAACAGCATCTAGGGTATGTAGCATAGATAAGATTTCAGGTCAGAGATAGTACTTGCATATAGTTTGGAAGGAAACTAGGGGTTCTAAGAGGTGGTAATGAGAAGAGTGCATTCCAGGAATGGGGCCAGTCTAAGCAAAAGGGTCTGAGATGGGAAATAGCATGTCCTATGTGAAAAATGGTCAAAAGGACAGTCTGGCTGTACCAGAGAGTGCATGAAGGAGATAAATGGATAATAAACCTTAAAATGTGGGTTGAAGCCAGGTTGTACAGTATTTCAAACACCAAACAGAGCTTATATTTGATCTCAGAGGTAACAGGAAGCCACTAGAGTTTATTTAGTAGGGATGTGATGTGGCCAGGTCTGGGCTTTGGGAATATTACTTTGGCAGCTGTGCGGAGGATGGATTGGAGAGACCAATAAGGAGACTACAGCAATAGTCTGGGGGAGATGTGATGAAGATCTGCACTGGGGTCATACCCATGAGTGGAAAGAAGGGAACAGGTGTGAAATATGCCTGGAGAAAGAATTGATAAGACTTGGCCATTGTTTGGATTTATGGGGTGAAGGAGAATGAGAATCTGAGGGTGACTTCAGATTTGCAATCCTGTGTGCCTAGGAGGATGGAAATGATGGGGTCTGGGCTCTTGGATGGCCCCCTCCTTGAACTTTCCCATGAATTTCAGGAACCCAAATCCTGAACCCAGATCCCTGGCATTTGTCAGAGGTATCCTTGTCCCAGTAATCCTTTCAACTGTCTTTTCTTTGTTGCACCACCTCCCCAGCCCAACCATCAATTCTCTGTTATCACTAATCCAGCCCATACCCCCTTCTCTGTCACTTCCAGACCACCTGAGGCTATTCACCACTCCTTAATCTCATTCAAACCTTGCCACAATCTTTTTCCTTATAAAAACATCAGCATTGTCCCTATGAAATGCGCAGACTCACTAGGACCACCCCAATCTTGTTTATAATAAACTACTTGAACTGAAAGAAAGCTTGAGTGGTCAAATTCTTTCGAGGTGGATCCATACCCTTTGCCCTTGTATTTCGGAGTTCCCAAGACCCCTAGACTTCAATATAAGCACCCTTAACAAAAATAGGGAAATCAGAACATGGTTAGAAAAACATGACATGGAAAGAAAACTATGCTGTTCTATAAGCTTCCTTTACACACACACACACACACACACACACCCCTTTACAACTATCAAATCTAAAACAAAGATTCCCAGAACTCCATCTTAAACCTAGACTTCCATCCTGGGTTTTCTAGGACTATATCTCCAATTGGCTGTCACATTTAAAAAAACATTCTTCCCCAATAACATGTTAAAATAATTTTAAAAACTTTTTTTAAAGTTCCAAATTCTTTGCCTCCCTCCCTCCCTATCCCTTCTCCCTCGCTGAGACAGTAAGCAATTCATTATAGGTTATACATGTGTAATCATGTAAAATGCCACACATTTTAAATTTAATTCAACAACCATTTATTAAGTACCTATCAAGTACAAATCACTGGGTTAGGTAATGGGTGAGATATAAGGATACGGAGATTACACTTTAATGAGGCTTTTCCACCTGAATGTTCTACTACTACGTCAAATTTAACATGCCTAAAACCAAAGTCTTCATTTCTCTCCCCAATCCTATTCCCCCCTCCCCAGTTTTGTTAATGACTCCACCATTGTCCCAGTTACCTGGGTTTGAAATCAGATTTATCTTTGCCCCCTCAGGTCTGCCTCCTTGTATACAGTCAGTCAATGATTTCTGTTGGTTCTTCCTATGAAATATTTCTGCTATTCGTCTTTCTTCTTTTTAGTCCCCATTGCTGTGCCCCTAGTAAAAACCCTTATTGTCTCATATCAAGACTACCTGGGATACCCTTGTAGTCAATTGTCAATATATATTTATTAAGAGCCTACTATGTGTCAAGCATTGTGCTAAACACTGAGAATACAAAGATGAAAAACAAGGAGTTTATAATCTAATGGAGGAAGACAATTGGTCTCCACCTTTTAGTCTCTATACATTCCAATCTACCCTACAATATAGTGATGTCTTTCACAAATTATTCTTCCTAAAATATTATATAGGTCACATTATTCTCCTGTACAAAATCTCTTAATAGCTATAGAAAAAAAAATCCAAACTTCTCAACTTTATTTTAACTTGCTTCTCCTCATTTCAGCCTCAGTCTTACCTTTTATTTCCTTACATTGTCAAACTTAACTCCTATTACCTCTTATTCAAACCCTTGCCTCTGGCTAAACTAGGTGGCACAGCAAATAGAACTCTAGAACTGAAATTAGGAAAATCTGAGTTGAAATCCTACCTCAGACACTTATTAGCTGTGTGACCCTGGGCAAGTCACTTTTGTTCACTTCAATTACCTCATCTATAAAATAGGGATAATAGTAGTACCCACTTCCCAAAATTGTTGTGAAGATCAAATGAGATAATATTTGTAAAGTGCTTGGCACATAATAGGCTCCATATAAATGTTAGCTATTCGATATTTTGAGCTTCTTCATGAGAGCAGTGTCTTTGTATCTTCAGCACCTAGGGTAGGACAGCAGATACACTAGGTTGAATGCACAACCAATTACTGTGGGTTGAGTTAGATTGGTCACCTTCCCCTAAATCTGCATGTGTTCTTACCTCTTTGCCTTTGTTTATTCTGCTTCCCAGACTTTGTCTTGAAATGCTTTCTCCTTTTTCTATTTATTTCAAAAATGTTTTTACAATTCAATTCTCTCTCCTACAGAACTTCCAGCCCACAGTTGTAGCCTCATAGCAGGGTCTATTAGAGTTCCTCATCACTACTCACTTGAAAATATTCCCTTAATTCTTAATTAGTCTCCCCACATCTAGCCTCTCCTAATCTATCCCTCACAACAATGACAGCTTAATCTTTATTAATGACATACAGATGTGTATCCTTCTTCTGCCTAGAACTCTAAAGTATAAACTCCTTAGTCTGGCATTCAAGACCTTCCAAAATCTTCTACAACATCTCTGTCGTGCCTTTGCTCACTTTGTTACCTCTGCCCAGAATGGCCTCCTCCCACTCCTATCTGTTGAGTTTCCATTCACTTTTTAAGACCTAACTCAAACGCCAACTCTTCCAGAAAAACACTGTGATCCTAGAGACTCTTCTCTGGGTTTTTATGATACTGCTCTCTTGATTCTCTTTCTACCTATCAGATCATTCCTTCTCAGTCTCCTTTGTTGGATCACTATCCACATCATGCCCCCCAAGTGTGGATGTTCTTCAAGGCTCTTCTCTTTGTATACCATTTTCTTGTGACCTCATCAGCTCCCATGGGTTTAATTATGATCTCTATCCAGATGATGTATGCATTTATACAGCCACTCCTAATCTCTCTCTTGAGTTCCAGTCTAGCAGCAGCACCTGCATATTTTAAAATGGACATCCCATAGATTCTTCAAATTCCCTATGTCTAAAACAGAACTCATGATCTTCCCCCTCAAGCTTACTGTTCTATGGAACTTCTTTATCTCTGTCAAGGACATCCATATTCTTGCTGTCTCCCAATTTCACATCCTCTGCGTTGTCCTCAATTCTCCACTATCACCTCACATATTCAGTTGGTTGCCAAATCTGGCTGTTCCTACTTCTACAACATCTCTTGGATCCCTTCCCTTCCCACTGTTCACATAGTTACCACTTAAATTTAGGCCTTCATCACCTTTCACCTGGAATATTCTGTGGCCTCCTAATTCCTCTCCTTGCTTCACACCTCTCCCTACTGCAATCCATCCTCTCCACAGCTGTCAAAGTGACTTTCCTTAAACACATATTTGACCATCTTACACCTCTACTCAACAAATTGTAGTGACAACCAGAATCAAATATAAATTCCTGTCTGTGACTTTAAAATCCTTTACAACCTGATCCCAACCTATCTTTCCACCTTCTTGTACATGATGCCCCTTCTAGCCAAACAGGCCTCTCTGTTCCTCACACAAAGTGCTCAATTTCCCACCTCCAAGCCAGGCAATCTTCATAATCCATGGAATGCACTCCCTCCTCACCTTCAAGATGCAGCTCAGAACCTTACTCTCATCCAAACTAGTCAAAAGAGACACTAACATATCCACAGACACGTGCACACCCATGCACATACACACACATAGTCATTTGTGTATAGAAATACATTTCACTCAACAGAGAAATAGGAGGGAAAGGAGAAAAGGAGTGAGGAGGAATTAGAGAGATAGTAGATGAAGGGCTGCATTAGTCCTTAGCAAAACAAATTCTAAGGTTATACAAAAATATTTATAGCTTTTTTTTTCAGTGGCAAGGAACTGGCACCTAAAGGAGTATATAAATGGAATAGAATACTATTGTGCTATTGTGCTAAATGATGAAGAGGATGGTTTCAGAGAAACCGGGGAAGAATGATGCAGAGTGAAGTGAACAGAACCAAGAGAACAATTTTTAAAATGATGACAATATTGTAAATACAATCAACTTTGAATGACTTGGGAACTAAGATCTAATGACCCTCCATGAATTCAGATGACTAATGATGAAACATGCTATTTACCTCCAGATAGATGACTCAAAGTGCAGAATTAGACATATAGATAAATGGATAGAGACAGATATCTGTCTCCATATAACATCTCTATCTCTCTATCTGTACATACATACATGTATGGGACATCACCAATGAGGAAATTTATTTTGTTTGACCATGCATGTTTATTAACAGAAGGGTTTTTGTGTGTGCTCAATTTGGGGGTAGGATGGGATGGAAAGGAGAGAAGATTTTCACTGATTGAAAATAACAAAATTTAGAGAAAAATTAGAAAAAAAAGAAACAATATGCAGCTCAGGCATCACCTCCTACATGAAACTTTTCCCAATCCCCCCAATTCAATCAACAAATATTTATTTAGTGCCTACGTATGCTAGGTACTGTACTTAGGTGCTAAGGATATAGGTACAAAAAATGAGACAGTCCCTATTTGCAGATAACATTCTAATGGAAAAGAAAACAAGCATACATCAAATATCTATAGCATAAACATACAATTATAAAAATATATACAAAGCAGCTACATTCAAGGTAATTTGGGAAGGAGGGCACTAGCAGTTGGGAAGATCAGGAAAAGTTTTACACAGAAGATGATGCTTGAGCTGCATACTCTATTGCTAAATCCCTCCTCCATAGTTAGCTTGTTTTCACTGTCTCGTAATTATTTTGCACTTATTCATTATATACTTACATATTAAATGTTGTCTCTTCTCATGGCATTCAAGCTCCACAAGAGAAGGAACCGTTCTATCTTTTGTCTTTGCGTCCCTGGTACTCAGCACAGTTTCTGGCTCCTAGTAGGACTGTAATATAAATGCTGGTTGACTTAATTGATATTAGGATCAGAAATGATCTTGCTTGTGCTTTCCTTGTCCTTAACATGTTACATTAGTGTCTGGTTCATGTGCCCACATTGTGTTTTATTTGATCATTTGATTTAAGGCAAAGGGTCTTGCATATGTGTATGTGTAATGGAAAGAGCACTTACTTGGTTTGGAGGCAGAAGGCTTAAATTCAAATCCTAACTCTTCTACTGTATGATTATCAGGCAAAAGTTGTTTTTCTCTAATCTAAGCCTCAGTTCCCTCATCTGTAAAATGTAAGGCATGGCATATGAAAGATTATTCCAAATCACTAATGATAGAAATGCAAATTAAAACAACTTAGGTTTCACCTGAGAGCCAAAAAATTGGCAAAGATGATGATAATGGGGGTAGTCAGAATTAGGATTGTAAAAAGACAGGCACATTAATACACCCTTGGCAGAGCTGTATATGACCCAACTACTCTAGAAAACAATTTAGAACTACACTAACAAAGTGACTAAAACGTTCATACCATTTGATTCAGAGCTCCCACTACTAGAAATGAACTCCAAGGAGGTCAAAGATGAAAACAAAAGTTCCATAAACATCAAGATATTTATAGCAGAACTTTTTGCATTTGCAAAGAACTGGAAACATCATAACTGTCCATCAACTGGGGGATAGCTTTACAAACTGTGGTACATGAATGTAATGAAATAATACGTTGCTGCAAGAAACAATTAATAAAATGACAAGACAAGTATGGGGAAATATATTGCCTGTTGCAAAGTGAAGTAAACAAAATTAGGAACAGAACATACACAATGACTACACTGATGTAAAAAGAAAGGAAAATAATAGAATAGGATGCTATGAAATTATGACCAAGTGTGTCCCCAAAGCAGAGAGTGAGGGGAGTGGTACTACAGGTGAGGAATATTGCATATGTCAGAATTAGCCAACATATTGGTTGGTTTTGCTGAACTATTATTATTATTATAAGGGATGGGTCCCTGGGAAGGAAAAAGATGTGAGGGAGAAATAGAAAGAAATGTAGGTGATATAAAAATGAAAGATTCCAATAAAATTTTAAAAATATACATAAGGGCTACACTCCAGGGCTGTTGATACCTGTAAATCTATGACATTTCTGAAGTTTGGCCAACAGGAAGAAATCTGCAATTATTAGCAGAAAGGTGGCACGGGCTAAGCCAACAGACATGTATCATCAGTTTATTTAAAATGTATGAAGTTGTAGAGAAGTTTAACATCAGCTAAGAAAAAAGCTGATACCCCCAAAATGATATTGAAAAGATTTTAAAATGTGGAGAGTGTCTCAAGCAAAATTTTTAAATCCCTCTTTATTCAGAATAGAAGTTTTATTTTTGTTTTTGCTGTTAGCAATAACAGATGTTACTAATAAACTAAAACCTTGCTAATTTGAAATGCATGTGCCCAGAAAAAAATGCCCCGTGAATGAACAGGATTCAGATTACTTCTATTTTTACTGAAGAAAAACAGGGTATCTAGTTGGCTAGGGCAAGTCAATTGCTTTAAATTACATCTTACTTTGAATAAAAATATTTGGTTAAACAACTTTTCTATTATCAACATTTAGGAAGTATCCAATTGAAATCAAAGATAAATACCTGCTCAAAGGAGAACAAGGAGACAAAGGAACAGCTCTCCAGCAAATCAGGGCACACTACTAAGATGCCAGGCCACTAACAGCTTCTAGGACTGGCATGATTCTGTGGATTCTCAAAGCTCCACCCAAGATGTTTAAGTCTGCTTATATGATTGAAAACTCCTTGGAGCCAATGCCATATTCCTGCCAGGGTTGGGGGACCCACTGAACCTAGGGGGAAAGGCCATTTGGCTCACTCAGTAATAAAGATGTCATTAAGAGTGGTCAACCTTGTAAAGCTGTACAGGGTTGAAGCACGATATTTTGTGAGTGAGGTCTTTATACTGGACATCAGCATAGGGTGGCTGGCATCAGTTACACTGCCAACTATTTGCGGAGCTATATAGCTCAGTTGTGTGGGGCCTCAGGTCTTCCTTTTCTACATCTGCACCCCATCATTTACCCATCTTCTCATTTTCCCTTCCCTCTATTCTTCCTCTTCCTTACTTCCTCCTCTTTCTCTCCTCTTTGATCTTTCCTTTCTTACCCTCCCCCATTGCCTTTTCTCTCTCCTTTCCCCTCCCTTATTTGCGTTTTTCTCCTTTTACCCCCCTCTCGCTTTTGTTTTTCTGTTCCCTCTTCCCCCTCCCCATCCTCCTGCTTTCCCTTTCCCCTGCTTTTCTTTCTTCTCCTCTTTTCCCTTTCCTTTTCTTGTGCATTTTTCTTTCCTGCCCTCCCTCCAGAATCTCATTCCGTGCTCTCTCTCTCTCTGGTCCTCCCCCAGGCCCAGGCTCCGAGGTTTGTGGGCGGGGAATTCGGTCCCGCCCCGCTTAGGGGCTGGATTCCCGTAGGGCTGGTCACGTTGCCCCCTCCCTCCCTCTCTCTTTTTCTCTCTCCTCTCTCTCTCTCTCCCTCCCTCCCTTCCTTCTGCAGGGCCCGGGGTGCGCAGCCCGCTGGGGGAGGAGGAAGGGAGGAGGAAGAAAAGGAGAGGAGAGGGGAGGGGGCGACGTTGTCGTGGGGGCGCCGGGGAGGCGCGCGGGGGGCGGTGCGGCCCCGCTCGCGAGCCAATCAGCGCCTCCATCACATCCATGCAAATATGAGCACAATGGAGCGAGCCCATCACTCGCCCCTGCAAGCAAGCTTGAAACGGGCTGCCGTCTGAGCGATGGCTGCTGCGACCAATGACTTTATGTCGAGAGCCAGGGAAGTCCAATGGCGTGGCGGGGGAGGCGGGCCCGATCCGGGTTAGGGTGTCCTTGCAGGGTGTCTGAGCTAAACTTCACCAAATAATAGCTGTTTGTATTTTGGCTGCTGCAGGAGCCATTTTAGGTAAGTTCTTCTCTTAACTTTTTATTTTCCGCCCCGGTCTCCGCGGCCCGGCCGTGCCCCCCTGTCCAGGATCGTACCCCTCAGGTCCAGCCGGTCTGTCCATATGAATGAAGCCGGGAGGAGCGGGGCTGCGCGGTCGGCGGGGGCCGGGCTGGGGACGGGGGCTGAGAGCAGGGCCGGCCGCGGAACGAACGAGGGAGGGAGGGAGGGAGCGGGCGACCGGGGAGGGGGAGGGGGAGGGGAGGGGGGAGAGGGGAGGGGGAACGGGGGGGGGGGGGGGGGGGGGGGGGCGAGCCCGGCTGGGCGTCCCTGGGCCGGGCCAGGCCTTGCCGCGCTCCCCCTCCCACGTCCGTCCGTCCGACCGTCCGTCCGTCCGTGGCCTCGCCGAGTCTGTCTGGAGGGTGCGCGCCGCTGTCCTTGGGAGCTGGCGCGGGCCCCGGCTGCGCTGCGGGGCAAGACCCTCCCCCCGGGACTGACTCCCTTCAGCGTGGGCTCCTAGGCTGGCGGGAAGCGGGGGCGGCACCCACGGGACCCCGGAGAAGTTGTTCCATCCCCCTGCAGTATTGGAGGGGGGGAGCCCCAGGTAATGATGGTCCTCCTGCGCTTTCAGGATCCCCAGGCGCTTTTCCCGGATTGTCATCCCCGCGGTCCCACTGCCGGAGGACCAAGTTCTCCAGCTGCTGCCACCCCCACCCACCCTTGCTCACGCCTTGGCTGGGGTTCCTCGCTGCGATGGGGAGCAGTGATTAGGAACCAGCATCCGAGATAACCCAGAGCCAAGTTTCGTGTCCTATGGGGCTGCATGCTTTTTGAGGTGCAGGAGAAGGGGGGAGGATGGGAAAAATCCACTCTTCTGGCCTCTTCCTTTGGGGTTAAGTTGTAAAGGTGTCACCTCCGAATTTCCCAGGGAATTCATGGTGAATGATTGGCAGGCCCCTTGCCTTTTTCAAGGTGTTCAGAGGATATCTCCCTGTCGAGTTTGAGTTTTCCAGCCGCAATTTTATTTGAACTAATTGGAAATACGTAAGTCGCCACTTAAAGGTGTGTGCGTAAAGTCGCAGTTATGATGAATGTGCCTGGGGTTTGTGTAGTGCAGTATCTAATTAGGCAGTATAATTCAATTGTGAGTTTGTAGGCCTCTATTCTCCAAATTGGGGCCTGTGGACCATTAGTAGTCTGGCTAAGGTTTCTGGTGAAAGCTTGGCATTCCGAATTTCCATTCCCTGGGGATTCTGTGTGTGTTGTCTTACTCACCTGCCTCTTGGGGGTACCCTGCTACTCTAATCTCTGCTGCATATTTGTGGAGCTCCAGGACATTGATATTAGCTGGAAAAGAATAGAGAAGTTAAAATCAAGAAATTACACATTCTGGGCAATTCGAAAATTGTTTCAGAACATACTTTAGTTTCTCTTTGTGTGTGTGTGTGTGTGTGTGTGTGTGTGTGTGTATGTGTATGTGTATGCATGCGTAGGATAGCACTACACCTATGATGTCTTTGCTTTGGGGAACTCCTTGGTGAGGGAATTTCCTCTACCAGTGCAGGTCATCATCTTTGCTATGCTTTTTAGTCTTAACCTGAGGATTTCAGGGGCTTGGTGAACTTGGATGGGGAAGAAAATTTCCTTTTTATGTTTTCTAACCTCCGACTGAAATTTAGCATTCTGTTTAACTGTGAATGTAGGCAACAAACTAGACTTTACCAGACTGACAAAGGGGTCTGCAGCATAAAAAACCTGTGTCTGAAAGTTGCTTAGAGTGCCAAGGCTTAAAGTGACACAACCAGTCTAGGATCACACAGCCAGTATGTGACTAGGAAGGGACTTGAACTCAAATCTTGGCTTCAAAGACAGATGTCAGTGCCAGACTCCCTCTTCATATATGTATCCTAATAATCCCCAGTGGGAGAGGCATTTTCATATTACCCATGTAGTCCTTATAAAGGTTCTTCTAATGGACACAATTGTATTTCCAATGAATGATGCATTTCAGTGGCACTGGCTCCTTTTGCCATGTTGTATGTTTTCAAATAACATAGAAATGTAGAAAAAGCCTAAAGGTCATTCTAGTCCAGTTCTCTCTTATCTTACAGATAAGGAAATCAGGCCCCTAATACAGTGACCTTTTCCACTATACTACAAATGTGTGTGTGTGTGTGTGTGTGTGTGAGAGTGAGTGAGTGAGAGAGAGAATATATTTAAAATCTATGCATGATAGAGGTTAGGCATGAATCTTTAAACCACAGTACCATAACTTAAGGTTTATCTTATCTGGAATTGTAGTGTCAGAGCTAATGCTTATAATCAAAGGCCTGAATAAAATGTAAAATAGCAAAATAAGTTTAAGAAAAGTAGTTTAGGAATACTTTTTTAGAGCAACTCTCATAGGATGATTACAAATCCTCCTTTTTAAAAAAATGCTTCATTATTGATTAAGGCCAAATTTTTTCTAAAAGTAAAACTCATTGAATGATTATTATTGCTGTGACAATTTCCCCTACTACACTTTGTTTTTTTCCCCCCTTGTGGACACAGCAAATATTGATGTTATGCTTCAGTGTGGTGCCATCACATCTCATACAATGAAGTTATATCATAATGAGCTATTAAGTAGTGGTATTGCAAGGTATTTAAATCTAATCACCTTTATTCTTGTTCTTTGGTATTCTGTTTTTTGAAAATAATAAGGGAAGCCATGGAAGATGTTTAAAAGATCAAACAGTGAAAGAGAGAAAACTCCTGACCTAACACTTCTGAATTTCCAGAAGATCTTTTGGTAATTAGCGTTATATATCTAATATTTAAAAGTCTACAATAGTGTGTTTTTGTAGAAATCAAAGAGTTTGACATTTTTCCCATGTTGTAGATGACCAATCATTAACAAAAAGCTTCTAAGGTACAGTGTTCTATAGAGCTTGTCTTTGCTACATAAGAGTGTTTTATGAGGCATCTTTAGGAAAGTATTACCCCTATGCCAGTGCTAACACCAGAGGTGGTTTGAATTTATGTTAAACAATATGAAGAAAGGGTTCCACAATCATTTGGAGGCTTTAAAGCTATCAACTTAGAGCATTGTGAGGATTATAAAGAGTAGATGTAGGTCTCAAATACCTTGATACCATTGAGCTTAGGATATTTCCAATTTGGGGAAACAAATGGTGCACATAAGTTCTATGCAAGTTTGATAGTGCTTTAGAATTCAAGGGATCTGTCTATACATTCTATGTGTTTATAATTCCATTCCTCTATACAGAGCTTCAGTTTAGTAACATGTTTTGACATGTACATTGAATTCCAATACAGTCCACATTTTTTTGGTCCTACTGAATTATTACTGAATATTACTTGAAATAAATGAGTAGGGGCCATTTTTTTAAATTAAATTTCAGAGATTTTTTGCTATAGTGAGATTTGATTTGTGTCTTTTTGGTATCTAAATCAAAGGCATGTTTATAGTATGTATAATAATGGACTAAATAATTGTATTCTAACAGCAGCCACATATAATTGAACTTGAGTTCAGTTAGAAGACTGTTCTTTTTTTTCTTAGACAAAAAAGTCATTTTGAAGTACTAGAACTTTTTTAGTAAAGAAGGAAGACTGGAGTAATCAGATTTCCTTCTACTAGCCTTTTTCTTATCTGATAGGTATTTAAAAGGAAGAAAACCCTAAAAGATTGTACTTAAAATTTTTAGGAAAACCAACAAACACTATTTCAAGTTAATTTTTGTCTGTTAAAGCAAGCATGAATACATGTATAACCCAATAAATAAAAAGTTAAATTTCTAAAATAGAGATATCAGTGGATAATTATTTCATATTTATAAAAGGAGTTTTCATTAAGAAATTTTTTGAGGTGTTAAGTAATACAAAATTTAAAAAAATTTCACATGCTTATAGAATCTAGAATGGGAAAAGACCTTAGAGATCACCTAGACCAGTGTCCCTTATTTTCTAGTTGAGAAGTCTGAGGTTCATAGAATAAAAGTGACTGTTGCTAAGTTACACAGGGAATAAATAATAGAACTGAGAAGAGAACCCAAGTCTTCTAACAGCAAAACCAACTACTTCTACTACACTGTGCTCCCTCAAATTTATATTAAATTTTCTAATAATGCAGCATAATCAAGACATACACATACATCTGTAGTTTGAAACTTTCTATCCTATTACTTTCACTGGAAACATCCATGTGTTACATTGATAGTGTCAAGTTTGTTTTTACAATAGTTAACTTATGGTTATTTTTTTGGTTTTGCAGTATATGTGCCTGTCACGGAGTAGGCATTTAATGAATGCTTGTTGATTATTTGACCAAAGTTATTGACTTTTGGAAGGCGCAGTTCATTACTACTGTGGACTTCATGTATAAAAGAACCAGGCTATAGGTTTGTGCTCTGTCTCTGTCAGCTCCTGTGGTTATATTGACCTTTTATCCCTGTTAAAGTAGGAAGTCATTTCTTCATAATTCCGATGTTTTACTTGCAGTTTACTGCAAGCCTTGCAGTGATTTGAGTTAGGTCTCTAGGGTCTCTTCTTAACAGTCTTGTATAGGCCTATCCTTATAGCTCCTGTTACTAGTGTTGCTGCTGCTTCCTGTGGTTCAGGAGTGTCCAGTGGACCCTTCTTGGCTGAGCCATCCCTTGAAATTCATCCTTTGGTTATAATGTGAGAGTTCTTTCCTATCGTTGTTCACAGAGCCTGAAAGGAGAGCTAGGACAGGCTAAGTCAGGATTAGGGAAATATTAGAACAGTCTTGGAGGAATCCCAGGCTCTGGATCTTTGCCTTCTTCCCAACTGTTGATGTGCATGGCAGCAGAAACTTCTTGAGCTTTCTTTTCTCCCAGAAGATCAGCTAACTAAATTCTCTTGTCCATGTTGTACTGAAAGAAGAATTAATTTTGATAATGCTTGATTATGCCTGGGTTTGGGGTTTTTTTGGTACTAATATTTAGGATGATTCTGTGGGAAATCCTCAATTTTTCTATTCCTTTAATGTCAGTAGAAAGTAATTCTACAAGCATATCAGTCAGTATATTCTGCTAAATGAAGATACTCTTGAGAGTTTGTCTAGATGTGTATATGAGTTCCTTTTATAGAATAAATACATACAGTTCTAATTCTATTTTAACATAGAGGTTCTCTTTCCCCACCCACCAAGAAAATTTTTATACAAACATTTTTACGAGGGCTCAGTTAGTTACTTGAATAGTTCAGGCAACTTTTTATAGAACAAAATCCCAGTACAGTAAGGAAATTATGGTAGTCTCTTGGAGTGGGTTGAAGTGGGATTTGACCTATAGTAGTTATAAAAATCTGTTTGTTGGTCTTGCCAGTTGAGAAAAAAATTTTGGTTCTGAGCAAATTTCTTGTTTGTCATGATGTACACATTGACACATCTGGACTTTGGTCAGTTTGGAGCAGGGCATAAGGATATTTGATTTACTACATAGTAGTAAAGAAATATATCTAGACTGTTTGCTTTGGTTTCAAGGAAAATCATTATTAGTATTAGAAAATACATCTAAGGATAGTTCCAAGTTGATAAGTTGGGTTCAGATCAGAGGTTTTATTTACCAAATTATATTTCACATAACAGATTTATTAACGGAAACTATTTTAGTTGAAACATTTTTTATAGTATTGGCTATCTGAAACCCAACTATGTTGTATTAAAAGTTAAGGATTTCTTCAGTCAGCCTACTTGACTGAGTAAAGCCACCCAAAGAAATCAAATCCATAGTAACAGTTGGGTGTACCCTATTTTAAACAAATCTGATAGGGGATCACTTTAGATAATTGGTATGTGACTGGCACATGAGGGAGTAAGATATTCTGGTTAATGGAATTTCTGTCAACATTTATTCCTTAAGAGGAAGTGAAAACAGAGGAAGGAAGTAGAAGAAATTATTTTTATTTATGGTCTCTCATATACCTATACAATTGTAAGAATGCTTCAAAGGGGAACAAGTTAAAAATGAAATTTAAAACACCTCCCCCCCTCCTTTTTTTCCCTGTAGCAGGAAGTTAGAGTTTTTTCCATAGTTGGAAATAAGGAAAAGACAGGATTTGGAGAATAGCCATGTGTATAACCTCAAGGTATGATTTTTAGCATTTTATGTAACAATTTCTGGAAATGCTTCTGTGTGCATCTGTCTAAAAAAAAAATGGATTCCCTTTTCTACCTTCACTCTAAAAAAGAGATCTATCAATAAATTTAATTTATTCCTTACAGGGCTTTTGAAAAAAAAAAGGTTATCTAGGCCATAGTTCAAAAGTATTAAACCATAAACCATAGTGGGTCTTCTGTAGCAGACATGTTTAGATGTTGACAATAATTATTCTTTTGTTTCTGACTGTAATTAATAATTCTCAATGGTGTAAAAAAGTTCTGGTAAAGTTTTTTTTAGTTTTTTTTTTTCATTGGCAACTGGGAATCAGTGAGGTAGGTTGCCTTTGGGGTTTTTGGTCATCTGAAACAATTCTGGGCCAGAAATTGATATTAATGGCAAATTTTGCTTTTTCAAGAAACCCAATATTTTCATGAACTGTAACAAATTTTAACTGTTTAGACTTCAACATTTTGTCTCATTTGTCATAATAAATGGGTAGGTTTCTTGTTTGTCAGTGAGTCAGTAAAGAGCATTCATTAGAAATACCACTAGGTTTATAAACTTGGTGCAGTGAGGTATCATGGGTTAAAAAAGCACAATTCCTTATTTAGGAATTTAGAATTTAACATATTTACAGAGGTTTGGTTCCAAAATTATTAGAGGTTTTATGGTGTTACCTTATCTCCACAGCTGCCATTGATTCCAGGAGTTACCCATACAGGATGGCATGTAAAGTACTGAAACAAGCTCCACGCATAAAAATCACTCTATTTTTTTTTTTAATATTCATAACTACTACACTTTACCTGCCTCTTTACTACTGAAACATTTTATTTAACTGGTCCAGATTTTGGAAGATGGTCCAGAAAGATTCCTATTAATGTATGCTACTATTGGGTTATTCATATGGCAGCTACTTTCATTTTTAAAATTTTATATATTAACAGTAGTATTTTAGTTAAGTATAAGAACTTTAGTTTCTCCCAAATTAAAGCTTCTTTGTTAACTCTCAATTTCAGAATGTTAGAACTAGAAAGGACTCTTAGAGATCATCTGATCTTCACCAATTCCCTCATTTGACAGTAGGAAACAGAAGTGTAAAGTGCTTGTGACTTGCATAAGGTCATTCAAGTGGTAAGTTGCAGAACTGGAAACAGAATCCAGGATAACTGATACGATCTAATCCAACATCCTATTCACTCTGCTCCACTACTTGTGACTGTATTTTCTGCCAGGTCAAGTCTCTGCCTAAATTTTTCTTTAGGAGGCAGCATGGGTAAACTGCAGTAGAATGATAAAGGAAATGGTTAATTGGGGAGAAAAACCTTTGCATCTACTGACTCTTTTTAGGGTTTTATATCTAAATCATATAGGGAATTAACACAAATATTTTAAGATCAAAAACCAGTAAGTCAAAGGATATGAACAAGCAGTTTTCTACAGAATTGCAAATTCTGTTAACAACCATAAAAAGATTATTCCTTAAATTTGTAAGACAAATGCAAATCAAAACAATTCTGAAATTTCTACCTTACATTCAACAAATTGAGAAAGATGGCAAAACATCGAAATAGTTGAGGTCAGAAGAGCTGTAGAAAGACAGGCACACTGATGTTGGTGGAGCTCTGAAACAGGGTAACCATTATAGAAAGCAGTTTGAAGTTATGCTGAGATAGTGAGTAAAATATTGACACATTTTGAAACAGAGATTCCACTGCCAGCCCATACCCCAAGGAGGTCAAGAATAAAAAGAAAGGTCCCTAAGAGCCATATACATGAAGCTATTTATAGCAGCACTTTTTTGTAAGACAAAGAACTGGAAACATTGTAGATGCCCATTGACTTGGGGAATGACTAAGGTGACATAAAAATATAATAGAATATCATTGTGCTATTGAGAAACCATGAATTTGATGAATATATAGAGAAACATCAAAAGATTTATGTGTACTAAAGCAAAGCTTAGTAAGCAGAATTAGGAAAACTATATACAGTGACTATAACAATGTAAATGGAGAGAAAAACAACAAAAAGAAATAGAAATTAAATGTTTTGAAATTATAATGAACAAGCTTGGTTCTAAAAAAGATATATGAGAAAGTACTTCTTTTCCTTCTTTGGAAAGGTGAGGGAAGAAACCATGGTGTGGAAGTCTGCATATAACACTGAATTTGGTTGATTGTGAAGTTCCCCTACCCTCTAAAACAAAATCTTTATTATAAGGGCTGACCTTTGGCAAAGGGAAGGGAAAATTGGGAAATGTAGTGGATGTAAAAACAAAAATTATCTGTTCTTTTTTTTTTTTTTTGAAGAATGCTTCCTCTTTAGTCATGTGACCTGGGTTCAAATTTCATTTCTGATCTTTATTACCTATGTAATTTTGATGGTCACTGCTTTTCTTGGCTTCGGTTTCCTAATTAAATTTTATTTGCAAATGAAGATTCACTTTTTCTCCCCTCTACTTTTCCTCTACTCCCCCCATTGAAAAAGCAAGAAAAATGAAATCCGTGATAATCTTTCTAATTCTAGATCTATAATGACTATAAAGTTTTCTTATCCCTAATCTTTTGGAACTATTTTCCAAGATGTAATAGAGGATTATTCTCCATCGATGAACAGCAGCAGAAAAATAAAACAAAAAACGAACCCAACCCACTGTTTTATCTTTTTAATATAAAAACACAAGTCATTATCATGTGCAGGTTGTTTTTTAAAGCTTACAACCAATGTAACATGTTAATTTTAAACCTGTCCAGTTCTATTGTGTCTCCCTTTGAACTTCCTTCTGTTTTTTTCTGCATATTTGAAAAAAGGTTGATTTTTTTTTTCCTCTCTAGCATAACTAAACCTTTTAAAAAAAATAAGCATAGTCAGGCAAACAAATCATATATTGGGCATGTCTGGAAATGTTTGTGGCAATTTGTCATCTTAAGTCTGATGAATGTCAGGTGCAACTTCAGAATTGTTTTAATTTGCGTTTTGCTTTTTTGTTTTTTGGAGAATTTTTTTTTATGGTTGATGATAATTTGCATGTCTTTTTTTTGAGAATTGCCTGTTCATATCCTTTATTTCATCACCTTTCTGTCAGGAGGTAGTAAGAAGCATGCTTCATGATTAGTCTTCTGGAGTATGGTTACTCATTGCATTGATCAGTTTAATTCTTTCAGAGCTATTTTTCTTTACAAAGTTTTAGTCATTTGTATAAATTGTTCTTCTAGTTCTGTTACTTCATTCTGTATCATGCAAATATTTCCAGATTATGCTGAATCAATTATTTTTGTCATGTCTTATATACCATTGTTCAGACATTCCCAAATTGATGGACACCCTATTTTTTCCAGGTCTTTTTGACAATCGAAAGTGTGCTGCTCTAAATATTTTTGTGCACATTGGTCCTTTTCCTTTTTCTGCTATTTCTTTTGGGTATATGCATGGTAGTGTTGTCATTGGGTCAGTGGGTATGCACAGTTCAGTGATTTTTTTGGATAGTTTAAAATTCTTTTTGAGAATGCCCAGGCAAATAATTCACACATTCACTAACACTATATCAGTATGCCTGATGTTCCTTAGTCCACTCCTAAAAATCTTCATTTTCCCTTTTTGTCATCTTTGCTAATGGATGTGAGGTGGAACTTTTTAATTGTTTTAATTTGCATTTTTCTCTTTAGTGATTTGGAGCATTTTTAGTAGCTTGCATGTCTTCTTTTTGAAAAAATACTTGTTCATATTCTTTGACTTTATCTACTGGGAGCTGTGTTGCTTTTGTTCTTCTACATTTGAATAGATTCCCATGTTTTGGATAGGGATTGGGATAGGGACTGAACCTGTGATTTCATTTATGTAAGGAGCTTTCAGATAATGAAAATCCTTTATCAGTGGAGGTCAATACTTTTTCTGCAGTTTATAATCTTAGAGAGTTGCCTGCATCATTGAGAAGTTAAGTGGATATTCCAGAGTCCCATAGCTAGTATGGAGACAATGTGAGATTTAAGCCTATGCCTGCTTGGCTCTAAGGCCGGCTCTGTCTTCATGACTATCACAATCTCTCTCTTGGATATCAGACCTTTTTCAGCTAAACCTGGCTGCATGGATTTTTTTTTTTAATCCCTTAACTATTTCTGTTTTGATTTTTAACTTTGCTGATTTTGCTTTTGTAGAAATGTTTCAATTTTATATAATCAAAATTGTCCATTGTATTTCTTGTGATCCTTTCTGTTGCTTGTTTGCTTTGTCTTCATGTCATTTTAGCTATTGCTCCCAAAGCTCTCCTGATTGTCTCCCTCTTTGGCTTATTTTGAACTTGAAATTCCCAACATTTTGATTAGATTAAAACATTAAGGTATTTGGGAAGGTATTTACATCAGGAATTTATTTATCTGATTAGCCTCTGTCAGATACTGTCACCTTGAACAAGTCACTTAACTTATGTAGTCTCAGTTCCCTCAAATACAAAATGAGGAAGTTGGATTTGATGGCCTCTAAGAGGTCTTTTTCTGACTTTTAGGTGAAGGATTGAGGTTAGCACAAAGAACTGTGTAGCAAAAAGAACATTAGAATTGGAGTCAGTGAACCTGGGTTTGAATCATGGTCATGCTCTTTGTTACTTTTCTGTTATTACAATACATGCTATTATCATGCTCCTTATTACAAGGTCACATCGACCTTGAGCAAGACACATAACCCCCTGGCCATTTCACTTATTTGTAAAATGAGGTCTAGTTGATCTTAGGTCTTTTTTAGCACGTTAGAGTTCTTACTCCAATGATAACTGATTTAGCCCTGTAAAATAAGGGTGCAGAATACCTAAGGGAGACATTTGGACATGGGACCAGAAGTCAGCAGAAGGCACCAGACTGGTGCAGGGCTACCCTAGGTGAGTGTTACTCACTGTTAGTCTTGTTACCAGAAATCATTGGATGGAGTTGTAATGTAATGCCAAAAGAAGGCAACTTCCCAGGTTCAAAATACCAGCATAGGTGCTCTCTATTTTATTCAGTGACAAACCAAGAACAGAGAAGATCAAAACATGACATCATTCAAAATACAGCATTTACTAAGTGTGATTAAATAATCTCCAAGGACTACCCCACCCCAGGACTTTCCAATCATTCAATCAATTACAAAGTCCCTGTTCTAAATACTTCTCCACCCCTAGGCTATACCTTAATTAAGTCCACCACAAAGCCCCTCTTCTCAAATGGAGATTAGTTTCCAAACATAAGTAAAATACATTCATTTGCTCAACCATAGAACACAAAAAGGTCAAAAGTTCCCCACCCCTGGATCACAATTGAATCTACCCCAGAGTTACATCAAGTTTAAACACAGCACTTAATACCCAAATGGAGGTCTTTTCTTCATCTTGACACGAGGCAAGTTCTCAGCAATCTTAGTTCCTGG
>NW_027187280.1:6214314-6260571 GCF_028583685.1 Petaurus breviceps papuanus | reverse complement strand
ACAATCAATTTGAAAACCAAGCCAATACAGGGGAATCTTTAATTGCCATTACTATCACAGGAGTCTAAGACTCTTGCAAGGTAAAGACCCTGGGTGCAAAGGGCTTCCTTAGATAACCTTAGTGCCTGTATTGCTAATAAACAAGATCTCTTTTCTAACTGCAGTAAATATAGGCCTTCCTGTACTTTCACATTATAGGTATTCATATGTTCCAAGATCTCACCTTAAAATGGATGAACCTATCATTTCTGACAGTATAAAAAGAATTAAATTGATGATCATAAGACATCCATTTGGGTTGAACAAATTGGAACCTAGTACCATGAAATTTAACCCCTAAAGTATATGGGACACCGTGCTGATCTGTTAATATTTGTACTAGGGGGCCTGGCAGAAGCAAGTGTTGTGGGTACCCCTTACCACTAACCTTCTTTGTCTCCTGCCAGCTGTACTCTGACCTGAGCACCTGCTCCATTCTGACACTTGGACTCATTCCCCCGTCCAAAGGTTGTGGGCCAAGTCCCTCTAGTCTCTTTTCTACCTCTTCTCTCACATGTCCCCTTCAGGCAGACATGGTCACCCATAAATGCTTAAATGAGCATGGAGTGATGGAACTCTAATTCTAGTAAGATGGAGGACAATTATGTCTTAACATCTGCCATGCAACTCTACCTTCTGGACTCTCTAGACCTTGGCATTTGACCTGCCCCTCCACCTTAAGGACCAGTGGGCCTTACCATCTGCCTTGGCTCCAAATCCTACATATTACCCATCCTTTTCATCTGTCCTGAGGCTGAACCCTTCTGTCTATATTCCTAACACAGTACTTGGCACATAGTAAGTACAAAATAGAATGATTTTCATTCATTCATGGGCCTGAAAACCATCTTAAAAGTTTTTTTCATTATCTTGTTCATGAAGACGCCTTATCTGACCTGAAAATATGACCCATTTTAAGAGTTTAGTGATGACTACCTGAAGCTAATATTAATGTATCTATAATCTTAATGTATTAGAAAGATGTTCCATAGTTGTGATTCCTGATATTTTTACCTAGTGTTTTCAAAAGCCTGCTCTTAAGATCTAGTGATCTAGTGGAGTAATAGAACAGTAGGAAATATCTGCTTTAATGATAATAATATCTGACATAGCACTTTAAGAAAGTATGTGGGTGTGGGTGTGTGGTTATGTGATGATGTGCCATCATCTCTTCTCCCTCTGTACCATATAACTTGTGATCTCATCAACTCCCATGGATTCAGTTATCATCTCTATGCGGATGATTCTCACATTTACTTATTTAAACACACACATTTTATTTAAACTTCAAAATGACCTTAACCGTCTTCTATGTATTAATGTCATCTTCATTTTATAGAAGAAGAAACTGAAGTTCAAAGAGGTTTGCAACTTTGTCCATAGCCACACAGCATGGCACAGGCAGAATTTGAATCCATGTCTTTCTGATTCCAGGTTCAGTGCTATCCATTATAGTAGATAAAGAGATGCCACAAAGTGCATCACTGAAATTAAGACTATCTGGAATATTCACCTGCCATAGATCTTCCTCTCTGGCCCTATCCTGCTACATTTTGTGATCCCAAATGCTGTGGGTCTCCCTGCGCCCCTTCACATCGCTGTAGCATGTACACACAGCTCAGTTGTGACACCTAGCATTCTTGACCTTGTTTTCTGTTGACTGTTTGCTTTCCTTCAGTTCCTCGTCTCTGATTCTATATCCTGCCTGGTAATATGATCCCGACTCCTAATTCCTGATTTAATACTTGATGATTTGGCTTGCTGTTCTTGACCCTAGACTGAACCCTGACTCAGATTAACTCCATCATAGCAGTTTAGCCAGTGAATTTGACAACTTTAACACCTTTTTTTTTTCCCCTTATCATGCATGCACTTTTTAGGAATGTAGAGATGTCAATTGCCCAGTATGCTGCAGATTTGATTTCTGATTTAATATGGTTCTTTCATTTTCTCAGGACCAAAGGAAGTACTTATTAAGTTAATGTTGGATTTGTCATTATGAACCTTTTTGAGATTAGAGCAGAGATAGGTAAATACGGAATCTGTTCAGTATTCTCAAGAATCTCACCATTTATCTCAGTTGTCAATTGCTTAATGATTGTGAATGGAAAGTCTTGTTTTCTGGTCTTTTTTTCTAGACATTGGTGGTTATCTAAGCAAGCTAGCACTATCTCTAACTTCATCCCTGTTTCACATGAAGATGTGGTCCTTCTCCTTGCCAAGGCAAACCCCTCCACATGTACAAGCGATGCTATCCAATCTTCTCCAGCAGATTGCTCCGTCATCTCCACTGTTTCACCATCAGTCTCTCCTTGTCTACTTACGGCTTTCCTCCGACTACAAATATGTTCATATTTTTTCCATCCCCATAAAACTTATGATCCATCCCTCCCTGTAATTGTTCCACCTCTCTCTTGTGGCTAAAACTCCTTGCTGTCTGCAATCCATGCCTCCACTTCCTTTCCTTTCACTCTCATCTTGACCCTCTCTATAGCAGGGGTGGTGAACCTCTGGTCTCAAGGCTACTTGTGGCTCCCTAGGTCCTCAGGTGCAGTCCTTTGAATTCAAACTTCACAGATTTAATTTCTGTGAGGGCCACATGTGATGATGGACTTGAGGCTGCAGGTTCCCTATCCCTGCTCTTGGTATGACTTCCAGCCTCGGCATTCAACCAAAATTGCTCACTCCAGAGTTACCTATGTTTTTTTAATTGCCAAATTTAATGGCCTTTTCTCAATTCTTATCTTTCTTGACAGCTCTGCAGCCTTTGACACTGTCAGTCACCCTTTTTTTTCCTTTGTACTCTCTTCTCTAGGCTTTTTGGCACACTGCTTTCTCCTGGTTCTTGTCCTACGTTCCTTCTGTGGCTCCTTTGCTGGCTTTTTTGGCTAGGTCATGTCTACTGACAGTAACTTCACTACTTGTGTGTCTCCCTGTGGCTCTATTCTGGGCCATCATCTCTTCTCCCTCTGTGCCACATAACTTGTGATCTCATCAGCTCCCATGTATTCAGTTATCATTTCTATGCAGATGATTCTTACATTTACTTAAGCCTAACCTTTCTCCTGACCTCCAGTCTCAGATCTCCAGCTTCTCATCAGACATCTCTAACTGGATGTCCCAGGGACATCTTAAACTCAACACGTCCAATACCCTGCCTCTTCCACATTTCTCTGTTACTCTTCAGGGTTCTGCCATGCTCCTAGTCACCCAGGCCTACAGTCTGGGGGTTATCCTTGACAACTCTCTCTCTGTTTCTCTCTCTCTGTCTTTGTCTCTCTCTCTATCTCTCACACAACCCCTGGCATCCAATGACTCATCAAGTCCTGTTGATTTTACCTATATAATAACATCTCTCTGATACTTTCCCTTCTCTGCCCTGACACTGCCACCACACTGGTGCAGGATTTCTTCACCACACACCTGGACTATCACAGTAGCCTGCTGGTGGTCCTCCTTTCTGTAAAAGTCTCTCTATTACGTTCCATCCTCTGCTCAGCTGTTAATTTTTCTAAAGCACAGATTTGACCATACTTTTAATAGGGTCAGATATAACATCTTCTGTTTGGCATTCAAAGCCTTTTACATCCTAGCCCTTCCTTCTCTTACAGTCTTACACTATAACCCCCTCCATGTATTCTCCATTCCAGTAATAACAGGCCACTTGCTATTTCTTTGCACAAGATACTTTCTTGCAACTCCGTGCGTTTCTGTTGGCTGTTCCTCTTTCCTAAAACACTCTCCCCTCTCATGCCTGCCACTTGATTTCCCTGGCTTCCTTCAGGTCCCACCTAAAAGCCTATTCCTACAAGAAGACCTTTCCAATCTCTCTTAATACTAGTGTCTTCCTCCTGTTGATTAACTCCAGTCTATCCTCTCTTTAAATATCTTATTTTTACATTGTTGTTTTCAGGTTGTCTCCCCTGTTACATACACTGTGAACGCCTTGAAAGTAAGGACTGTCTTTACCTTTCTTTATATCCCTAGCATTTAGCACAGTGCCTGGCATTTAATAGGTATTTCATATAGACTGACTGACTAGATTTCTCCGGGCTACCATAAGTGTCCTGAAGTTTATTGTTTAACCTCTCCAAACTATGAGTCAGAATTATCTGTTTCCCTTTTCTTGAAAACTTAATGTCAAAATATCATAAAAAGAATTATTGGGAGAATGGTTGGTGTGAAGTCTTTATTTAATGCCCAAATCCTGAAGATTCTAGAGATTAAATTGTTAAGGATCTGTAAAAATGTGTAATGAAGAGAGCCAAGAATAGTGATGAATTTTGGTGGAATCTATACTTAAGAAATTTTTTCGTAGGACTTCAAAGTTGATAACCCAAGACATCAGGAGATTAGAAAAAGCAGTAGAAGAGATTCAGTTTTTTTGGTATTTTTTCCTTGTTTTCAAAATGATTTAGATGTCTCTTTAAGCACTGTGAGCATTCTCTAAGAGTACTTTAAAGGTATATAGGATATGTAATAACTCCACATGCATAGGAACTGATAGCAGAAAGTGGTACTTCATGTGTTGTTTACTTATGTGAAATAGGGTAGTCTAAGGCTACATTTAAACTTTTTCCACTTGCCATCCATTTGCACTTCTCAAACTATGGGTCTTGACCCTGTGACCCAAAGTTTAGGGAGCGCTGGATTCTTAGGTAAATCTGGAAAGGTAACTGGGAGCCAAATTCAGATCAATTCAGCAAATATTAATCACCTCCTGTGTGCATGGCGCTGTGCTAAGTTTTGGGGACACAGTTGTGAGTGCCAGAATTATAGGATTACATATTTAGAGCTGGAAGGTATCTTTAGAGATTAGGTAGTGCAAAGGGAAAAACTAAGGCCCAGATGGGAAAAGTGACAGGTACACAGTCACATGGCAGAGAGCTGAATTCAAACCCAGGCCCTCTGACTACTAAGTTAGTCTTATCCAAAACTTTGTATTTTATTTGATAGACCACTTTTTTTAAAAAAGTAGTTTATTTTCTACCCCAAAGGAAAAAGTGAAGATTTGATGATTAAATAATAATTAGCATTTATATCTTGAAGCTTCCAAGTGCTTTACAAAAATTTTCTCATTTAAAACTTTTTTTTTCCAATTTTTTTTTTCTTTCTGGATGGGGGAGGGCAGGGCAATATTGGGGTTAAGTAACTTGCCCAAGGTCACATGGCTAGTAAGTGCTAATTAAATGTCTAAGGCTGGATTTGAACTCAGGTCCTCCTGACTTCAGGGCTGGTGCCATTTAAAACTCTTAACTGCCCTTTTGAGGGCATTAATATTTTCATTTTTAAGTTAAGATACTTGAGGTTCAGAGAGGTCCTAAGAATTTTTTCAGTAGTTTATAGGATTAATCAGAACGGGGAATGACTAAAGATAGGAAGACAGATTTCACTTGTCCATGTGAGAGGTAAGAAGGACCTGAATGCAAATGATAGTAGTATGGAGAGGATGGATATCAGAGAAAGAAAGAAAAAAAAAGCAAGGTTTTAGTTGTTTTAAACGATGTTGGGGTCAGAAGGAGGATCAAAGAAAGGACAGAACCCTTGCTTGCAGTGGATAGCCTGGCGGCTGACCCCGAGAAGGCTGAACTGTTCAAATCTTATTTTGCTTCTGTTTTCTTTGATAAGGACAATGACCTTTGCACTGAAAATGGCAACAAAAATGACCAACAGGAAGTTGATACCCAAAATAAGTAAGGGAATGGAGAGAGGGCACCTAGTTGGCCTTCATGAATTCAAAACACCTGACCTGGACAGACTGAAAGCTCTGGCTGGTGTGGTTGGTGATACTATCAGTGATATTAGAAGAATGTTGGGAAATAGGAGGGATACCACAAAATCGAAGAAGGTCAGATGTCCTGATTTTCAGAGTGAAAAGAACAGCATATGCACACCAGGCTAGTGAGCTTGACTCTGATTCCTGAGAAAATTCTAGAATAGATCATTAAAGAGATAGTTGCTGATCATATAGAAAAAGAAGTGGAGATTACAAAAAGCCAGCATGGCTTCAGGAACAGGCCATACCAGGCTAATCTCATTCTCTTTTTTGAGGATCACTAAATTAGCAGGTGAAGGAATGCTGTAGGTAATGATTTACCCAGATTTTCATAAAGCTTTTGTATAAATGCCATTCCTGTGGAAAAGGTGGAAAAATATAGATTCAATGATTATACAATTAGGTGGATTCAGAACTGGTTTGATGTTGGTATGCAAAGAGTAGTTCAGTGTCAATATGGTGGGAGGTTTCCAGTGAAGTACCCAGAGATCTGTGCTTGACTCCTTGTTATTGAATGTTTTTATCAATGCCTTGGGTGAAAGCATAGATGGCATGCTCATCAAATTTGTAGATTTGATAAGTGGGAGTAGTGACTAATACTGGATGCTGGAGACAGGATCCAGAAAGACCTTGACAAACTAGAGTAATGACCTGACATCGCTTGACAAGTTCAAGATGGTAGAGACTTGGTTAGACAGTTCTGAGAAAGTTCTGGAAGCTTTACTGGATTCTAAACTTTATGCAAGTCAGCAATAGGATTTGACAGCCAAACTAAAAGAATACAGTCTTGGATTACATTAAGAGACACACAGCTTTTAGGATAGAGAGGTGATAGTCCCATCTACTCTGCCATGGTCAGACATCATTTAGAGAAGTGGTGTCAGAAACTAATCACTGCTTGTCACATGTTGACTTAGAAAATCACAATTAGCTTTATCTACATCATATTTTTATTTTATTAAACATTGCCAAATTGACTTTTAATTTGCTTCCCAGGACTCAGATCTGTGAGTTTGACCCCTCTGATCCAGAGAGTTTTGTTTAATTCTGGGCTTCACATTTTGAGAAGGACATTGAAAATTTGACTAGCATCCAGAAAAGGGCAGATAGGATGGCAAAAGGCCTATATAGTCCATGTTGTATGAGGATTTAGTAAATGTGTGAATAGCTGGAAAAGAATTTATTAAGTTTTTACTGTGTCAAACACTGTGCTAATTACTGAGGGTACAGATAGAAAAATGAGATAGTCCCTGTTCTTAAGTAACTCACGCTCTAATTGAAGGAGATAATAAATAAATGAGAGTTAAAGACAAATGGCAAGGACCTGAAAACTGTCATGCTGTCAGTGAAGTTACATGAAGTAAACACCTCAAATCCCTAAAAAGAAGAGAAGTACAAATTAAAACAACGCTGAGGTTCCAGACCCATCAAATTGGCAAAGTTGACCAAAAAGGAAAATGACAGTGTTGAAGGGGCTATGGGAGGATAGGCACACTGATGCCTGTTATCAGAGCAGTAAATTGGTCCAACCATTTTAAAAAGCAATTTGGAATTATGCCCCCAAGTCATTAAACGGTATACCTTTGACCCAAGAGTACCACTACCAGGCATGTATCCCAGAGAGATCAGAGAAAGAGGAAAGGACCTACAGGTATAAAAATTTTATAGTAGCTCTTTTTGTAGGAGTAAAGAATCAGAAACTCAGGGGGTGCCCATCAATTGGAGAATGGCTAAACAAATTATGTTATGTGAATGGAATAGAATACTATTGTGCCATAAGAAAATATGAAGGGGACAGTTTTTTCCCCCATTCAATTTTATTTTCAATTCCAGATTCTCTCCCTTCCTCCACCTTCCCTCCCTCCCCCAATCCATTGAGAAGGCAAGAAATACAAAGCCTATTACAAATACTAAGTCATGCAAAACAAATTTCTGCATTAGCTGTGTTCTGAAAAGAAAAAAAAAGTAAACAAGAAAAAGAAAGAAAAGGGGAGAAATGCTTCAGTCTTCACTCTGAGTCTGTTAGTTCTCTCTCTAGAGGTGTTGATAGCATTTTTCATCTTGAGAACTTTGAAACTGGTAGATCATTGTGTTGATCAGAGTTACTGTCACAGTTGATTATATTTACAATATTGCTATTACTCTGTAAGTTGGTCTCTTGGTTCTGTTTACTTTTATCAGTTCATATGAGTCTTTTCAAGCTTTACTGAAAGGATGAAAGGAGATCGTTTCAGTGAAACCTGAGAAGACTTGTATAAACTGAATTCAGGTGAACTATAGAACAAATTATAAAAACAAAGAACTTTTAAAGCTCTTATCAACACAATACCCAAATCCGAATATTTTGGCACAGTGAATAGACCACAAGTCCTGGAGACATGGAGGACCTGAGTTCAAATTCGGCCTCAAACACTTGATACTTACTAGCTGCGAGACCTTGGGCAAGTCACAACCCCAATTGCCTTGCCTTCCTCCTTTCAAAAAAAGAAACCAACCAAAAAACAAGGCCTATGCAGGGATTTTTTTTTTTTGTTTGACTATCCATATTTATTATAAGGATTTTCTTCTTTTTTTTTTTTTATAAAGTTGCTGAGTTGGAGGGAAAGAAGAATCTATTTGTATTATGGGGGGGGGTTAATTTAAAAGAATTGATAGAATTTGGCAGCTGATTGGATTTGAGGGAGAAGTCATTATTCCTAGGTTCTGAGAGGGGTGGTTCCAATTCATTAATAAGAATAGGAAAGTTAGGAGGAGGAGGGGCTAGCTTAAAGAAGTGATTATTTTGTTCTACTATGTACCCTGTAAATGACCCAACAAACAGGAATACACCATAGAATTTAGTAGGTAGAACACTGGATTTGGAATCATAGGGACTTGATCCAAATTCTGGCTCTGCTTCATATTTGTATGATTTTAGAAAAGTCATTTAACTTCTTTCAGTTTCTTATTCTTTAAGATAATAGGACTGTGCTGTATGACTACTAAGACCATTTGTAATTCTAAAGCTAGGATTTTATGCCCCTATATAGAAAAAAAAGTCCATAAAAGAAGAATCTAAACCATGTCAAATTTTCTATTTCTCCAGTGATTCCCTGGAGAATAATTTTTTAACTTCCCTTGGTAACTTCTACTGTTGAATAACCCATACCATAAGGAAATTCTTTATTATGTATAATCTAAATTGTTCTTGTGCAGTTTTATACCTTCCAGCCACATTATGTTCATAGAGGAGAAACTGACAACAGCTAATCTCCATCTTATAAAAGACCAGTATTATACCTGTGGGCCGTATTGAAATCATTTTATACTTCCCCTTAGGGGTAAGAAATAAACTGTTTAGGTTATTTTATTTTGTGAGGTTAGGTTTTTTTAATTGCTTTTTTATGCCATTCTTCAGTCTTTAGATTTCCTGATACTATTTCCTTGGAAATTCAGGTAAAATGCTGATACAAAGAAAGCCATTTTAGTGAGGGAATTCCTTAATTCTTTTACTCTATTGGAATTTTGTTGTAACAAATAATTCTTAAAATAGATCAACGATCTGAGAATTTTTTTAATTCAAGTATTTTAATCCTAATGATAGTTATGAAATAGTATTTGGTTTGTTTATTCCCTGTAGAAGCTTTCCTCCAGAATTGGGATTTTAAAGCATTCTCTCTTCTAGACATTCAAACACCAGACATTCCCATGTAGTTTAGGAGACTTGTTGTCTAGGTTTTTTAGATAAGTATCAGTACTTTTACTATTTGTGTTATCGACCCAAAATAAATAGCCTTTACTATATATATGTTAATATTGGGAAATGATACAGGAGGAAACCATGAAACAGCCACCATTATTTTATTTTGGTATAAGTATTGATATTGATGACATTGCACAATCAACTTCCTCTTCCTTTAATTGTTATTGGTGTTGGACATGCCACTGATTTGATGAATGGGATCTGGCCAGCTCATTTTGTATATGAAGAGCCATGAGTTATGTGTATCATAGCCTTCATTCCTATGTAATTTGTCACCTTACCAATTTAACAGACCCTTATGAGGTACCTACTATATGGCAAGCTTTGTGCTAGAAGGTAACATTATAAACACAAAATGGAAACAATCATACCCTCAAAGAACTTAAACTCTTGTGGTGGAGAGGTTTTAACAGAAGTATAGCACAAAACAATTTGGGGAGGAAGAAAGTATTGATAATAATTAATAATAGAAACCAAGTGAGGCTTCGTGGAAGAGTTGGCACTTTCCACCTTTACATGGAAGGAAGGCAAAGATTCTAAGACGCAGAGAAGAGATGAGATTACATTTCAGTCATAGGACAAGGAATATGCAAAAGCACTGAAGAAGAGAGAGTGAGAGATGGAAACTAGGGTAGCAAAATCAGTAGTCTAATTTAACTAGAAAGTTGAAGTTGAAAGGGTTGTAGTTTTAAAATAAGGCTGAGGGCAGAGCTAAGATGGTGGAGAGAAGCCAGGAAATTGCCTGAGGTCTCCCCTGTTTCCCTTGGAAACAACATTAAATCAAGCCTCTAAAAGAATTCTGGAGCAACAGAATCCACAAAAAGATGGAGTAAGACAATTTTCCAGCCCAGGATAACTTATAAGGACTTCAGGAAAGGTCTGTCTCACTTGGGTAAAAGGGGGGTGAAACTGAGCACAGGCAGTATCCAGGCAAGCCAGCAGAAGACTCTTAGCCACAGCACAGATCAACAATTTAGGGTCCAAGATCCTGGCTTAGCAGACTAGCCATGAGGCCTCCAGGCATAGTGCAACAGGCAAATTACCAGCCCTGGAACCCAGGGCACAACAGACTTGACTAGGCCTGGCTATCCTAGTGCAGTAGGCAAGCCACCAACCTCAGAGGTCCCTGTGCTTCTGCACAGACCCCTGACCTGACCCTAACTAGACCTTTGACCCCAGACCCTAATTTTGCGGTCTGAATGCAGATAGAAGCATACTTTTTACTCTCTTTTTTTTGTTGTTGTATCTTCTTTCTCGTGATTCCTCCCATTGGTTCTAATTCTTCTTTACAGCATGACTAATGTGAAAATATGGTTATTATGAATGAGCCTATCAGATTACACACCCATCTTGGGGACAGGGAGAAAATTTAAAACTCAAAATCTTATGGAAGTGAATGTTGAAAACGAAAAATAAATTAATTTCTAAAAAAAGGAAAAGAAAAGTAGAATTGGCCAAATTTGGGGGCGGGTGTCACTGAAGAAAACAACTCCTTTAAAAGTAGATTGATTTAGAGTGCTGGCCCTGGAGTCAGGAGGACCTGATTTCGGATCTGGCCTCAGACACTTGACACACACAAACAAAAAACCTAGCCGTGTGACCTTGGGCAAGTTACTTAAAACCCAATTGCCCTACAAAAAAAAAAAAGCTCCCCCCCCCCAAAAAAAAGTAGATTGATTAAATGGAAAAGGAGATACAAAACCTAACTGAAGAATATGCTTCCTTAAAAATGAGAATTGGGCAAGTGGAAGCTCATGATTCTATGAGACATCAAGAATCAGTCAAACAAAATGAGAAGAATGAAAAAAATAGAATAAAATGTAAAATAACTCATTGGAAAAACAGCTGACCTGGAAAATAGATACAGGAGAGATAAATCAAGAATTACTGGACTTCCTGAAAGCCATGATCAAAAAACGAACCTGGACAGCATCTTTCAAGAAATTTTCAAGAAAAATTGCTGTTATATCCTAGAACCACGTCATTGAAAGAATCCACCAATCACTTCCTTAACGACATCCCAAAATGGAAACTTCAAGGAATATTGTGGCCAAATTCCAGAACTATAAAGTCATGAGAAAATAGCAGAAAGAAACAATTCGAATATCAAGGAGCCACAGTTAAGATTACACATGACTCAGCAGCTTCTGCATTAATCGATCAGAAGACTTGGAATATGAGATTCCAGAAGGCAAAGGAGCTTCCATTACAACTAAGATTCAACTACCCAACAAAACTGAACATAATCTTTCAGGGAAAAGGATGGATATTCAGTGAAATGGGGTACTTTCAAACTTTCCTGATGAAAAGGCCAGAAGTTGAACAGAAAATTCAGTCTTCAAATATGACTCAAGAGAAGCGTAAAAAAAGTTAACCAGAAAGAAAAAAAAAACAGGAAATAAGATTAATTTTTTGCATGTCTACATGGGAAGATGATAATTGTGGTTCTTATGAACTGTATCTTTATTAGAACAGTTTGGAGGAGTATACTTAGAAGATGTGGGTATAAGTTGACTTTGGTGTGATGATTTAAAAAAACTAAATATGGGGTAAAATAAAGGGAGAAAAGGAAAGAGGGAGTCAGAGTGGGGTAAATTATATCACATGAAGAATCATGAAAGACATATTACAGTAGAGGGGAAAAAAGAGAGGGGTGAGCATTGTTTGAATCTTACTCTTCTTTTTGGATTTGACTCAAAGATGGAATAACATACACACTCAGTTGGGTAAAGAAATCTATCTTTCCCTGTAGGGAAGTAGGAGGGGAAGAGAAAAAGAAAAGGGAGGGGACTGATAGAATGGACGACAGACTGGGGGAGGCAGTGGTTAGAAACAAAACTCTCGTGAGGAGGGACAGGGCAAAAGGAGAAGGAATAGGGAGAAAAGTATAAATAGAGAAAACAAGATGGAGGGAAATAATGCAGTTTGTAATCAGAATTGTGAAGGTAAATGGAATGAACTCTTCCATAAAACAAGCAGATAGCAGAGGGGATTAAAAACTAGAATCCTACAATATGTTGTTTACAAAGGAATACATTTGAAGCAGAGAGACTCATAAAGGTGATAAGGTAAATAAAAGATCATAAAGGTATAATAAAGACAAAAGGCTGCAGCAGAATCTGTTATGCTTCTGCTGAAGAAAAAAAAAAAGCAGGGGTAACAATCCTGATCTCAGAAAAAGCAAAAGTAGATCTAATTAAAAGAAAGGAAGGAAACTACATCTTGCTAATAGGTACCATAGACAATGAAGTAATATCAATACTAAACATATATGCATACAAGTGGTATAGCATCGATATTCTTAGAGAAGTTAAGTGAGTTACAGGAAGAAATAGTAAAACTAAACTATTGGGATATCTCAACCTCCCTGTCTCAGAACTAGATAAATCTAACCACAAAATAAGCAAGGAAGAAGTTAAGGAGATAAATAGAAGTTTAGAAAAGTTACATTATGATAGACCTCTGGAGAAAAATTGAATGAGACTGGAAAGGGTTATACCTTTTTCTGAGTGGTATGTGGTACCTACACAAAAATTGACCATGTATTAGGGTATAAAAACCTCACAATCAAATGCAGAATGAGAGAAATATTAAATGCATCCTTTTCAGATCATGATTCAATAAAAATTATATGTAACAAAATAGAAATGTAGATCAGATTTAATTGGAAACTAAAAAATCTAATGCTAAAGAATGAGTAAGTCAAACAACAAATCATAAAAACAATAAATAATTTCATCAAAGAGAATGTCATATAATGAGACCATGTACCAAAAATTATGGGATACAGCCAAAGCAGTAGTTAGGGGGAAATTTTGTATTTCTAAATGTTTACATGAATAAAATAGAGAAAGGGGAGATCAGTGAATTGGGCATTCAATTTAAAAAGCTAGAAAAGGAACAAATTAAAAATCTCCAGTTAAACACCAAATTAGAAATTCTGAAAATTAAAGGGGAGATTAATAGCATTGGAAGTAAGAAAACTACTGAATTAAAAAATAAAACTCAGCTAGTTTTATGAAAACAACAACAATAATAAAATAAACCTTTGGTTAATTTGATTTAAAAAAAAAGAAAACCAAGTCGCCTGTATCAAAAATGAAAAGGGTAAATTAAATTCACCACTATTGAAGAGGAAATTAAAGCAATAATGAGGAGCTATTTTGCCCAACTGTATGCCAGTAAATCCTTCAGTCTCGTGAAATGGTTGAATATTTAGAAAAACATAAATTGCCAAGATTAACAGAAGAGGAAATAAAATACTTAACCCCATTTTAGGAAAAGAAATGGAACAAGCCATTAATAAATGCCGTAAGAAAAAATCTCCTGGAGTTAGAAATAAATATTGCCAACCACTTAAAGAGCAATCAATTCCAATACTATTTGGTGGAAAAATAGTTGGTGTCCTACCAAATTCCTTTTGTGACACAAATCTGATAGCTAAACCAGAAAGAGCCAAAACAGAGAAAGAAAATTGTAGACCAATTTCCCTAATGAATATTGGTGTGAAAATTTTAAATAAAATATTAGAAAAACACTTATAGCAATTTGTCACTATGATAAAACACTATGACCAGCTGGAATTTAGACCAGGATTTTAGGGTTGGTTCAATATTAAGAAAACTATTAGCTGACCATATCCATAACAAAACCAACAGAAATCATATGATTATCTCAGTAGATGCAGAAAAAACTTTTGACAAAATATAGTACCCATTCCTATGAAAAACAGTAGAGAGCATAGGAATAATAGAGTTTTCCTTAAAATGATAAGTAGTATTTATCTGAAACCATCAGCAAGCATTATCTGTAATGGAGATAAGCTAGAAGCCTCCCCAGTAAGAACAGGGATGAAACAAGGATGCCCATTATCACCACTTTTATTCAGTATTTTACTAGAAATGTTAAGTTTAGCAATAAGAGAAGAAAAAGAAATTGAAGTACTTAGAGTAGACAGAGGAAAAAAAAACTATTACTCTTTGCAGATAATATGATGATATATTTAAAAGGATCACCTGAAAGACTACTTGAAATAATTAGCTTTGGTAGGGTGCCAGGATATAAAATAAACTCACATAAATTAATAGCATTTCTGTATATTACCAACAAAGCTTAGCAGCAAGAAATAGAAAGTGAAATTCCATTTAAAATAACTATAGAAAGTATAAAATATTTGGGAGTCTCCCTGGCAAGACAAACCCAGGAACTATATGAACACAATTACGAAACACTTTTTGCACAGTCAGATCTGAACAATTGGAAAAATATTAATTGCTCATGGGTAGACTGAGCTAATATAATAAAAATGACAATTCTGCCTAAATTAATTTACTTATTCAGTGCCATACCCATCAAACTACCAAGAAATTATTTTATAGAGCTAGGAAAAATAATAACATGATTCATCTGGAACAAAAGAAGGTCAAGAATATTAAAGGAAATTAATGAAAAAAAAATGCAAGGGAAGGTGGCCTAGCCCCAACAGTTCTAAAACTATATTTTAAAGTGGCAGTCATCAAATATATTTGGTCCTGGCTAAGCAATAGAGTGGTGGATCAGTGAAATAGCTTGGGTATACAAGACATAATAGTAAATGGCTATAGTAATCTACTGATTGATGAACCCAAAGACTCCAGCTACTGGGATAAGAACTATTTGACAAAAATTATTGTGTAAACTGGAGAATAGTATGGCAGAAACTTGGCAGAGACCAACATTTCACACTGTATACCAGGATAAGGTCAAAATGGGTACATGATTTATATATAAAGAGTGATACCATGAGAAAATTAGGAGAGCAAGGAATAGTTTGCCTGTCACATCTACAGAGGAGGGAAGAATTTATGACCAAATAAGTGATAGAGAACATTATGAAATACAGAATGGATAATTTTGATTACATTAAAAAGTTTTCACACAACCAAAACCAAAACAACAAAGATTAGAAGGAAAGCAGAATGATGGGAAACAATTTTTACAGCCAGTGTTTCTGATAAAGGCCTCATTTCTCAACTACATAGAGAACTGAGTCAAATTTATAAGAATGCAAATCTTTCCCCAATTGATAAATGGTTAAAGTGTATGAACAAGCAATTTTTAGACAAAGTAATATAAGCTGTTTATAGTTGTATGAAAAAATGCTCTAAATCAATGTTGACTAGAGAAATGCAAATTAAAACATCTATGAGGTACCACCTCACACCTATCAGATTGGCTAATATGACAGAAAAGGAAAATTATAAATGTTGGAAAGATGTGGGAAAATTGGGACACTATTGCATTGTTGGCGGAGTTGTGAACTGATACAATCATTTGGGAGAGCAATTTAGAACTATACCCAAAGGGCAACCAAAGTATGTATATACTATTACGTCTGTATCACAAAGTGATCATAAAAAAGGAAAAAAGACCACATATACAAAAATTATTGCAACTCTTTTTGTGATAGCAAAGAATTGGAAATTGAGGGAATACCTATCAGTTTGGGTAATAGCTGAGCAAGTTGTGGTATGTGAATATAATAGAATACAATTGTGCTATAAGAAATGAAGAGCAGGCAGATTTCAGAAAAGCGTGAGAAGACGTACATGAACTGATGCTGAGTGAAGTGAGCAGGAGCGGGATTAACTCTGTACACAGTAACAGCAACATTGTGTGATGATCAGCTTTGATAGACTTAGCTCTTCTCAACCATACAACGTTCTAAGACAATTCCAAAAGGCTCATGATGGAAAATGCTATCCCCATCCAGAGAAAGAATTATGGAGCCTGAACACAGATTAAAACATACTATTTTCACTTTTTTTGGTTTGTTTTTCCTTTTGTTCTTTCAGAACATGAGTGATGTGGAAATACGTTTATATGATTAACTTATATCAGATTGTTTGCTGTCTTTGGGAGGGGAGATAAAAGGAAGAAAAAATTTGGAACTCAGAATCTTAACTTTCAAAATGAATGTTGAAACCCATCTTTACATGTAATTAGGGAAAAAATACTATTAAAAAATAAAACGAGACTGGGATGGCAGATGAGAGCCAAATTGTGGAGGCTCTAAGATTTCTGACCAAGGAGTTTGTATTTTATTCTAGAAGTGATGGAGAATCACTAAAGGTTTTTTGGCAGGTCAGTGTCATCATAAGCAGGAAGATTATTGTGGCATTTGTCCAGAGGATGGATTAGAGAGAAGAGACTAGGAGACAAACCAATTAAAAAGGCTATTTCAGTGATCCAGGGGACAGATGCTAAGAACCTTGACTGGGATGTTGGCTTTGTGAGTAGAGGTCACTAATTGATTGGAGGGATGTTGAGATTCTTTGTTGCTTTCTCCTGGCATCATAAAGCTCCCAGTGGAGCAGCAGTTGGGCTTTCCGTCCATCTGTTATCCTTCGTGACAAGATCAGCCCCCTTTTCTTTTGATAATACTTTTACTCTTGATCCTTCCAAGTTCTTTATTTGATATATGCTATAGTCTGCTCACAACTACCTTGTGTCTCGCCATTGTCCTCTAACATTCATTTTCAGTTCTAAAGAGATTGTCATATTCTTACAGCCACTGAAAGGATACTCGTGTCTAAAAGTTGGGTTATTTTTGTGTCAGGAGCAAAAGATTGTTGAAAATGAGGTATTATTTCATATATGGAATGCAATCTGTGTTCTTTTTTCACCTGTAGTTTATCTTGGATCCACCTTCTTATCCACCTGTGGTATCTCACTAAGCTCTATGGTACTGATAAGCAAAATCAACAGCCTTTCCATCCAAATGAATGTTATAGTCTGAACAAGAGGTATTCTTCATATATTTAGTTGATTTTTACAGTTTTGATTTCCAGAAGTGCTCAGAGGTTTGAGATGAACCTATGGCCATTCTTTTGTTTTTTTGGAATCAGACATAATGTTGTATGTAGACTATAACTGTATTTATTTATTTATTTATTTAGCTTTTTGGAGGGCAATTGGGATTAAGTGACTTGCCCAAGGTCACATGGCTAGTTTTTGTGTTAAGTGTCTGAAGCTGGATTTGAACTCAGGTTCTCCTGACTCCAGGGCCAGTGCTCTATTTATTGTGCCACCTAGCCGCCCAATAGTCTGTACTTTTAGTTGGGCACTTAGCCACTGTCAGACTTTGAACATCTATACTTTCATTATAATTTCACACACTTTCAAGTCTTGAATCCTAGAGATCTCTTTCCATTATGTTAGGAGTTTTTTTTTTTTTTTAACTGAAACATTTCAACTAAGATATTCTATTTATCACTTACCACTTAATAAGGGGAAAAAAATAGAACTTTATTTCCCTGGTCCTAAGGATTTTCCCATCTTAAGTTTTATGAGGATGTAGGTTTTAGGGACTGGTGAAATTCCAGCATTTCAGTTCCCAGGATACTCTGTTTTTTCCTCTACAGAATTTTGTTTGCTTGTATTTGTAAGTTGTTTGCTTTCTGGTACAGAATGACAACTTGATGGTTCAATTTCCTTCCCTGAGAAACAGACCTCGAAGGATAAAGGATTCATTTTAATGATTCCAGTACCTTGTAAACAAACAAACAAAAAACAAAACAAAACAAATTAAACCCACAGACCTTAAAAATTATGTTGGGGAGGAAAAAAGACCGTAACATTAGCCTTTGAGCCACTTTCAGGGTGAAACAATAGAATATAAGCTCCTTGAGAGCAGGAGCTATTTTATTTATTTTTTTTATTTTAGCCCCAGCACTTATCATAGTGGCATATGGCACTTAATAAGTGCTTGTTGATTGATTATATACCTGTATTCAAAGTTTACTTATGTCATTCCTAGTGTATAAAATTTAGCACCCAATCACAACTTTATCTTGAATTTTGTTTCTTGTATATTGGTCTTGTCTCCCCCACCAAAAGTATAAGAGCAAGAATTATGTTGGCTGAATGATTATATCATTTTTGTGCACCTACCACCTTTGTCTTTTAATTATTCAAAAGTAAGTACTTATTACCTTAATAATGTTATGAGATTGTACATTAATTACTTTGAAGCTTGGGTAGTAAGTGATGGAGCTTACATTCTTTTGGCATCAGTTTTGAGAATGTCTGGTCACCCATGCCATGATAATAAGTAGGTATCAAGAGTAAAACTTTCTTGGAGGAAAAATACAAAATGATCCACTAGCATTGTCTGGGCCCTTTTCTGCTTCTCTAGTCAAAGTGGCAGAACAGGCCGAATGTAGCATAGAGAATGCTAAGGACAGTGCCATTTTTAGGTCATGTACAAACATTAATTTTACTCTTGGTGTTGTAAGTGTAAGATTTTTGTTTAATGACCAGTGAGTTATGGATAAGTTTGCTTTACCTTGTCGGTATGGTTTGTAGGGATATACACATTGATATGAGGTTGACACATGCCTTGCCAGAACTAGCTCAGTGTTTGAGAAGCTCTGAAGGAAAGTGTCAGAGAGAAGAGGTATTAGACTGACTACCAGGCTGAAGGTCTGCAGAGCAGTTGTGCTGACCTCATTGTTGTATGCCTGTGAAACCTGGACAGTCTACCAGAGCCATGCCAGGAAACTGAATCGCTTAAGTTTGAATTGTCTTAGGAAGATTCTGAAGATCACCTGGCAGGAAAACATGCCAGACACTAGAGTCTTTCTTGAACTAAACTGTCAAGCATTCAGATGTAAAGAGCACAACTACAAGGCTGGCCACCTTGTTCAAATGCCAAACATATGCTTGCCAAAAAGACTATTTTTATGGAAAACTCACACAGGGTGAGTTCATATGGTGGTCAGAAGAAGTGATACAAGGACACTCTCAAGGTCTTTCTTAAGAACTTTGGAATAGATTGTGTGACATGGGAGACACTGGCAAAGGACCACCCAGCATGGCTGCCCACATCAGAGAAGGTGCTGTGCTCTATGAGCAAAGCAGAATTGAAGTAGCACAAAAGAAACTCAAGATGCACAAATAATCCACTCCAAATATTCACATGGACTATTTGTCTTGACCTGTGGTGGAGCATTTTGAGCTCCTGTTGGTCTGATCAGCCACAGTTAGATGCATTGTAACTTGACTCTAGTATAGTGATGTCATTTTGGTCATCTTTGAAAACGAAGGACAGCAACGATAGCTAATAGGAGTCACTGAATTGTATCATTATAATTCTTGCTTTAAACAAAAACGTAAGCAAGATGTCACATAAGAGATATTATCCAAGAAATGTATGATCAGAAAAGTAGGTAGGCCAAGGGTATTGTGAGATTAAGGGATAATAATAAATGGAAATGAACAACCAAGTGTTGAACTAATAGTAATGTTAAAGTTCTAGAATAGGGCTTTCTTAACTTGGGGTCCATGGATCTCAGCTAGAGGCAGGGAAGTAGTGCAGTGAATTGAATACTGGGCCGGGAGTCAGGAAGACCTAAATTCTGGGCAAATCACTTAACCTCAGTTTCTTCATTTGCAAAAATGTAATATCAGTACCTATTAGCAAAAATATAATGCGTCTGGTCACTGTGAGGATCTAATGTTATGCTATTTGTAAAGTGCTTAGTGCATAGTAGGTGCTTAAATCGTGTTCCTTTCCCTTTCTTTTTGCCTTATCCATGGACCACCAAAGGGTCCATGGATAGATTTCTGGGGGTGCATGAACTTAGATGGAAATAGATATCTTTATTTTTATTAATCTCTAACTGAAATTTAGCATTTCCTCCTAAATATAAACAACAAATATTTTGAGAAGGGATTACTGAATTTCATCAGATGCCAGAGACCCATTACTCAAAAAAGTTAAGATCTAGAGAAATTAGTTTTACTAAAAAAAAAAAAGATTTAGTTCATTGGGTTTTTTTTTTTAATGGAGACTGAAAGAACACAGAGCTGAATTGCTTAGAAAGACAAAGTGCAAATGCTTTGTAATCTGTCCCATTGAACAGTATCATTGAAATTGTGTGATCATTTAAGTATTATATATAAATGCTCATTTATCTTTATGTTACCAATGTAGGCACTTCTTTCAGTATTGTACAACACAACCCATATCTTCATATGAGACTCATTTTTGTCTATACCAGCAGCATGGAGTCCACTTAATATGCTAGTTCTGGTTTTCTTAATATTGTGTGGATAATAGTGGAGCACATGAGTTTTTCCTCTCCCTGTAAGACTAGCACATTTATTTTTCCAGTTAAAAAGTTCTGATGATATCCTTTATGACACTTCTGTGTAGTTCTGTGAATAATTTACTTGCAGCAATCTAATGCACACCATGTACATCTCCATTAGTTGAGAGTAGTAGGAAGTTTTTATCCTTGAGAGACTGTGGTGTTTCTCAACTAACAGCCATATAGCTCTACTAGAAGAATATTGATATTTAAGAGATGGGCCTTAGTTTCAGGGAGAAATTTGAGGTCACTAAAAACACTGTGCAGCATCCAAAAGACAGTCCAACCCATTCACTTCCTTTTGTTCAATTCTGAAACCAACTTATTGTCCATATTCAGTGCCTGTCCAGAATAAAAGTATTAGTTCTGTCACTGTCAGTCCAATATATCATCATCTGGACAGTAGATGTTCTCTATCTACTTGGTTTTCTAAATAGATATGGAGATAGTTAGGCTTATCTCGGTTGGTTGCCTCGGATCCCATGTTCTGGGCTCTGTAGTGTTTCCAGGCTTAATGCAGTCAGCACAGTTTTGAGAACCTTACTGATCCCTTTTCTATTGAGATTCTTGTGATGAACAGGTTCTTTGATAGTGGAAAACAGTTTCTGAAGGAGATTTGGGCCATTTGTATCATTTTCTCAATTCACTCTCTAAGAAAGTAAGCAGAGTTGTTATTGAATTAGTGTTTAATGTTGATTATAGTTAGCACATTAATTTTTGGTCAGAATAAGCTTTGCTTGGGTTTTAAGTAGAAAAGCAGTAGGAAATGGCCTCAAGTGCCCTACACTATTATTTAAACCATAAGACTGTCAATATAAATTGAGGGATATTCAAGGAAAATGTGTTTACCAGTAATGCTTGCCAATGTTTTGGATCATTTCCTGTAATGAATCCAAATGGAGGAGATTTAACCATAGGTGATAAGGCTTCCAAATGCATTTATTTGTGGATGACATACTACTGATTCCATCAACCCTTAAATGTGTAAGGAGTCTCTTCAATAAGACCTGTGGCTACTAAGAAGAGGCCTCACAATCCATAAGGAAAAGCCAAATACATGAAACATACTTGTTGACTAAATTATGATAACACAGTTGAATGGGTAGACCATTGATCTTGTATAGCGTGGATAAGCACCATAGATGAACAAATTGCTGGGCCCAGAAATTACTAGTAGGGGTAATAGAAGAGACCAAATTATGTTTGGGAAACTACATAACATTTTCAGTGATCTCAATCTACTTTCTGACACAAAAATCCATCTTTTTAATACCAGTGTTCTTGCAGTTATGCTATAAGGCTTCCAAGTGTAGAGCACTACAGCCTTCAAAGAATTAAAATTGACTTAACCCAAAGGGCTGTGGAGGGATACTTAGTGGGTGTAAGTAGCCTGGAGCATATTAACAACAATAACTTTACTGCAAAATGTGGCTTTAAATGGATAAACAGATGGACAGCCCAAGGTCTACTCTGGTACCCATGAAATGTTAAAAAAAAATTAAAGGAAGGCTTTTAGCATGTTTAACACATAGATTCTCTACAGATGATTTGTTAGAGGATACGAACAAGAATCTTACATCATGAGAAGTTAGTACCATCACTGATGAGATCATGAATCAATTGAAATAAAAAATAAAAGTTTCCACCTCAAAAGAGCTTCCTTCCATTAGAGAAATAATGTAAGAGGCAGAGATGTGGAAGGAAAAACGTTCTAGGGATAGGGGACAGACACAGCTGGATGTGAAGGCATGGCTGCTCATAAAGGAATAAAGAGTTTGGAAAGCAACTAGGACACCAATTGGGCTAAAGCAGTGGAGTGTATTAAGAGGAGTGATAGGAAACAAGGCTGGTGAGAGAGGTTAGAACCAAACTGTGGAACAATCTAAATGCTGGGCTAAGGAGTTTATATTTTGTCTTAAAGGAAATAGAAAGCCACTGACAATTTTTTGAATGTGAGAATGGCACGGTCACTGTAAAGATTATTTTGGCAGCTGTGTAGAGAGTAGTTCACAGAGGGGAGAAGTTGGAATCATGACTGGGCAGCAAAATTCACTTCTCTGAATTTAGAACAAGGGTGACTGTATGATAAAAAGGAAGGAGTCAGAATTAATTGGTCTCAGTGACTAAGACTACCAGTTTTGTGCCAAAATTTTAATACTGATTCCATTTATCATATTGAGTAGACCTAACTTGTTTATCCACAATTGTTTGTATGTGTTACTTTTAGTCTTAATGTCAGTGTAATTTGTACAGTTATTTGTCTCAAGAGCTGAACATGAATTTAGGGAATTTTGTGAATTCTTAGGACCAAAGGTTATAAATATCTGAACTAGAATTTTCAGTCAGAATATAAGTGGTAAAAAAATGGCCACTAAAAATCTCATTTATGCATGATGTTACAATGAGCACCATAGAAATAAATGTCAGCAGATATCATGCAAGACTTCTAGGAGTGGAACATCTTAATAAATGCTTCAGGAGGTGATATACCGAAAGGGGCAAATTATATTAAATTTAATACAAACTTTTAAAAACATCGGTAGCAAGAATTCATGGTTTCATACTTTTTTTTGCTCTTTTTTGTATTCCTATTTGCTTAAATTTACAATAATTTTGGAAAACATCTTAACATCCTGAATTTGGCTTCTAGGCTGGATTTGTGTTTTTTTTTCTTTCATGTAGACCTAGCTGCTTTGAGCAGAAGTATGTTTGTAGCATGTGCCATGTGAGGAGGATAATCTGTAGAGAGAAGAGACTAAAGCAGTGTTATGAATGACTGACTTACTTAAGACCCTTTGGTATGTCTTATCTGGCTAACTGAATTTAGCAGTTCACAGAGTGTCTGGGAAGATGCACAAATAATCCACTCCAAATATTCACATGGACTATTTGTCTTGACCTGTGGTGGAGCATTTTGAGCTGGGAAGTTGAGAATAGTTGTCTGGATATGCTGATGTTTAGGTGTTGGTGATACATTGGCTGTCATCCTATATTTCTCTTCCCTTGCTCAGACAAACTTTTTTCCTCAACTTCCTTTCTTCTCACTTTCTCTTCAACCCTCTACAAGCATGGTTTTTGATCTTACCACTCAACTAACACTGTTCTTTTCAAAGATACCAGCAATTTCTTACTTGCCAAATTTCACTTTCTTCAGTCCTGATTCTTCTTGACTTCATGTCTTCATTTTGAGACTGTTGACCACCCTATTCTCCTGGATACTCTCCCTTGGGGTTTTTGTGATATTACTTTCACTTCTGTGAACTTCCAATTTCTACATCATAAATTTAGGAGCTTGGCTTAGATGACCTCTGAGGTGCCTTCCTATGATTCTGTAACAATCTCTTTTTATTCAGTATAATAAAACTGAACCGTGGTTGTTAAGCTCTCATAAAGTGTGTTGTTTATAGGCTAAAGTCATTTGACTATCCCAGTACAGGTTAATTAGCTTTGTTGGACACAATTTCCTTGTAAGCTCAGCTAGCTGTTCTACAAATCTGTCCAGTTACTTATAAGGGGAATTGTGTGTAGATAGCTTATAGAGTTACCCATCTTCAATAGTAGAAAGGTAGCTCAGAATATACAGGTTTTTTCCTAGAAGTTCAGTTTAACACACATTTTGTAATAATCATTGCTCTTCTACTTGTGCAGGTGATCCTATTCCAGCCTTTCTCTGTCACCAGCTTGCTCATTGTATCACCTTTCTTCTTTCACTTATCCTGTTTCCCTTCTCCCTACAAACATGCCCAGGTCCCTTCCATTCTCAGAAACCCTTTACTTTATCCTTCTGTTCCCACTGTTGGCCCATTTCTGTCCTCTATTTTGTGGCTAAATGAGAAGGCCCTTTATAGTAGAAACATCCACTTTCTTTCCTCTTACTTTTTAACTCTCTGTTACCTGGTTTTCAGCCTCATCATTCAACCAAAATTGTTCTTTCCAAAGTTACCAGGGATCTCTTAATTGCCAAAGCTAAATGGCCTTTATTCCATCCTCATCATTCACGACCTTTCTCTAGATTTTTGGGACACTTCAATAGGTTCCCCTTCTACCTATCTGCCTACTCCTTCTGAGTCTTCTTCGCTGGCTATTTGACTAGGTCATGTCCACTAATGGTAGGTGGCACTGTTTTGGGCCCTCTTCTCTCTCTGTACTACTTCGCCTGGTGACCTCATAAGCTCCAATGAATTAAATATCTCTATACTGGTGATTCTCAAATCTCTTTATCCAGCCTTAATTTCTCTGCTTACCTCTAGTCTTGCATCTCTAATTGCCTATTAGATATCTTGAACTATATCCTATAGATGCCTTAAATTCGACATGTTTGAAACTGAAGTCATTGTCTTTATCCCCTTTCAAACTTCCCTATTAGTGTGGAGGGCACTGCCATCCTCCCAGTACCTCAGGCTCATGACTTCAGGGTCCTCCTCTACTCCTTTACTTACTCTCTACTTATCCCTCTCTCAGCTCTGCTCCGAATTACTCTCCTCTCTCCTCTCCCTCCAAGCAATACAAATACATACTGTTTCCAGTGGAAGACTCTTGATTCAGTCAAAGGCAAGACTCAATTAAAGGCACTTAATCTGGCTAGAACTCACATAGAAATCTCTGATTGACTAAAACTCAATCCAGAAAAACAGCAAAAAATCCTACTTTGCTTGCCGTTACACCCTCATATCCAGTCTGCTGCCAAGGACTGTCATCTTTACCTTCATGACATCTCTTGCATATGCTCTTTTCCCTTCCCTTCTCTGATCCTGCTGTTGCCCTGCTGCAGGCCTTCATCTCTTCATGCTTGGACAGTAACCTGCTGGTAGGTCTGTCTACCTCAAGTTTCTTCTCTATCTAGTCCACCCTCCACTCAACCACCAATTTGATTTTTCTTAAGTGTAGGTCCAACTATGTAACCCATTCACCCTTCCCCCCATCCCCAAATAAACTCCAATGACTGTCACTCCAGGATTGACTACAAAAACCTCGGGTTCATAGCCCTTTGTAACTTGGCCTCCCTGCCCCCCACCTTTCTAGGCTTCTTACACCTTACACCCCTGGTGCATACAGTGCATACAGTTTCAGTGATTCAGCAGCCTCCTTGCTGTTTTTTGTACAAGACACTCCATCTCCCAGCTCCAGGCATTTTCACTGGCTGTCCCCCACACCTAGAATGCTCTCCTTCCTCACTCTCAGATTCTGACATCCTTCAAGTCCCAGATTAAATCTTCACTTCTACAGGAAACCTTTTTCAATCTCTTTTAATTCCAGTGCCTTCTCTTTATTGATTATTTCCTATTTATATAACTTGCTTGAACATAGTTGGTTGCATGTATTACATTGTGACCTCCTTAAGGTCAGGGACTGTCTTTTGACTTTCTTTGTATTCCTAGCACTTAGCACAGTGCCTGACACATATAGATGTCTGGTACGTATTTATTGTCTGCCTGTATTAGACCATGAGAGATGTATAAAAATCAGTGGAACCCTGTGCCTCTACCCTCAGAAATGACCATATTGTAATTATGAGACAACTCTCTTGACTTTTGGAGCCTGAAAGTGCTTTTCCTTTAAGTGGCTCCTTCTAAGTTCTAAAATCTATTTTTTTTCTCTTGGCTTGTCCTTTAACCTGAGAGAACTATCATTCCCCTCTGCTTGTAGTTATGGAGAACAAAAGGAACTCCAGAAGTCAGAGCAGAGCATAGAAGAGGAGTCTTTTACAGTGTAGTTTCAGTTCACTCAACAAGCATTTATTAGCTGTGAAAAGCACGAGCATACGAAGATGAAAGCGAAATAGTTCTTACCCCCAAAGCAGCTCACGATCTTCCAAAATCTGCCCATTGGCTTGTGTGCTCTCACTTGCCATAGCTGATATAGACCAGTGGATTAAACAGTTGTTTTCTTTGTTCACAGGAACCCAAGTCATGGTTCTGTGGTTTTAGGGCATTTATTTAAATTAGAATAAGTGTAGCTGGTATCAGGCACCAAAGAAACAACAGTTTCCTTCATCATGTCACAATAGTATCTGTAAACCTCCACATTGAAAATCATAGAATGTCAGAGCTAGGAAGGGGCTCAGGGATCCTATAATCTCCCCTTCTTACCTTAAAGAAGAAAAGGAAACTAAGTTGTGTAGGGTCATTCTGTATGTCATCCTGCTGTAGTTTTATCTACTTCTGCCTTAGGTTGGAGGATATATATATATATAAATTTTATTTTGGAGGGGGGAAGGCAAGGCAGTTGGAGTTAAGTGACTTGTCCAAGGTCACACAGCTAGCAAGTGTGTCAAGTGTCTGAGGTCGTATTTGAACTCAAGTCCTCCTGACTCCAGGGCTAGTGCTCTCTTCACTGCACCACCTAGCTGACCTAGTATATATATACTTTTTAAACATAAAACTGAAAATATTTTGAAATCTATAGCCAATATACATCAGACCAAAGGTTGCTTCTTTTGCTGTACTCAGAGATCCTATGCTAATTGCATCAAGTAACTCAGTATCATCATGAAAATGTATCCTATTGTAGGAAAGAGACTGGGGTTGTGACTTCATTGGTGGTGGGAATTCTTGGATGAGGAAACTACTGTCACTGCTGGGGAAACTTCTCTATAAGCTTAAATACTGTTACAGAATTGCCTAAAAATAAAGCAGGGGAGATTAAGTAGTTAGTTCATATACACAGGCAGTGTGTGTACCAGTGAGAGATAGGGTTTGAAGCTGATTTTCCTGGTTCCAAGGCTGACTATGTTCATACTGTGCCATGCTGTCTTTTGTCATATGTTATTAGGTATTTTATGAAAACGGTGCTTTAAAAAAAGTAACGAGCCATAATCTCACTGATGAGAGGCAGCCTGGTGTCACATAAAATGTATTTTCATTATTTAATATCATTACTAGTAAATAAGCAGCATCTATAGAGAGCTGGCCTTAGCTAGGGTGGCCCAGGTTCAAGCCCTGCTGCTCATACAGATTGGGTACATGGTCCTAGGCAAGGCATTTAACCTTTAAGTGCCCCTGGAAACTGAAAACTAGAAGGTATGGATCTGCATTGATAAAGGAATTTTCTCATTTTCAAGCTCCTTCAAATTGAAGATCCAATTAAAAAAAAATCTAATGGAAAAAAAATCTAGGATGAGTTATCCCTAGACCTAAGTTCTAACCTCATCTCTCTCTACAAGTAAATCAGCCTCTCAGTGCTTCTGTCTTCTCATTATTAACTCAAGGATGATGTCTACCCTGCCCACTTTACAAGGCTAAGAGAGGATAAAATATTATTATCAAAAGGAAAATACTTTAAAAAAAACCGTTAAAGTTGTCATACCATTATTATTCTGCTGTACTTAATCCTTAGCTTTTAAGGCCTATAATATAATTTCTACCTGTTTTTACAGAGTATCAGGTTGCTCTTCTTCATAAATTGTTTGTTCCAGCCAAATTGGATTGCCAGTCCTTTCCTAAACTACAGTCTTCACATCCCACCTCTCTAAGTTCCTAGAAGTCTCCCACTTGTACCTCCTCAGTACTTTCCTTTAAAAGGAATTTCAGGGAGGAGCCAGCTAATCAGAGGAAGGGAGTTTGCACTCTCCATCTCTGCTTGGAATCGTCATTTTTCTTTAAGGATCAGTTTCTTCTAAGCCTTTTTGGCCCTTCCAGTTGTTCCCTATCTATTTATTTTGCACTTATATGGGGTGTGTGTGTGTGTTTTCCCCTAGGAGAACAGGCAAGCTTCTTGAAAGCAAGAACTGCTTCATTTTTTTCTTATTGTTAACACCTATCACAATACATTGTACATGTAGGCCCTTCATAGATAATTTAAAATTTTTGGTTCTGTATAACACCCATTTCTACTCCACTCTTTTTTATTAAGCATAATATAGTGTAGTGTAATGAATACTGGACAGGAACCAGGAGACCTAGTCTTTAGTACCAATTGGAAGTCAATTCCAATCTCTCTGGATCTCATGGGAACATAGAATTTAAGGTCAGAGGGGACTTTAGAGATCATTTTACCACTGAGAAAACTAAGATCCTGAGTAATAAAATGCCTTAATATCTATATAAGAAAATTGGTATGGACTGAAGATATGTATTGCCAGTCTCAGATTTTGTGATTCTACTCAGCCCTTACTTTAGACCCTATACCAGAACAGCAGAATCCATGAATTTGGAAATTGGAGGAAACCTCAGTTACCATCTAGTCCAGCTCATTCCAGGAGAAGTCAGACATGGCTTTTGTCCTTGATTTATGCTTAAAGTACAGACAATAACAGACATTTAAGGAAAAAGCACAAACGTAAACAAGTTAAGGATTAATGATAGTGTACAAAATATTGTATATTATCTTTCCTTTCCAGGCTTCCCTCTTGACTCTCTGAACTTTCTTTACCGTGTCTTTTCACCCTGGAAGTTCCCTCAACTTCTTTCACTGGAAGTATCGTCTAACCTTACACAGAGTATATCCCCTTCCTCTAATTGGCTAGTTTCTCCCAGAAACTCCTATTTTAAAGAAGGGACTGAGGCCACCTATGCCTTGATTCCTCTCTAGGCTTCTCTCCTGACTCTGGACTTCCTTTGTAAATAGATATTTTTTACAGATATTTTTCCTATCCTCCTCCTCTTCCCTTTGAGCTTCCTTTTATGTGTTGTTTTGTCCCCATTGTAATTTAAACTCCTTGAGGGCAGGGGCTGTCTTATCTTATCTGTATTACCTGTGCTTAGCGTGGTACTAGGCATTTAATAAATGTTTGTTGATTTGACTTGAGTTAGGAAAATTGAACTAAAGGGTGAGCCATGTGGGTAGAAGTTAGTAACAAAAAGCATTTTGGAAAAGTAGTGCATTGAACTGAATCTTGAAAGAAGTGATAGATGAGGAAATTGAGACTTAGAAAAGTTAATGCCTGGGGGCAGCTAGGTGGTACAGTGGATTGAGAACTGGCCCAGGAGTCAGCAGGACAGGAGTTCAAATTCGGGCTCTGACACTTGACACTAACTAGCTGTGTGACCCTGGGCAAGTCATTTAACCCTGATTGCCTCACCAAAAACAAACACACCTCCAAACAAACAAAAAGAAAAGTTAATGACTTGTTTGGGTTAGAGGCAAGGTTTGATTGCAGGTCTCTCCACACTCCCAAATCTACTGACTTACCTGCTTCTCCAAGAATCAGAGCTATCTATAAGTAAAATGGGCTTTTCCATGAGGTATTGGGTTTCTTCTCTGGATAAGTCTTCAAGCAAACTGTACCTAACTACTTTTCTGCTTCGTGGTAGTGGCGAATTCTTGTTTGGGTTTGGTTTAGCCTAGGGGAGCCTCTAAGATCCTTTTCAACTTTGAGATTCTGTGAGTTTTTGAACTATGCATTCTTCCTCTCTCCCCCCTCCATATATGTAATGCTTATGTAACGTAATGAAGCTCAGTGGCCTGTTTCTCTACCCACTGCCCCATACAATTGGATTTATATTATATAAATTAGGAAGTCTGCTATTACTCTTTTTGCCACTAGATGACACCCCTTTGTCTTTAGTAAGTGAATTTTTGTCCTGATGAATTAGAGTGTAGTGTTGGAAATGAAGGAATGAACAAGTTATTGATGAAAATGAAGTTTACATTTTTTTTTACAGCACGTTGGCAATCAGATGAGCAAAATAGCAAAAGAGAGAACTATTTGTACTTATAGCAGATTTACTTCATGGAAGATGATAAAGGAAACGTTTCCCAAGAGATTACTATGAGTGGTCTAGGGAGTCCTGTCTAGTTTGTGCTTAGTTTAGAAGATTGCTATTATATGGTACTCTGTTGTATGGTTGTGAGCAAATCCCAAAGAAAATTATTGACAGTTTTGGGGAATCTGATGACTTAAGCAAGTTCTGAGAGCTTGAGCAAATATAGTTTCTCCTTTGTCTTTATTTTCTCAGTCCTTCCTCCTCTCCTCCCAGAAACAACTACAACTTTGAACAACAACAAAACTAATGGGGAGGGGGGTGCGCTGGAGAGGACATGCCCTGCAGTGCGCTTCACAGAGCACGCCATTGTCTGTGGATCCTAAGGGTTGGTGCTTACTAGGTAACTTCCAGCTTTGGGCAGGTTTCTCAGATGTAGGCTGTAGGAATACTATAGAACTCAAGAAACACAACACTCAATGTGGAGTAAATCTGGGGTAACTGGAGCATCTTTCTTGAGTAGCTACCTCATCCTTTATGTTTATTTTGGATTTATTCTGTACATTCCTAAATGTGTATGTGACATCTTCCTTCACAGGATGTAGCTTCTAGAGAGCAGGCATTGTTTCATTCTTTTCTTTGTATCCAGCACAGTGCTTGGAACACTCTCTTAAGAAGTGCCTGTTGGTTGGTTGAATTGCAATCAAATTCACATGCTACCTCGTCCACAGAATCTGTCACAGATACCTAAATTGAGTACCGCCTCCCTTGGACTTTTCATAGTATTTTATTTTATTTTATTTTATTACTTATTTTTTAAGGCAATTGGGGTTAAGTAACTTGTTATAGGTTACACGGCCAGTTTTTTTGTGTGGGTGTTAAGTATCGGAGGTGGAACCTGGTCCTCCCCTACTCTGGGGCTGGCTCTCTTACTCACTGCGCCACCTAGCTGCCTCTCATAGCATTTTATTTTACAAACCTCTAATGTAGTTATCTTGTAACTGTATTATATTATGTATTATAATATAATACATAATATAATATAAATGTATTATACTATCTGTCTCATTTCCCTTCCAGGTTACAAACTTAAGGTCAGGAATTTAAACTTGATATTTGTATTTCCCTCAAATCGCCAGTTCAGAAATTGTAGCCATAGAAGGGATACTAAGAAATCTTATAAGCAACATCATGTTGTAGTAGTGGAGAAAGCCTTGGGCTTGGAGTTAGTGGAATTGGTTTGACTTCCAGTTTTGTCACAAGATTTGTTTTTCTGAGCCTCAGTTTTCCCATCTGTAAAATGAGAGGTTTAAATCTTTGATTCTAGAGAACTACTAGTGAAACACACTTGTTTCGTTCATTTGAAAGGTAGTAGATGAAAAGTATGAAGCGCCTTGAGGACAACTAGCTTTTGCCTCTTTTTATATCTGCTGGGCTCAGTACAGTGTCTGGTACATAGTAGGTGCTTAAAAAATGAATATTTATTCATTGATTGATTTCACATTAACCCCCATCCCCACAGACAGTGTATGTTCAGGTCTTGGTCTCCTTGCTGTTCTCCAGTCCATCTCCCTCTTCTGGGCCTTTGCTCAGGCTGTTGCTCAGTTTTGTTCTTATCTGCCTTCCCTTCTGGGATACCTAGATTGCTTCAAAGCCATGTTCAAACACTTCTTTTAGGAGGTCCTTCTCCTTAGATGTTAGTACCTTGCCCCCAATCACCTTGTGTTTATTTTATATTATACTTATGTGTAGACATGTTTCCTCCAATAGAATGTGTGCTCCTTGAAAGCTAGAGCTGATCATGATCAGTTCTTGTCTTCGTATCCCCAAGTACTTGTTGATTAAGTTATATGCTATCCATGTATTTCATGTGTTTATTTCGATTTCTCCAACTAGACTTTAAGCTCCCACCATAAGAATTTTTCCCATTTCTGTGATCCTTTGAGAATAGACTTTGGGTACCGAGTGCAAGTAAATATGAGTTGTATTAAGTGTCAATTTCATATCATTAATGGAAAAAGTTCAAGAATCACTTCCCAGGGTTAGTATGGTATGCTTTGGAAATTCTGTGATACAAAAGACAACTTTTTGCCATGAATTGTTGTATTCTCTGAAAAAGAAAATTATTTTGGAGCATTAGAAATGCAGATATTGACTGAGATCAGTGCTTTGTGAGGTTTCCTAATTAGTGTAGCTTTTGTAAGGCAGTCTGGAAAAGTGACCTGCTTTTAGTTTTACACACTTTTGTATCATGGAAACTCTGGAAAGGCTCTGGGGAAGTGTTAGCTTATTTCTGCTAGTTCTTAATCTGCTTCTTTCTTGTTACTGTGTTTACCTATTGAAATAGGTGAAATTTGTTGAATCTGGTGTAGCCAGATTCTTAGAACCTAAAATTTTTTTCTATAGGGTATTACATTCCCATTGTCAATCCAATGCAAATGAAACTGCTTTCTGTTCCTCCCCTCATGTGAAAGACGCTTGGTACCTTTGATGGGTGATTGAAAACTCACCTCAGTCCTCTTATCCAGCTAGTCCTTTCCCATCCAGCCGACCATTTACAGAAACATTGGGCCCATCCAAAGTATGCATCCTGCCATCTTTCCTACTGTCACTTGTGTAAATACCACCTTCACTCCTCCCTTCCCCCATATAAACACATCTTCCACAGCTTGTTCTTTTTTGGGAGTAATAATAAAATCAGTACTGTCACTGGTATTGGAAGAAGCTTAAAAATTATTACCTAGATGACTCACACAAAATCTCTGTGATTTTCTAAACCAAAACTAACTTCTTTGGCAAATACTCAACTTGTATTCCTCTATTAGAACAGAAAGAAGTTCCTTGAGGGCAGAACTGTCTCACTTCAGTATATTCTGTGCTTAGCACAGTTTGTGTCACTTAATAAATGTTTGACTGATCTTTGATCTAGAACAGTCTTTGCTCCTTATTTTGCTACCACCACCACCATCCCAGGTTATGCAGCATTTTGCTGTTTCTCTTACTTCCCCACAGACTCCGTTTTTCCATCTCCTGTAGGATAGAGACAAAAAGAAACTGCATGTTTCTCCCTCAAATTTTGGGCTTACAAAGCAAAACATAAACAAAGGAAAAAACATAAACAAAAATTCTCAGTCTCTAAGGGAATGTGTACAAAGATCAAAGTGGAACACTGCATTCAGAAAGTATAATTTTGGAGGCCAACAGAGTGCAGTATCTCCCTGCATGAGACCTCATATGAGAGAGATGTTGTATCCAGGTTTTCATCATGGAATTTTAAAATAGAGAAGTTTTTAGCAGAATTCCATGTTTTTTCTATTACAAATAATCCCATAACTTCTTTTGAGTGGAACTGGAAAATCTTAAATTTTCTTCATTCTTGAGGTGACCATACTTATTATATTCTTTTTCATATTGGCCCTAGAGTATTTGTGGCATTGTAGCCATCACTAGAAGAAGTTTTTAAGGTAAAGAGGCAAAAAGCAAAAACTTGTATTCCTGTTTTTGAGTCAATGTTCAAGTTGTCTTGCTCTAAATTGCCACCTGGCTACCAAATCACTTCCCCTTTTGAGGTCTTAGTTTCTTCATCTTTAAGATGAAGCAATTGGACTAGATGAACTCCAGCATTCCTTCCAGCTCTAATTGTGTGGTCCTCCTATCCTAGGGATTTGCCATGAGGTACATAGAGGTTATAAATGACTTGCCCTGGATGAGATGTGGAATTTGAATCCTAGTCTTCCTGTTTCCAAAGCCAGGACTTTATCTAATGGAATATCACACTGCCTCTAGGATATGAGGACAATCTGGTTGTGACATCTGGAACCCCATGGATTTCTAGATATCTTTGCATGTTACTCAAAAAATATTTTATGCACATTTTAACAATTCAAAATCAAATTAAATACTTCTTGAATGTAGAGATTAAACTGAATTAATTTTAGTTCTATCCCTCAAGACTTTTAACTATATCCTATAAATTATTCTTAATCTTCAATCCTATTAGAAGATTCCTCAGTCTTTCCTAAAATGGTTCATGTAAGTCTCTTCCTACCTTGGGAGTTATCTCTGTATGTGTTTCCCCAGTTCTCTGCCATTTACTCTCTAACCAAAGTGCTAGAAAATACAGCCAGAAAAAAATGCCAGACAGCAAAATAGTCAATGGATTGATAAGAAATACTTTTTGATACCTGGGGCTGCCATAGGGAAGCCATGAATGGAGTGACCTAGTCCAGTTACATATCTTTCTTCACATTTCACCTGAGAAATCTCATCTGTTCTCATGACACAGGCATTCCAAATCTGCATCTATATTGTTGACCCACTCACTTATTTGCTTTCTCTCCTAAATTTCAGCTGTCTGTAATATAACCTCATATAGTAGAGAGATGGAATTTGAATCTCTAGATCCGAGTTTTAGTGTTGGCATTTCTACTGACATTGAGAAAATTCCTTCTCTCACTAGGCCCCAATTTTCTTGTTATAAAATAAAGGGAATGGACTAGATTATTCCCCTGAAATCCTGTTCACTCTAAAATTCTATGATTTTAAGATTCTGTCATGTTTCCATTTGTATATGCTTGTCATTTCAGATTCATCTCTGTCTTCTCTCACAGTCTGATCACCTTCCCAGCTTTTTTCTTTTTCCCCCTCTCATTACCACCATTCTTCTAACCATGTAGAAATTTTGGAAGCATCTTTGGTTTTATATGGGATCCCCCATCCACCATGTATGAAGTAGGTGTTCAGTAATTATTTGTTGTTTTGATTGGTTTTTCAGAATTCTCTTACTTTTGTCTTCAACTTCCTTTGAAATATCTTGAATCCCTGTTTTCCTTTTGCTGCTGCTTTAAGTCAGGTTTTTTGTCTTATTTGTGGACTATTGTAATCTTTGTCTCCAGTCTATTTTTCTACCATCCATTCACCCTGCATAGTGCTACTAGATTCAGTTTTGAGAAGTAGAATCCCTATTGCCTGTATCATAAAGCAGAAGATCTCAGCTTACTATTAATAGCCAATAGTATTTGAAGCTTTACATAGTATTTTTCATACATTATCTCTTTTGAACTTCATGATGACCCTGTAAGATAGGTGGGCACTGTAGGTATTTTGTTTTTTCTTTTGGTCTGGATTCTTGATTTCATGTAAGAAATTTCCAGAGTAGAAGCTCATCTCTCCAAGGATACTTGGCAACTCTCTGGAAGCTTTTATTCTTAGAGTTGTCTGGAGCTCTAAATGACAGCTAATGTGTGTCAGAGGCAGCACTTAAACCCAGGTCTTTCTGATTACAAAGCTGATCCTCTATTCACTATGCCATGTTATTCTTTCTGCAAGTATTATCTCTTTTACAGATAAAGAAACTGAGGCTTAGAGAAATTAAATAAAAAGTTTGACCCTGGTTGTACAACTGTTATGTCACACAACTGCCATAGACAACTCTTATGCCATATTTGAATCCAGGTCTAGCTGCAATTCTGTATCCTCTGTTCCCTTCCAGATTATATAGTGCTTTCAAAGTCCTCTATTATCTGACCCTAAAAATGTTTTGTTTTTTTTTTTTAAGCAATCAGGGTTAAGTACGGTAACTTGCTCAAGGTTACACAGCCAGTTATTTCTGGGGGTGGTGCTGAGTATCTGGGCCCAGATTCTACTACCCCACCCCAGGACTTTCCAATCATTCAATCAATTACAAAGTCCCTGTTCTAAATACTTCTCCACCCCTAGGCTATACCTTAATTAAGTCCACCACAAAGCCCCTCTTCTCAAATGGAGATTAGTTTCCAAACATAAGTAAAATACATTCATTTGCTCAACCATAGAACACAAAAAGGTCAAAAGTTCCCCACCCCTGGATCACAATTGAATCTACCCCAGAGTTACATCAAGTTTAAACACAGCACTTAATACCCAAATGGAGGTCTTTTCTTCATCTTGACACGAGGCAAGTTCTCAGCAATCTTAGTTCCTGGGGAGACAAGGCTTAGCAAGGCCATAAGATACATTGCCAATCCCTTCATGAATTTATCCTCTGTCTGTAGAACAGTCCTAGAACCCCTGAACACATTAGCAAAGCCCTCTCCCAGGATTTCTGTAAACATACAACAAGAAAATCCTTCTTCAGGGCTTCTGAACCAACAGAAAGGCTCCCAGACCCCTGCAACAACAGCACTGTCCTTCACCAGTGGACAGTATTCACTCTGTCTGCAGGACAGTCTCCAGACCCCTGCAACAACAGCACTGTCCCTCACCAGTGGACAGTATTCACTCTCTGTCTGCAGGACAGTCTCAGGGCTTCTTAGCGAACAGCCAGGTTCCAGGACTTCTTCAACAAAAGGACTGTCTTTCACCAGTGGACAAATCTGGCAAAACAACATCAAAACAGACAGACAAAGTACCAGCAAAACAGCCATGTCTCCTCAGTCCTTGGCAGCTCAGGGGGCAGGTCTCAAAAGTCCAGGGCAATTCTCTCAGTCTCTCTGCCTCCACGAGGTGCTGCTTCCAAAAAGTACTCCTGCCTCTCTCTTGTCTCTCCAAATCTACGTCACCAGCTCCTCCCAGTTCAGGACTCTCTTTTCACATCAACAAGTCCATCCCACAGGTGGGATTAACAAGCTCTGGGTTTTAACACAATCAGTTTGAAAACCAAGCCAATACAGGGGAATCTTTAATTGCCATTACTATCACACTCCACCCCTCCAGGATCCTTGGCCTTACAATCTCAATCTAAATGGCCATGGATCCTGGAACGAATAGAGGCACTATGCTTTGTACTCCTTGCCGACTACCACACCTGGCCACCCCCTAAAAACGTTTTTAATATTGTTTTTCACAAGACTTCTGTTTTCCAAGAAAGATGCCGTCCTCAGTATTGTCATGCTCTACCTTCCTCATTCTTCTACACTATCCCAGAGTCTTCATTCTCACCATCTCCTTTTTAAATTCTGCCTGGTCTTCAAGGTGTAACTCAGGTACCCACCTTCTACACAAAGGCATTCTTGACTACTACACTCACAAACATGTCTCTTGCCTTAAGATTTCCATAGTACTTTCAGTACCACATCTGGGACACTTTGCCATATATTGTGTTATGGTTAACCTGTACCTCATTTCCCTAATGAAAATGTAAACTATCTTCTACATGGTCTAAAACAGGACCTTTGGACTTACTGGTACAAGTATCTGTTGAATTCATTTGCTGATTTTGAATTTAAGCCATTAGAATTAGAAATAGTTTTAATGCATCTAATATTGTCTGGGTTTACATTTGGAATTGTTGTTTTCCTTACCTTCATCTGTTTACCTGCAGACCACTCAAACCTATTCCTCCTCAGGTCATTTCTGTTGTTCCTTTTAAGGAAGTTTTGGTACTCTCTTGAGTAAGTTGTTCTGTGTATAGGTATTTCTTTTAGTTAGATTTTCAATTAAATGTCTGTCTTTTGTCAGTGAACCTGTCATAGCATTTTCACTGTCAGTTTTAAGAGTTGTAAATGATTAGTCATTAGCCACTCTGTCCAATTCATACTTCTTCTAATGTGCCTGATCAAAGATCATCCAACCTCTGCTTGAAGACCTACAGCTAGGCCCACTTTACTTTTAGCAAGTTTTTCCTTTCCATGTAGCTTACATTTACCTCTTACATTTGTTGCCAAGCAGATGTTGATTTGCCATTGGTGGAGTTTCCTCACTGGGAGTTTTGTACATCAGTGAAATCATAGTTCTAAGCCAGCAAAAAAGGTCATTGTATACATTGTCTCTTGGTTCCGTCTTCTTGTGTATCTGTTCAGATTGCTTGGCATTTCTCTGAATTCCATATATATATATATATATATGTATATATATATATATGTATATATATATTTCTCTCTAAGGTGCCATAGTATTCATCACATTCACATCACATAATTTGCCAAGATGTTCACAAGTCCTGGACATATACTTTGTTTCCAGCTTTTTGCTACTATAAAAAGCATTACTGTGAATATTATGATCATTATAAGACTTTTCTTTCTGTCATTGACTCCATCAGGATATATATTCAATAGTGGAATTGCTAGCTAAAAGGTATGGTTAAATGACTTTTTCCAGCACAGTTATACCAGTTAGTTCAGAGCTTTGCTAAATCATTTTAACTTCTAGCCCTTCTAGTGTGATTTCTAACCCTTATCATTTGTTCCAGTTTGGTAACTATGAGGTTCTGCCAGAATGTTGTTTTAATTTGTATTTCTGCATTCTGCTAAGCCCTAGACCTAGAGGAGCTTCCATCTTATAAGGGAATCAGTATACATGCATGTAAACAGATATAGGACACATCCTCAGTAGATACAATGTAATTTCAGGTAAGGAGATATTAGTGCTCGTGGAGAATTTGGTGCTTGATAAGCTTCAGAGGAAGCTAGGGGAAAGAGGTAGAGGAGAGAAGTATGTATATTCATTCCATACTTATATAAAAGCATAGGAGAAAAGAATGAATATCCTGTATAAGGGACAGGAAGAAGTTCAATTGAACTAGGTTGTAGAGTATGTGAAGGGGGGTAATATGTTAATAAGTCTGTAAAGTAGGGTGGAATGGAGAAGTGAAGAACTTTAAATGCCAGAGTACTTTATATTTGATCCTAGAGGCAGTAGGGAGTCACTGAAACTTCTTAAGGTGTGACATGGTCACACTTGCACTTCAGAAATATAATTTTGGCAATTTGGGAGGGTGAAGAAGGAGAGTATAGGAGGCTAGAGGCAGGTAGACCAGTTAGGAGGCCCTTACATTAGTATAGATAAGAATCACTAAGGGTTTGAACCAGGATGGTGGCTATGTGAATGGAGGAAAGACAGATGGGAGAAAAGTTGTGGAGGCAGAATTAAGACTTTGAAAATTGGTTGGATATGGGGGCAGGAGGAGGGGTAAGGAGAGTGAAGAGTCAAAAAAGACACAGAGATTGTGGAAATGAGTGACTGATGGTTAGTAGCCTTGATAGAAATTGGAAAGTTAGAAAAGATTGATTTTTGAGGCAAAAAACTGATGAGTTCTGTTTTGTATATGATCCATGTAATTTTCCATATGGTTAGTATTTTGGGATCCTTCTTTAAAAAACTGTTCGGTTTATTCATGTTAATTTGCATCTAAGCCCTTGCTAGTGTTTTGTCTAATTTTTTTTGATCCAGTACCAGATAGTTTTGATAACTACTGCTCTGTGATATGAGTTCGTTTTCATTTTCTATTCTTTTTCTTGAATTTAAAAATTTTTGTTCTTCCAAGTGAATTTTGTAATTGTTTTGTCTAGTTCTATATAGTAACCATTGGTAGTTTGGTATAACATGAATTTAATTTAGGTAGTAGCATCATTTTTAGTAATATTTAGTAGCATTATTATGGTGCAACCAGGCAGGTCACAAACGTTGAATTTGTCTCCAATTATTTAGACCTTTATTTATAGAATAGCCGTTTTGTAGTTGTGTGTGTGTGTGTGTTTAAGTATGTAAACCAGAATGTGTTTTTGGTGGGTTAACAACCATATATTTCATGGATTTCAATCATTTTGAGTGGAGTTTCTTTTTTCTAATAGTTCCTCCTAGATTTTTTTTTTTTTTAGTAATGTGTAAAATGCTGGTGGTTTTTTGTTTATTTGGTATTTTGCTCCACTACTGAAGTAGTTCCTCATCTATTTCTTTGCTAATTCTCTGGTGTTTATTGCATAAACCCATCCTATGTAATCAGCTTTCTACTTGGAATATGGTTTCTTCCTGGAGAAGATTGTAAATTCATTTGTAGGATTTTGCTACTCGATTCATTCCCCAACCCCCTTCCCTGGCCAATCAGCTAACATGTGTACACACACACACACACACACACACACACACACACATACAGATGCACAAACTCTCTCTTTTTCTCTCAATGGCTGGCATATGCAAAATTGGATTCACATAGCTCTCCACATCTTCTAATCACCTATAAGTTTTATATACCTGTCTTTATCCTAAACTAAATTATAAGCTCCTTAAAGTTATTTTGTCTTTCTATTTCTCTCTCCACCCCCATTCCAATCCCTTTTACTACATACATGTACAGGAAATAGATATTGAATTGAGCACAGAGAAGGGAAAGAAAAAACAAAGAAAAAAATGAAGCTTTTTATCTTGATATTATTCTTCCTAACTAGTTTCAAGAATACTCAATCTCGTTCATACTAAAGATTGACTCATTCTCAGCTCTTTCTACTTTTGCTCCCTTCCCAAATTAGTTTTCTTTCCTTCCAGTCCCCAAACTTATTGATTCATAGCATCCTTAGAGCCTTAACCAAAAAAGATGATTTTCCTTGATGCTTCTGTCTCGCCTAGTTACCGTACTTTCCCGTATCTATACTCTCCTTCACTGCTAAGCTTATTAGGGAAAAGTTTATTTTTACCAAATGTCTGTACTTCCTCACTGTCCTTTCAACTTCTTGCAGGAAAAATCCAGCTTTTCATATTCAGCCCCCAGAGCTGTTGTGGGGATCATAGGGGATAATATTTGTAATGTGCCTAGCATTCTGCCCAGCACATAGTAGGCACTTAATAAATGCTTCTTCTTTACCCCTTATTTAAGTCACTTCCAGACAGATTTTCCTGAACACCTTCCTTTTATCTACTTTCGGAATAATCTTTTATCTGCAAAGATTTGGTCTGTACTTGTCTGCCTAAAGATCTGCAATGGTTTCCTGTTACCTACTGAATGAAAAGGTAAGACTTTTTCCGGGCACTTGAAGCCCTCTACCCTTCTTTCCAGCTTTATTCCATATCACTCCTCTCCCTAACCTTTCTGCTCTAGCCAAATCAGAAGACTCTCTGTCTAGTCATCCTCTGTACTCTCACACACTGTTTGCCTTAAATACACTGCTCCCTATGCCTCCACTATTCTCCCTCTCTCTTTTGTCCTTTGGAATTCCTTCCCAACCTTCAAATACTTCCTCTAATTCCCCTACTTTATAAGGATCTTTGATCTGGGGTTTCACATAGCACTTTGCTATGTAGTTTTCTAGTGCACCTATGATGTAATATTGAATATTACAGTTATCTTTGTTTATGTTTTGTTCACCTAGGCTAGAAGCTCAGTGAGAACAGTGGAACTGTTTTACCTAAACTTTGTAGCTACCCCAGAGCCTAGCACAGTATGGTGCACACAGTGCTTCTTAACAGGGGTTAACAGAATTGAATGTAAAAGGAAGGGTATCTGATTTGGGAGTGGGCTATTACTTGTTACCAGTAGAGACCTATTGGTGAAACACACCATGAGGCTTTGTGTTCAATAATAACCGGAAAACTTCTCTTAGAACATATTGTATGTAGCAGTTTTGTTTTAATGCATTATATTACTTCTGTGGCTGGATCTTAGTATTAAATGACTCAGTATGTCCTTAAAACTTATCTTGTCATTCTTTTTGTCTTCTGTCTTGCCTTTTTATATGCTGCCTTCCATCTTCCTCAGTAGGTAAATGTTCATCAGCTCAGCAGCATAGAAAGCAAGAAAGTTTATTCTGCATTTGGTCTTTTACATATTTTACCTTTATGTAAATGTTTCTCTTATTGTATATGTTATTTCTTTCCATATAATGTGGAAGCTTCTCCAGGATAAGGAGTATGTCTTAGACCTTAATATGTACTTTTATCTTTTATATCAGAGACATTCAATAAATGTTTGTTCATGCTAAAGAGACAGTATACCCTCATAGATGATAGAAACCAGCAAATGAGAGAGGAATACATTCATCAAATATAATTTACAACTCTCTGTGATTTAGGTGTGGCGGGGGGGATGTGTCCATCTTATATGATGGGGGGGGGGGAGGGGAGTGGGTTGAGGGGGTGGAGTATTTATCACATGGAAAAGTAACAAATAATTGGATTGTAACTCAGAAACTGGAAGAAACCTTAGAGGTCATGTAGGCCATCCACCTCCAGTTTTACAGACGAGGAAATTGAGGCCCAAAGAGATGGTTACTTGACCAAGTTTGCTCAAGTAGTTATGATAAGAGGTGGAATTTGAACTCAGGTCCTCTGAATATAGAACTAGTGTTTTTTTCACTGTGCCATAAAGGACTGAATTATTTTGTTTCTGAATTTGTGTTAAGGCCATCCCTTGAATTCCCATTAGCATTTTGTGCCTTTCATGTGATACTTTGAAATTTTATCTTGCCTTATAGTGACTTTGTGGAAATGCCGTATCTTCTTTGTTAGATTACAGTTTCCATGAGGGCAGGACTTGGATTGCCTTACCTTATTATTTCCATCAATAGACATTACATATATGTAGTAAGATTTAATATATAATCTTGAATGTTCACTTAACACTTATGGTTTTAAACTTTTTCTGGGAAGATAAAATTTAAGACTGATAAAAATACACCATAAAATAATCCCTCATAATATTTTCTTTGTGATACAGTCAGGTCTGAGAAAAATATTTTTATTTTTTAAATTAACAATATGTTTTGAGTTTCAGCTTGAGTTGTTTGTTTTGTTTTACAGAAACAAGATTTTCCTCCCCCCAATTGATGATAATGAAAATACAGAAGAAAGATAAACAGGTTGGTGACTATATCTCCTTTGAATTACTGTCTAAAATATTTAGGTGCATATTAATGGAAATCAGTGCTGGCAGTATTGTACTCATTTTAAAATTTCTGAACTTGTCTGCTTTCTTGGTTCCCCCTGTCTACATAGTGACTTAAAACTTAGCTCCATGGATTAGAGAGTCTGTCACTGGTTTTTTTTCTCTTTTATTCAGTACAGCCTTGGAGGGGTAGAAAGATAATAATAACTGAATATACTGTGAATTATAACACAAAGCAAAAGGAGTGGAGGGAAGAATTTTTTTAATTTTACTTATTTGACTGAAATATCATTGCTTTTTATGTGTAAGATGTACCTTATTTATTGTGATTACTAATAGTGAAGCAGCTTGACAAATGGATAAATTTGGCCTTAAAACCCTTATGACCTGGGTTCATATCTTGCCACTGACCCACACTTGTCTGAATGACCCTAGACAAGCCCCTTTACCTCCCTATGCTCTAGGCAAAGGTATGCTGCTAAATGTTTAATGACCAGTATGCCTGACACGCTTTTAAGTTTGATTTGTTTATTATTGACAAAACATAATCAACAAAACAGTGAATCAAGCTTTAATTTGTAGTTTACCTGTTTCTCAGGTGTCAGTGTTCACATTGAAAATTTTATAGTTTGAGTTACCTGGGCATACTCCTTCCTGTGGGCAACACTCTAAGACTAAGTTGTGGAAAATGCCAACCTGTGTGGTCAAGTGAGTTTCCTTATGAGAAAGAAATCACAGATTCTACCCCTGTTCTCCTATTATTGTTCATTGTTTTTATATTTGGTTTTTGTTTTACAATTTTAAATGATTGGAATGGACAGGGATTAAGAGATGAGCATTTGGTATTTAGTATTTGGTATTAAATTGTTGAGCTTCTTTGTTCAAAATATTATGGTGGGAGTGAGTTGCTAACATTTTGGTGGCTGTTTTCTGCAGGAGATGAGTTGGTTATAGGATTTGGTCATTGTAGTTGTTGGCCATGACTAGGATCTTTGTGCCTGACTGGTATCTTCTAACTGTGGTCAAAAGAAAACTGGACCTCTGATTTTTGGTTGGGTATATAGAATGGAAGCACCCTGGCCCTGTTTTTGAAATCTTAGTTAGCCTGTTGAAATCTGCCGGTCACTCTTTTAAAAAAAGATACATTTTTGTGGTTATCTTTTATTTTTACATTGCCTAAATTTCCTTCTTCATTTTTCCCTACCTCCCCTCTGAGGTCTGTCACATATAACAGAGAAGATTTCTTTCTTTTTTTTTTTTTAAGAAAAAAGGAAGAAAAGAAATTAGTAAAACTGATGAATGTATCCAAAAAGTCTGAAAATATATGCAATTCCTTGCCCCTGAAACTCCTATCTTTGCAAAGGAGGGAGAGGTGGTATTTTCTCATGCCTCTTCTTTGGGGCTCTTCTTAGTCTTTGAAAGCTTACATTAGTTTTTAATATTTTGTAGTGGTTGTGATTCCGTTTGCCTTGTTGTAGTCATTCTATATATTATTTTCTTTGGTCTGCTTACTTCATTGTGTATCAGTTCATATAAATCTGTCCATGATTTTCTGTGTACATATTTCATATACTTTTTTATAGCACAGTAATATTCCATTACATTTACATATCACAGTTTATTTACTATTTCCTAATCAAAGGACCTCTACTTTGTTTCTGGTTCTTTGTTACCACAAAAAAATGGGGCTATAAAATAGTTTGGTGTATATGGAACTTTTTTCTCCAACTATTTGGAGTATATGCTTAGTAGTAGAAAGTCTGGGTCAAAAGGTATAGATATTTTAGTAAATTTATTTGCATAATCCCAAATTGCTTTAAAAAATGGTTGTACTAATTCATAGCAGAGCCAGGCTGGGAACTTCATAGGACTAGACAATACACCATACTCAGTGTCAGTCTGAGCCACTGTGTAGTGAGTTGGGAATGTAGCCACCCTGTTTCTCCTTAAGAGGAAAAACTAAAATGACCAATCAGTGGAACTATTTGACCTGTTTGTTGCCAATATTAACAAAAAGAGTAATGATTGAATAAATCAGTGTACTTTATTTTCAACTCTCATCTAGTGGTTAAAGTTGAGTATTGGTTACTCTCAAAAGAGAAGAGAAAAAAAATGAGTTCTTTATTATAGGCAGAGTCCTGATAATCCAGGCAAAATCATAGGAACAAATCATTTTCATGTTGAAAGAAACATTTGTGCTTGAGTCATCAGTGAAAACCTCACAGAAATGTGTGTATAAATTTTGTAAGTTTTTTTTAAGGATTGTTAATTCCACCACCCTTTATTTAGTCTCAAATTTTTAAAATTCTGGTAAAAGCAGTAATAATAATTTGTCATTGAACTGCTAGCCAGAAGAAAGGGAAACAATTACATTTGGCCTGATTTTAGCTATAAGCAATAATTTATATAAGTAATAGTCTAGAATCTCAGACCTAATTGTAAATTAGAATAGTCTAAGAAGTAAGATTCCTTACTTCTCTTGGCTTGATTGTGAGGTAATTAATGTAAAGAAACCTCCCAGATACATAAATATTTCTTTGGAAGTGAAATGTTTTAGAAGGATGGCTTGAGAATATTGTTAGCCAGTGATATTAGGACTAGAACCAAGAGTCAGTGAGACCTAGGTTCAATACCAGCTCTGTTACAAATTGGATGTGACACCCTGGGCAAGTCACTTCACCTTTCAGTCCTCTGGGCAATTCTTTAAAAGTAAGTTGCACATTAAGCTGCAGATTTCCATTAACAGGAGTTTTTTAACTCCCTTTCTGAACAGTAATGAAATCATAGGTCTGGATCCCCCAAAATCTGTTAGTTTACTCTGTGTTACCATGGGCTTAATGTATCCTTTATGACCCCTTCTTTAATCTACCACAAAACCCAGGGTTTCTAGATTTGTTTTTCTTTTCCACTACTGCTGCTTCTAACTGTTAGACACAGTAGGAGAATTTTATTGTCCAGACCTGTGGTTTCACTGGTGTAATGAATGCACAAAAAGGAAACTCTTTTTGCCAATGACAGCTTAGCAGTTGTTTGCAAATCAATTAGCAAATGTTTATTAAATGCCTATTCTCCAGGCACTGTGATATTAGTACAAATATTGAAACAATCCCTACTCACGAGGAGCTTATTCTAGTGGGAGAGATATGTACACATACAACATAGATAGTTACTAAATACAAATATATACAAAATACTTATTAAATACAGGATAGTTAGAGAGGGAAGGCACAGTCAATTGGGATGATCAGGAAAGAATTCATATGTATATATATATATAGAGAGAGAGAGAGAGATACTCAAGTTTGTGTGTGTGTGTGTGTGTGTGTGTGTGTGTGTGTGTGTGTGTGTGT
>NW_027187280.1:6031444-6214304 GCF_028583685.1 Petaurus breviceps papuanus | reverse complement strand
TGTGTGTGTGTGTGTGTGTGTGTGTGTGTGTGTGTGTGTGTGTGTGTGTATAGACACTCAAGGTATGTCTTAAAGGAAGAGAGATAGAGAAGTTGAGATGGAGAGGGAGTTCATTCCAGGCATGTAGATTGACCTTTGCAAAGGTACGGAAATGGGAGATGTATGAGGAAATGAAAGGATGCTGATTTGTCTGGATTGCATAGTGTGCTAGCTAGGGTAATAAGCTGCAGTGGTACTGGGAAAAATAGATTGGGACCAGGCTTTTTAAAAGCTAAACAGAAGAGTTCCTATTTTATCCTGAGACAATAGGAAGCCACTGGAATTGATTGAATAGGAGAGTCACATGGTCAAATATGCACTTAAGAAAAATTTGAATAAGATAGATTGGAGTGGTGAGAGACTTGAATCAGGTAGATCAATTAAAAGGCTGTTGCAGTAATCTAAATGAGAGGTGATGAGGACCTGAAGATGGTAGCTGAGTATGGAGAGAAGGGATCATGTACAGGAGATGTTGTGGTAGTAGTTGTTGGCAACAAGATTTGACAGCTAATTAGATACGTGGGGTGAGGGTGAGTTGGAAGTCCAGGATAAGGTTGAAGTTAACTAAACTGGGAAACTGATAGGATGGTGTTATCTTTGAAAGAAATAAGGAAGTTTGGAAGATGGGGTGGTTTTGAGGAGGAGAAGACTGGAAGACAGTAAGTTCAATTTTGGACATGTTGAGTTTTAAATGTTTCTGGGACATTCAGTTTGAAATGGCCGATAGGAGATTGGTGAACTAGGACTAGAGTTCATGGGAAAGACTTGGACTGTATATATAAATTTGTGAGTCATCTGCTTAGAGATAATAGTTAAACTCATAGGATAAGATTATAGAGGGAGAAGAGAAGGGGAACACCCATAGTTAGGGGACATGATATTGATAATAAGCTGGCAAAGGAGACCAAGAAGGAGAGACAGAAAGAGAGAGGGAGAGAAAAAAATAGAAAACCCAGGAAGAGAAGATTGTCAATAGTATCAAATACAGCAGTTAGTATACATACAGGAGGATAAGGTTTTTGACAGTTTAAGTTGAATTCTGAGTTCAGAAGGCACATTTTAAAGGACTGAGAAGTGAGTGAGAAAAGAATTTAAGGCACCAAGTATAGGAAGCTTTTTCTAGGCTTTTGGCTCAGAAAAGGAGAGACATAAGATGATAGCTTAAGGGAAGGGTAAGGTCCAGTGAAGTCTAGTTTTTTTCAGGGTAGGGGAGATTTGGGCATGTTTGATGGCATTAGGTCAGGAACCAGTACATAAAGAGGAATTAGAAAATAAAGAGGGGAAGAAAGATCAAGAGAAGTAATCTTTTAAAGACAGGTGAAGATTGGACTAAGGGCACATGGAGAGGGGTTAGTATTGGCAAGGAGAATGGCCACTTTTCGTTATCAGAAATTGGAGTAAAGGAAGAGAATGGGGATTTCTGGAATGAATAGAGCTGTAGATGAGGAAGATGATGTCTTTTGCTGTTATGTTTGTTTGCTGACCGTGGGCCTCTTATTGAAATCCTGTCCTAAACCCTTGTTTCCTTGAATGTTAAAAGTCCTTCTCTGGTATTCAAAGATACTTCTAAGATCCAGCTGGTACAGCATTGACACTGCAGTTACCTCCTTTATCCTGCAGTCACTCCTTTTATCCTGGAGATATAAAAGGCTCTAACCCCTTGAATGTTCTTTCTCATACTAGGCCTATTTCTCTTTGCTCTGGTTTGTTTTCCTGAAACAGATTTACTGGTTAGTTTGTTTGTGATACAGGAGAGGAAAGCTAGGAATAGACTAATCCACATCTTAGATTTTGAGATCTCACATTTTAAAGGATTCAGAGCAAGGAGAGGTAGGCTTTCATGCCCTAAAATTCATAGGATCATAGATTTAAAACTGGAAAGAATCTTAGAGATCATATTGTCCAATCCCCTCATTTTACAGATGAGGAAAATAAGGCACAGATACTTACTGCCTGGGATCAATAAGTGGCAGAATTGAGATTTTATCCTAGATTTTCTGATTCCACATCCTAATTCATTCTACAAAGGAAGTTGGCCCAAGGGGGATAGGAAATTATCAAGAATAAAATTCTGAAACCCACAAAGACAAATAATTTGATGAGGAGAAAAAGAATTTAGCATTGAACTTGCAGTAAGGAAGACAAGTGTTTGAATCCTGTCTCTAATACCTACTAGCTATGTAATTCTGGACAAATCACTTAACTTCCCCGACCTCTATTTCCTCATCAATAAAATGAGAACGGTAATAACCATAGCACCTACTTCAGAGGGTTGTTTGGAGTTTCCAAAGACACAATATATAAAAAGCCTTTTACAAACTTTAGAGTGCCTTATAAATGTCATTTCTTATAAAGAGATGATTATGCTTAAAAATGATATCAATAACCACATTAGAAAGCTGGGGCAGGTATCAGAGGATGAATGCGACAATGCAGCCTAGACCTGTAATATAGTGCTGTCAAGAGGCAAAAGCTTTAAATGAAATAGAAAGCAGCATCTTAGGTACATTGGGGAAAAGAGAAGCATCAGAGAAGAGATAGGACCAGTGCTTGGGCTCTGTGAGCTGGTAACACGATAAAGTTAGAAGGCAAAGCTGCTCACTTCTTATTTTGTCTCTGTTTTCTGTGCCAAGGAGGTAGCAGGTTGTAGTGGGAAGAGCCCTGGATTTAGAGACAGAAGCTGCAGTTTAAGTCTTTCCTCACTATTTAATTGCTATAGACTTTGGGCAAACCATTTAATAGCCTTTCTGGGCCTAAATTTCCTGACCTGCAAAATGAGGGGGTTGGAGTAAATCGTCTCCAAGGTCCCTTCCCAGTTAGACATTTGTGTTCTTCCTACATGTCTTCACTGCTTCTCATTCATCTTTGCTACATCTTTGTTCCGGTCATGGCCCCTAATCATGTGTATTCCCTGAGGCTCTGTCCTGGTCTTTCTTCTTTTTTTCCTTCTTTATTACCTTGCTTGGTGATTTCATCAGCTCCCATGACTTCAACTCTCATATCTGTGTACGTGATTCCCAGAACTATATATCCAGCCTTAAATTCTTTTGAGTTTCAGTCTCATATCACCAATTGCCTTTTGGACATCTTGAACCATATGTCTTATAGGCATCTCAAACTCAACATGTCCAAAATATAACTCATTATCTTTGTCACCAAACCCTTCTGTCTTCGCAACTTTTCTATTATTATCGAAGGATCACTACCATCCTTCCAGTCACCCAAGTTTGCAACTTTGGAATCATATTTAATTCCTCAGTTGCACTCACCTCACATATCCAGTCTATTGTCAAATCATGTCATTTTCACCTTCTCAACACTCTTGTATACATCCTCTTCTTTCTATTTGTACAGCTACTCCAATATAAGTCCTCAACACTTCTTACTTGGACTATTGTAATAGCCTCCTAAAAACTTTCTCTGCCTCAAGTCTGTCTCACTCCAATCCATCCTCCACTCAGCTATCCAAGTGATTTTTTTTTTAAAGCATAAGTCTGACTATATCATCCCCCTTCTCATTAAACTCTAGTGGCTCCCTGTTATCTTCATTATCAAATATAAAATACTGTCTTTGGCATTTAAAGTCCTTTACAACCTGGCCCTTGCTACCATTTCATTCTTTGTACCCTATACAATCCAGCTGCGTTCACTTCTAGATCCCCATGCATGGAAATGTTTTCCCTCCTCACCTCTGCCTCTCAACTTCCCTCAAAACTCAGCTCAAATGCTGCCTTCTTCAGGAAGCTTTTTTCTGGCTTCTCCCCATTATAAATAACTTCCATCTTGAAATTATATTCCATCTTTATACATCTTGTATATATCTAGTTATTTGAATATTGTCTTTCTCATTAAAATTTGAATTCCTTTGGGCTAAGGACTAGTTTTTTTTTTTAATCTTTCTTTATATTCTTAATTCTTAGCATAATTCCAACTATATAATATATATTTAATAAATTCTTGTTGACTTTCTGATTAATCCTGACATCTTTGGAGTGGAAAAGAACAATAAAATGCTTAATAGAAATGGTATTCATAAATGGAGACCATTTAGCTGCCTTTGATACTCAGAGTCAAGGCACCAACTTCTGTTGAACTAGATTGATGACTACTCAGAAAACTGATAGATGTGTTTGCTGAGCTCTTCTCAGTTATCTTTGAAAGATCAGCGATATAGGGAATAGTCAGGGTACTGAAGGACTAGAGAAAGACAAAAAACCTAATTTTCTGAAAAGAAAAGAGGATATAATCTACAAACCCTAGACTGGTAAGCTTAACTTAATTCCTGGAACAATTTTAGATCATTGTATTAAAGGGATGGTTAATGAACATCTGAAAAAGGAAGTTGTAATCACAAAAAAACCAGCATGGTTTCATCATATCAGGTCATGCTAGGCTGACCTCATTTCCTTTTTTGTCAGGTTAAGAGACTAGTAGATCAGCAGATTGCCATAGATTTAATTTATCTAGGTTTTAGCAAGACATATGACTGCTGTATTTCACCAGAGTTCTGTTGTTTCTCAGAGTTAATTTTATTCATTGTTGAAGTTAATATGTGTATTGTTCTTTTGGCCCTATTTTCTTAATCCTGTATATAGTATCTATATAGGCTTTCTCATATTTCTCTGAATTATTTGTATTTTTCATTCCTTACAATATATCAATAATTTCATTACTCTTTTATATGATAATTTGTTGACCATTACCCTATTATTGGGTACATATCTTGTTTCTAGCTTTTTGTTATCACAAATAAAATGATTATGAATATGTACATATAGCCTTATGTATATAGATCTTTTCTTATTGTTTGTAACCTCCCCATAAATAACCCCTATAGTTTATAGTCTCTGAGTCAAAGAGTATGAATAACTACAACAGATAGGGTTGTTTTTTTTCTTATAAGTATGGCTTTATAATAGTACCTTTTGGTATCATGTTGGGAGCCCTCCACTAATTTTTGTAGTTTCTTTGTTTATTTTTCTTTTGTTTTGAAATATTTTTTTGATACTTATTTTTCTTTGCTGTCTTTTCCCCATTATTCCCTCATAGACCCCTTCCTTGTAAAATCCAGTTAAGCAAAACATCTTTATTTTGCCCTAAGAATTGTGTTAGGGTTTTATCTAATTTTATGAAGACACCCATTGACACTTTGATTGTTGTACCATCTCCTTTTATCTTTTTCCTCAATGTAAGGTAAAGAGGTGTACAGACAGTAGATTATGTGTTTATTGTTTTATTTTGTTTTACTTTTTGCTTTTTGGAGGGCATTCGGTGTTAAGTGACTTGTATGTGTTTATTGTTAAAAGCTGACTTTCTTTAAAACAGATCAGTAAATGGACTATGGTTTAAAAAATTCCTGGGTTCCCAGATCTCTAGATTTTGCCATGTGGGCTATTTTGGTGAATTAACCTACAGTAATAGTGACTTTTATGGGTGTGTGTGTGTGTGTGTGTGTGTGTGTGTGTGTGTGTGTGTGTGACAGAGAGAGACAGAGAGTACGTGTATAAAAGCACTGGGCCTAGTTGAGAAAACCAGAATTCAAATTTGGCCTCAGACACCCTGGTCAAGTCACTTAACCTGTCTTCCTTGGTTTTCTCATCTTTAAAATGGGAATAATATTAGTACTAACCTCCCAGGATTTTTGTAAGGATAAAATGAGAAATCTATAAAGTGCTTTGCAAACCCCAAAGTGTTATATGAATGATAGCTGAAATTATTTTATTTATATTTATTAATTTTATATTCTGCATATTTTTATATGTACTTATCTCCATTTGAATGCAAATTCCTTGCAGTTGGAGATTATTTCATACTTTGTACTTGCTGATTGACTAGTAATCCTTTTTCTGTTTTGCTTTGTATATGAAAATGTCCCTTTTAGAGGTATTAGATTAAGAATAAAAAATAAATTTTCTAAAAATACTTTTCTTCCTTTGATAAACTGCCAGGGGAAAAAACAAACTGTGTATATTGGTTGCTTCATCTTCTCCTCTCGTTTCTCAATCTTTTAAGTCAATGCTTTTGAATTTGTAAAATGGATAGAGAGTTAGGCCTAGAATCAAAAAGGCTCATTTTCATGAGTTCAAATCTGGCCTCAGAAACTAGCTGTGTGACCCTGTTGGCAAATCATTTAACCCAGTTTGTCTTAGTTTCCTCATCTATAAAATGGACTGGAGAAGGAAATGACAAACTGTCCTGCTCTGTTTGTCAAGAACATCCCAAATGAGTTCATGAAGAGTTGGACACAACTAAAAACAGCTAAATAATAAATTAAAATTGTACTCTCCAAAGGTAATAATGATCTCTTTCTTAATTTCCGGTTCTGATTTTAGTCTGGGTTTCCATAAACATTTTAGTATGTTGAAAACTAAACTCAAAACCCCAAAAGTCTACTCCTCTTCTGAACTTACCTATTTACTCAAAGGTATTATCATGCTTCCATTTATCTGGGATTGCAAACCTAGTATTATCCTATTCCATATTCTCTCTCACTCTACATATCTTATCATTTGCACATCTTTTGGTTTCTATCTCCACATCATCTCTCATATCCCTTTTTCTATTTGCCTGGCTAATAGCCTGGTTCAGGTCCTTATAACTCTTGCCTAGTCTTTTGCAGTAGACTCCTAATTGATCTCTCTGTCTCAAGTCTTTTCCATTTCCAGTCCATTTAAACACAAAATACCAGGCATGTTGTCCTAATCCACTATGGCTTCTCTTCTGCTTACTTTGTATCTTAATATGTGGAGTAAAAAAGAACCGAATATGGAGAGGTAAAATGACCCAACCCCTCTCAGGCTTTGTTGTTTTATTTCCTCTAGGTCTGCCTTCTTTACTTCCTTGTCCAAAAATATAAAGCATAGAAGCAGACATGATATAGCATTATAATGCATAGTACTGCATGTAATAGTACTGTATACTATGCCTCTGGTGATTTTCCTAAAGTACAGGTATGGTCTACCTGATTAGATCAAGTGTCTTCTTATTTCCTACAGTATCAAATATAATCTCTCTTTGGCCTTCATAGCCCTTTATAACCTGACCCCCAACCCACCTTCTACCCTTCTCATACTACCTTACTCCCTTCTTTTCTTTCCATGGTCCAGCCAAATTGACTACCTTCCTGTTTCACACACATGACATGCCATTTCCTGTCTCCATGCTTTCACACTAGACAACCCTCATGTAGGTAATGTACTCCTTCATCTTTTCTTCTTAGAATCCCTTGTTTCCTTCCGTACTCGGTCCAAACACCATTGTTGGTAGGAAGCCTTTCCTAATGTGTTTTTCCTTGCTGCTAGTTTCCTCTCCTTTGCTAATACCTTGTATTTCTTTTGTATATACTTATATATGTATGTATTATTTCCCCCTGCCTAATATAATGTAAACTTCTTAGGATCATTTAACCCAGATTAAAAATAAAATCTTTTATTTTTGTTTCTGGAAGTTCTGTTGCATGCTGTAGGAGCTTAATAAATGTTTATTCATTGATAGATTATTGTGGCTATGTAATGTTCTTTGTGGCCAAGAATGTCCTATAGTGTTAAAGTAGCAGAACTAATTTTTTTTGCCTTGTTTCACATGTTTTTGACCATAGTGTGTTATGCCATGTTTGCCCTCTGTATTTTATATCTGAACAAGGAAGTAAAGAGGGTAGACTTCAGAATGAATAAGGCAATAGAGCCTTAGTTAAATCCAGTCATTTTACCTTTTCAAGATATTATATCCACATTTAGTTCTTTTTTACTCTATAAATTAAGATAAGAGATAAACATAGAAGATTCCATACTGTAGATTAGGACAGCGTACCTGGTATTTAGTATTTGATAGCAGTGACAGAGACCTTTGGATGGAAATGAATGAATGGTAGATGCCCTCCAGAATATGACTCATGAAAGTTTTTATTTATACCATTCATAAAACCTCAGGATATGCTGGTTTTCACTTGTCATTTATAAAGGGTGCTAGAGGGAATTCTCTGCATGCATTTGAACTTATAACAGATACTTAAGTATTGAGTATTGAAGGGAAATTTAATCTTTTTTTTTTGTCTTATTTCTGGCAGTTTTCAAATTTAAAAGTTCTGAGTCGCTCCCCAATGTCTGATGCCTCTGTCACTTGTGAGTACAAGTCTCAGCCTTCATTTGTTAGCAGCACTGATCAGGAAGAAAAAATTACAGATTTGGCCAGTCACTGTATCCTTGAGAAGGACCTCTATCCAGCTGAAGATGCTGATCACCTTTTCCCTAGGAAAATGACATCCCATAATGGGATGGAGGACAGTGGAGGTGGAGGCACGGGGGTGAAGAAGAAACGAAAGAAAAAGGATACAAGTGAACAAGAGGCTGTAGAGAAAGGAGTCAAGGATAAAGAACCCAAACCAAAGAGGAAGAGAGAACCTAAAGAACCAAAAGAGCCCAAAAAGGCCAAAGAGCCTAAAAAGCAAAAGGAGCCGAAACAAAAGGAGGCCGTCAGGAAGTCCAGGAAACCAAGGGAGCCCAAACCATCCAAGGATGCTAAAGACAAAAGGAGCAGCACAGATTCTACACCCAAGATGAAAAGCAAGAAGGCCAGGTTGGCATCTTTTTTTCTAGTGATCATTTTTCCTTATCTCTTTCTCCATATTAAATGTTAAAGCACTGTGGCTTACTTTAGCATATGAGGGCTGCATCTAGATTATGTGAAATAAAAAGGAGTTGAAGTCTCTTTGGCTTTAATTTTAAGCATTTGACCTAGGAAGACTTTAGTCTTTCAAATAGACCAGTAAATCTTGAAAAACCTTTTGCAAAACTTCTGTTTTGATGAAAAGCTAAAAATCCTGTAGATACATTCTTTTGGTCTTGGAGCCATGATATCTGGGTTGTGTTTTGGGGGGGTGGGGTGGGGGGAGGGGCAATGTTGCCAGACTTTAATTCACTTTTTCTAAGCCACGTCCCAGCCTGTTTGTGCATCTTGATTAAGCAGTCTTGCCATCTATGTGATATTTGATACTGGAGTTTTTTAAAACTACCCAATAGATTTAATTCATTATGTCAAGAAGTTTAATTCTTTATTTTTCCTTGAAGCAAGGAGCAAGGACCAACTCCAGTAGAAAAGAGGAAGAAAGGAAAAAGGAAAAATGATATATCAGTGGAAGACCTAGAGCTGGATCAGGGCGTACTGAGTTCATCTCATCGGAACACAGAGGAATCCACTGAGTCTGTTGACAGCCAGGTATTGCTATGACTGGGAACCACTTTGGATGACAACTTCTAGATAGGATCTTGTTTACTGCCATTTTATTACTAATTTATTCCTGCCTCTGGTTTACTTCTGTAACTCTGAGTCCTAGACTTGATCAGAGATACAGAAAGTAGTGAATAAACCTTTTCTTAGTGTACTCTATTGGGACCAATGTTCTTTTCAGAGGGAGTTACATCCTTCTAAGAATTTTAGGATCCAGATTACTATCACTATACAAGTAATTTTAAAATGTGAATGCTTTAAAATGTTGATTTAGAGATAAAAATGTGCTCCTTATTCCAGGACAGTTTGGGAGAAGCCAATTTAAAGGCCATCTAAATCTCATTCCTAAAAGCAATGTCCAGGTGAATACTACTTTAGGTAGGACTTTACTACACCTTCATAGATTGTCTTTTTTCCATTGGTTCAACTAATATTCATTAGTTGTGTAGGGTACTGTGGTGGGTGCTAGGGATATGAATACAAAAACAAAAATAGCTCTTTCCCTTCTGGAACTTGATCTTTAGCTTGTTTTGAAGGTCCTAAAAGTGCCCCCGGCTATCTAGTTGGGCTATTCTGTTTTTAATGGAACATCTATGATCATGTAGTTCCAGGCTTTTATGGACCTATTCTACATCTCCAAGCCTCCTAAATTGTGTTGATCACAGGGTCATAGAATCATAGATCTGTAATCAGAAAGGGGACCTTAGTGAACAGGAGTAGGTCACTATGTAAAGATAATCAGTATTCTGGCATGCCAAATAAAAACATTGCTTGTAAACTAAGAGTGCATGGATTTTTTCTAGCTACAGTCATGGTTTCGCAATTTGTGTATCACGTGAGAAATATTGAGCGTTAGTAAATAGGAAAGGCAAGGCTAAGTAAGGAGAATGGAGAACTTGTGAGGTTAGTAGAAATCAGTGGGGCTTGGGATCCATAAGGCTAGTAATGTCATAAATCCAAAGGAGGATGTAGTAAGTGTGGTAGAGTAATGAGAATGGTTTTCAGATGTGGCTTTGGAAGTTCTTAAAATTATAGTTATCTTGTTTAGAAACCTGTAGTAAGAAAGTTTTGGTAGGGGTTTGGAGATAACATAAAGGAGGAGATTTGGGTTCACTTAGCTTTTGATTCAAGTCAGGTTTAGCACTTATTAGACAGAAAAGAATTATTTGACAAAGTATGAAAACACTGACTGTGTGAAGTCTGATTTTCATGTATTGGGTTCCACACATCTGAATAGTTGCTAGTAAAGCTCACTGGATTCTTTTGTGCCATTCTGAAAAAGAAATGGGACTTCCCTCCTAAATCTTGTGGACCTCAGGTCCCTGAAATGTTTCTTTGGTAGAAGGAACAATTCCTCCTTGATTAGATTTGTTTGTTCTGTAGAAACGACGCTCAGGACGACAGGTGAAAAGAAGGAAGTACAATGAAGACCTGGACTTCAAAGTGGTGGATGATGATGGGGAAACCATTGCAGTTCTAGGGGCTGGTCGCACCTCAGCCCTCTCCGCTTCCACACTGGCCTGGCAGGCAGAGGTATGGTCACTAGGAATAAGACCTGACTGAGCAGGGCATCTGACTTGTAGGTTTCTTTCACTCAGTCGTGTGACTGACTCTTGAGATGGGAAACCCACCACGTCTAAGCAGATCATTCCACTTTCCTATAGCTCTGTTATGACCTAATACGTTACTCTGGGTGGGATTAGGAGATGCACATTTGTAGATATTAGTGGTAAGTCTCCTACCCACCTCTTTAGGTGGGCAGGTTTTACTGACACTTTGGATGAATTTTGGAATTGAAGTTTAACAATTTTGAAACACTTATGTGAAAGCAGAGACTCCCTAAAATACATACAGATTGCTAGTTTGTAAAGGTAGGCTAACTTTACCTAGCCTGTTATGAATGACCACTTCCCTGACATTTATTCCAGACAAATTTTTTCTCCTACTCTTTGCTTTTATGTTGAACTCACTGCAGTTTTGGTTGGAATGTCTGCAGGATGAAAAAACCCATTATCCTCCAGAAGAATATTTTGGCATGCTTTAGAGGAGTCTGCTAAACTGTAATTCATCAACACCCTTGATTTGGAAGAATAAGATAAAAACTTTGCCAAGGTTCCTACTTTATAGGATCTTTTAGATATAATTTCTATTTCTCAGTTTCCTTAAGTGACTTTGCCAATATCAAACCTAGGTTTCCTGACTCTCAGTCCAACGCTTACTGTTGTTGTACATTTTTGTCCTCCTTCATCTAACTTCCTTTTTTTTTTTATTATAGGAGTTGAATTTAGTTCATTCATATTTTCTCATACTCTTGCTCTCTGATATTGGTGTCAAAGATAAACCCATTGGACCTGTCTTATCCAGGCTCCGTATTTCCCCTCCTGCCTATCACAGAGTTCTGCATATGTTATACTCTTAATAAATGTGTGATTTACATTTAATTGATCGCTTTGATTCAGACATTTCTTCAGCCAGATTTGACTTCTTCTTTAGATTCTTATGACATATTCTTAATAGTAACCACAGTTCTAAAAGCAGATAATTTCAAAAATTATATTTCTGAGCATTAGGAAAATCTAAAAGAAATGGATGTGACAAAGTAATTGGCAAGAAAAGATTGTGTGTGTTTTGCTTATTGGCAAGCATATGGAGCGAACACTTGGACCTTAGAGATAATGATTATCTGTAAAATTAAATGCTAGGCATATATGTTAGAGAGTATCTATCTAGTCTCCTCTAAACTCATCCTTTGTTATTATACTCACTGCCCTGAGGCCAAGGTTCAGGTGTTGGCCATTACTGGGCATGAAAGTAACAGTGGCAATGGCTTTGATATCATGAAATAGCACCTCCCTTTTGGTTACTTTTTGTTTGCCATTATTTAAAAATGGATTTTCTAGAAAATGGTATGAACATTCCATCAAAGTTGTTAAATAATCAATATGTGTTCACATAGGGAAGACCAAATTTTGCATGGACTAAGTTACATCTAGGAAAGCCTTCTCTTTTCCATCTGCCTTTGAAAATTGTAATACAGTTCACCCCAGGCTGAATTTCCTTGCCCTTTTTCAACTCATTTTAATCTGTAGTTTCTATTTCATCTGCTTTTGTAATATTCACACTTAAACCTTTATTATGCATAGGAATTTTATTTTTAAAAAATTGAATATGAAAAACAAGCATATTTTAAATCATCTTGCCCCCATAAACTTGTATGATAGACAGTTGATCTGTATGTGTTTAACTTGCTGCTGTCTTCTCATTAAGTTCTCTGTTTTTAGTGGGTAGGTTATAATGACACTTTGGATGAATTTTGGAATTCAGATTTAACAATTTTGAAACACTTATGTGAAAGCACCCACTATATGCAAGGCCCTGTGGTACACACTGAGGTTACAAAGTCAAAAGACAAATCTTAGGTCTCAAAGAGCTTACTTTTAATTAAAGACAAAGTGTGTAAAAAAAATAATTTCTGGGGTGGCTAGGTGACAGAGTGAATAGAGCACCGGCCCTGGATTCAGGAGGACGCTGAGTTCAAATCCAGCCTCAGACACTTAACAAAAAAACTAGACGTGTGACTGGGCAAGTCACTTAACCCCAATTGCCCTCCAAAAAAAAAAAAGGCAAAAAAAATAATAATTTCATAGTAGCATTCGGTGTCATGTTCCTAAAGATTACTTATGTGATATATAAAAAGCCCAAGAGACATAATTTCCAGGTAATTAGCAATCATTTTATGGGGGCCGCTAGGTGGCACAGTGAATAGAGCACCAACCCTGGAGTCAGGAAGACCTGAGTTCAAATCTGACCTTATACACTTAACACTTACTGGCCATGTAACCTTAGGCAAGCCACTTAACCCCAACTGCCCTACCTTCCCCCCTCCAAAAAACCAAAAAACAAACAAAAAACCCAATCATTTTATTAATTATGGCTAGTGAGTAATTAATAAATGGTCATTTGGCTTTCTATAAACCAAAGATGACTCATGGAGGCCTCTCAACACTTATATGCTCTTGGAAGAGTGGGTGCTTATGTCATGTGGAAATCAACTGCTTAGTTAACTGTTAATGAGAGAATAAGTATGATAATGAGAGGTGGGTCTATTCTAATGAGGGACTGAGGTGATGTGACTTTGTGTATGGCACTCTTACTCCTCTCTACCCAGACCATTCCCAGCTTTCAACAGTCTAGACAGAGGGATCTACCTCTTCCCAAGTTTACCTGCATAGAACACACTGGGCCTGAATTCACCTAGATTATATTCTGTTTTTCTAGTTGGTTGGGGTCTCAACCAAGTATGCACCCTTCAGAGTCTGTCAGTATAATAATAGGAATTTATTTCTGAATGAGGAAATACAAAGGGGAAGCCTTAATCTCAATTAATAGTTAGTTATTAATATAAGAGAGAATAAGAATTTTTCTTACTTACTACAATCACTCTTATTAGACTACTTTTCACATGTATCTTATACCATCTCACCCCTCTAAGCCTATTTGCATCCTTTTTCCAGTAATAAGTACTTAATCTGTAACACTTGGGAAATTAAATACAATGTGTCTAGTATGGCATTTCAAACCGTTCGAGTCATTACAGACAAAAAATTGGATGAAAAAAATAGTGACATAAATTTTGAATGTTTTTATGATATCAGCTAGCAAAGTAGAGTGACAGGTATAGTAGAGTCATTGTGATAAGCATTATTTTATAATCATTGTGAAAATCAGAGACACGAATGAGGTAATCTTGCATTGAAGATTCACCATAATCAAACAAAATTTCTGCTGAAAAAATACTGACAGAATAAAGTACTAGAAAGAATATAACAAAAATAAGAGCTATCAGGGCTGTCCATAACTAATACAACCTTTTTAGGTTTGTCACTTCTGATATCAGTCAAATGCTGATAAACATTTTGCAGGTAGATTTTAAGTGGGTAGCAATTTAGGAATCAAGATGTGTATCCGAGGGAGGAAAAAGTGGTTTTTAATGGAGATTTGAAATGACAAGGCATTTTACTACATAAGCTAGGAAAGTATGCAGAAGGGAAAGCTAGTACAGTTATAGTAGTAGAAAAGAATATGTAGTAATATATGGAGAGATTGTTGATTAATTGAGGAACTTAGGAGGAGGAGGAAATAGGGAAACATAATTTAATGAGTTGACCAAACCAGGTCTGAAAATAAAATATGGTCATTGGAGCATTTTTAAATGCCTAGAAGGAAACGTAGAGGCAGGATGACTTTGATAGTAACATGTTGAATTTATAATATTCTTTTTTGTTTTTAAAGCAAGCTATATATAATTTTGCAGTTTTACTTATACTACTTTTTCTGTTCTTTTTTTGTATATGAGTATATTCATTTTTTTGCTTTTGTTAAGTTTAGAATTTTTTAAATACAGTGATTTTTTTAAAAAGAAGGGAAGGTAGAAAACCTTATCTAAGTAATGGAAGATTCCTTGAAAATTATTATAGAGAAAATAAAATCAATAATTCTATGAGACAACAAGAAATATTAGAACAAGATAAAAAATATATATGTATGTTTTTTTGCCGTTTTTATTTTATTTTATTTTTTTGGTTTTTATTAATTTGTTTACTTTTAGTTTACAAAATTCATTACTACAATTCCTTGAGTTTCAAATTTTCTCTCCCTTCCCCCTCCACCCCCAAGGCGGCATACAATCAAGTATAGTATCTGCAAATACTTTCACATTAAGTATTAGTCAGGTTATAAAGAAGGATTGTAACAGATGGAACGAAGAATGGGAAAGAGGAAACAAAACCAAACAAGAAAACGAAAAAGGGCAGGTAGTTTGCTTCAATCTGGGTTCAATCACAGTTCTTCCTCTGGATGTAGACATCTCTCTCCATCATGAGTCTTTTGGGTTTGATTTATGTCTCTGGATTGCTGAGAAGAGTCCAGTTTATCAAAGTTGGTCATCACACATACGTTGTGTCTGTAATTGTGTACAAATTCCTCCTGGCTCTACTCTTCTCACTCAGCATTAGTTCATATAAGCCTCTCCAGGTAAATATGAAGTCCATCTGCTCCTCATTTCTTATTGCACAATAGTATTCCATAACATACATACACCACAACTTGTTCAGCCATTCCCCAATCGATGGGCACCCCCTTAATTTCCAATTCTTTGCTACCACAAAAAGAGCTGCTATAAATATTTTTGTACATATGGGTCTTTTTCCCACTTCTATGATCTCTTTGGGATACAACCCTAGAAGTGGTATTGCTGGGTCAAAGGATATGAAATTATTTATAGCCCTTAGGGCATAATTCCAGATTGCTTTCCAGAATGGTTGCATCAGTTCACAATTCTACCAGCAATGCATTAGTGTTCCAATTTGTCCACATCCTCTCCAGTATTTGTCATTTTCCTGTTTTGTCATCTTAGCCAATCTGACTGGTGAGATGTGGTACCTCAGAGTTGTTTTGATTTGCATTTCTCTAATCAATAGTGATTTAGAGCATTTCTTCATGTGCTTACAGATATCTTTAATTTCTTTCTCTGAAAACTGCCTGTTCATATCCTTTGACCATTTATCAATTGAGGAATGACTTGTATTCTTATAGATTTGGCTGAATTCTCTGTCTATTTTAGAAATGAGTCCTTTATCAGAGACATAAGTTGTAAAAATTCTTTCCCAATTTCCCACCTTCCTCTTAATCTTGGTTACATTGGTTTTGTTTGTACAGAAGCTTTTCAATTTAATGTAATCAAATTATCCATTTTGCATTTTATAATGCTCTCTAATTCTTGTTTAGTCAAAGTCTTTCCCTCTCCACAAATCACAGGTGAACTATTCCTTGTTTTCCGAGATTGCTTACAGTATCAACTTTTATACCTAGATCATGCACCCATTTAGACTTGATTTTGGTATATGGTGTTAGGTAATGATCTATGCCCAGTTTCTACCATACTATATTCAAGTTTTCCCAGCAGTTTTTGTCAAACAGTGAGTTCTTATCCCCCAAAACTGGGATCTTTCGGTTTATCAAACAATAGATTACTATAGTCATTGACTGCTGAATCTTGTGTGCCTAATCTATGCCATTGATCCACTACTCTATTCCTCAGCCAGTACCAAATAGTTTTGATGACTGCTGCTTTATAATACAGATTGAAATCTGGTATAGCTAGTCCACCTTTCCTAGCATTTCTTTTCATTAATTCCCTTGATATTCTGGACCATTTATTCTTCCAAATGAATTTTGTTACTATTTTTTCTAGTTCTATAAAGTAGTTTTTTGGTAAACTGGTTGGTATGGCACTAAATATATAATTTAATTTAGGTAAAATTGTCATTTTTATTATATTAGCTCGACCCAGCCATGAGCAATTGATATTTTTCCAATTAGTTAGATCTGACTTTATTTGTGTGAAAAGTGTTTTGTAGTTGTGATCATATAGGTCCTGGGTTTGTTTTGGCAGGTAGATCCCCAAATATTTTATAGTGTCTACAGTAATTTTAAATGGGATTTCTCTTTCTATCTCTTGCTGTTGAATTTCGTTGGAAATATATAGGAATGCTGAGGATTTATGTGGGTTTATTTTATATCCTGCAACTTTGCCAAATTTATTTGTTGTCTCAAGTAGTTTTTTACTTGATTCTCTAGGATTCTCTAAGTATATCATCATATCATCTGCAAAGAGTGATAGCTTGGTTTCTTCTTTGCCTAATTTTATTCCTTTGATTTCTTTTTCTTCTCTAATTGCTACTGCTAACCTTTCTAGTACCAGATTGAATAAGAGGGGTGATATATCCCTTGTTTCAACCCTGATCTTATTGGAAATGCTTCTAGCTTATCCCCATTAAATATAATATTTGCTGATGGTTTTAAATAGATGCAAAAATATGAAATGCTTCACGAATTTGCATGTCATCCTTGAGCAGGATCCATGCTAATCTAATCTGTATCGTTCCAATTTTAGTACATGTGCTGCCAAAGCAAGCATGATAAAAATATTTTTAACACAGTTAAAATAAGTTATCTACTGGAAAACAGGGAAAGGGAAATTATTGAAGAGTCATGAATCACTGAAAGTGATAAGTTAAACAAAAAACCTGGATAATACATTTTAAAAAATAATAAATGAAAATTATCTAGAGCTATTAGAAGGAGAGGGCAGAGTGAAAACAGAAGAGAACCACTGTTACCTCCTGAAAGAAACTCCCAGAAATGTCATAAACAAAATCAAGAGCTTCTTAGTCAGAGAAAGATTACTCTAAGTTGACATGAAGTTTGAATACTAGAAACTCACAGGATCTCAGAAAACTTGGGCAGCAACTACTATGAAGTTAAGAAAATCTTAGAACTTGACATTCCAGAAAGCAAAAATAAAAGTTTGCAACCAAAGAATAATCTTGCAAGACTAATCTACTGGGTAACAGATCTTTTAATGGAGTACAGTACTTTCAAAACATTACTGCTAGAATGGTAAATACATTTGATTAATTAGAAGGGGCTGAACAGTGATGGAATACTTACATTCTATAGGGGTAAAAGAAACAAGGGTTCCCTGTAGAATGCTTTTGTCTTCAGACGTCACAGAGGAAGTTAAAAATAAGACCAGCGAAGACCAAAGCCTGGGGGTATGTTCCATTTTGAGATTAAGAAACAAAGAAAAAGTAGTGGGAAAAGGAATATACTTGGGATAAAACGAGGAGCAAGGGTGTTGAGTCTTCACTTTTCAGTGGAGAAGAATATACAAAGGTAGAAGGTGTAGGGAGAATGGGACTCTTGTCAGAAAGATAATATCAGTTGAACATACACATTTGTACAAAAAGGTCAGTGTAGAAAAACATTAACCTTCAAAGAAAGCAAGAATGAGACAGGAAAAGGGGATTTAAGAATGAGGCTAGAGTCTGGATGGAATAGTATATTGGCGAACAAAACCAAACATCCACTTCAGAGTAGAGATGTTAAGAGGGGGAGATAAGAAATAAAAGAACCAATGAGCTGAATCTGGACAAAAAGAATGGAGGTGAGGCAATTTATTAGAAGATGATTACTCAAGTATAGATAACTAGTATTGATCACATGCCTTCTCTCTCACCTCCTTTATAAGGAAGAGGGGTTAGGGGTATATGAAGAAGGGAAATACACATGTTATTTCTAAAGACTGAAAAGAATGGACTCATCCATAAAAACAGAAAAGGCTGTCAGAATGGATTAGAAAATATAATTCTACAAAATGTGGTTTAGAAGAAATTCTTGAAACATAAAGATTCATAAAATTAAAAATAAGGGCTGGCAGGGGGCAGAGCCAAGATGGTGGAGTAGAAGCAGGACCTCCCTGCTGCTCTGGCTTCCACCTTCCCCAATCCATGTAAAAAGGGGACTCTAAACAAACTTTGGAACTGCAGAACCCACAAAATGACACAGAGAATCTAACCTCCCGCTGAGGACAGCCTGGTGCCAGCAGAAATCGGCCAGCACAGCATTCTGGGAGCCGAGCCCAGCCCCATGCTGAGGCTTTAGCCCCTGACCAGCCACGGGCCAGAGGGACTCCAGATCAGCAGCAGCTATGGCTATTTCCAGAATTCTCAGCACAGATGTGAAGGACAGAGTGAGAGGTCAGTGCAGTCTGGACTTTGGGACCCAGTAAGTGGGAGTGCGTGCTGAAACAGGGGCACAGCCAGCCAGCACCACGTGGCAGCTTCAGCTCCTGGCCTGCAGAGTGTAGGGGGCCAAGAACCAGTCTGAGTGGTAATTGCTCTTGCTTTAACCTGCTTGGATCTGGATTGCAGTCTAGGGTGGAGGTCCTGGTGTGTCCAGCTTACCAGAGCGTGTGGAGACCTAAGAGAGGGCACCCATCTAATACCTCCAACAGCTGAGAAAACCCCAGCGTTTGGAACAAAAGCTCCCCTGTCGGGTGGCAGAGTCCTACTGGGGCAAAAAGCCCAGGGGTCAAGTGACTGAGGGGCACTATGACCAGGCAAAGGAAACAAAGCAGACAGAAGATTCCAACATTACACTCCTATTTTGGGGACAAAAAGGAGCAAAGCATGGAACAGGAAGAAGACAGTGAAGTCAGAACTTCTGCATCAAAAGCTTCAAAGGAAAATATGAGCTGGTTACAGGCCATAGAGGACCTTAAGAAGCAGATAAGAGAAGTGGAGGAGAAATTGTGAAGAGAAATGAGAACAATGCAAGAAAATTATGAAATGAGAGTCAACAGCCTGACTGAGGAAAATAATACCTTAAAAAACAGACTAACTCAAATGGCAAAAGAGGCTCAAAAAGGCAATGAGGAGAAGAATGCCTTAAAAAGCCAAATTGGCCAGATGGAAAAAGAATCTCAAAAGCTCAATGAGGAGAATCATTGTTTCAGAATTAGATTGGAGCAAATGGAAGCTAGTGACTTTATGAGAAATCAAGATGCTGTTAAACAGATCCAAACAAATGAAAGAATAGATGGCAATGTGAAATATCTTATGGGAAAAACCACTGACCTGGAAAATAGATCCAGGAGAGATCATTTAAAAATTATTTGACTACCTGAAAGCCATTACCAAAGTAAGAACGTAGAAATCATCCTCCAGGAAGTTCTCAAAGAAAACTGCCCTGATGTTTTAGTACCAGAGGGCAAAATAGAGGTTGAAAGGATCTACTGATCACCTGTTGAAAAAGATCCCCAAAAGAAAACTCCTAGGAATATTATAGCCAGGTTCCGGAATTCCAAAATTAAGGAGAGAATATTGCAAGCAGCCAGGAAGAAACAATTTGAATATTGTGGAAACACAATCAGGATAACCCAGCATCTGGCAGCTTCTACACTGAGGGATCGAAGGGCTTGTAATATGATATTCCAGAGGGCAAAGGAGCTGGGATTAAAACCAAGAGTCACCTACCCAGCAAAACTGAGTATCATGTTTCAGGGGAAAATATGATCATTCAGTGGAATAGAGGACTTTCAAGCATTCTTGCTGAAAAAACCAGAGTTGAATAGAAAATTTGACATTCAGATACAAGAAGCAAGAGAAGCATGAGAAGGTAAATAGGGAAAAGAAATCATAAGGAACTTATCAAAGTTGAACTATTAAAAAAATAAAAAATAATTAAAAAAATTTTTTGAAAAGGGGTGGCCAGGTGGCTCAGCAAGTAAGAGCACTGGCCCCAGTGTCAGGATGACCTGGGGATCAAATCCGGGCTCAGATACTTAGTACCACACCCAGAAATAACTGGCTGTGTAACCTTGAGCAAGTTACTTAACCCCAATTGCTTAAAAAAAAAAGTTGAACTATTAATATTCCTACATGGAAAAACAATAATTGTAACTTATGAAACTTTTCTCAGTAGTTGAAGGGAACACACACACACATATATATATATATGTCTATATATGAGGGTATATGGACATATGAATACATATGTGAATGTGTGTATATATGTTTGCAGTTATACATAGATAGAGGGCACAGGACCAATTTAACAGGAAGGGATGATACTTAAAAGGTGAAATTAAGAGGTAAGAGAGGAATATAATGAGAGGAGATGGAGAGAGACAGATTGGGGTAAACTATCTCATACAGAAGAGGCAAGGCAAAATGGTTACAATGGAGGGGAAGAATAGGAAGGCAAAAGGGAATGAGTCAACCTTATTCCCATTGAATTTGGCTTGAGGAGGGAATGAAATACACACTAAATAGGGTGTCTTACCCTACAGGAGAGTAGGGGGGAAGGGGATGAGAATGGGGATGAGGGAAATGGGGAGGGAAGTTGGAAGCACCCACTTTTGAAAAGGGACAGGATCAAAGTAGAGAATAGAACAAGTGGAAGGTAGGATAGGAGGGAGGGAAATATAGTCAGTCTTTTACAGTATATCTACTATGTTATTTTGCATTAGCCACACAATTACAACCTATACTGAACTGCTTATCTTCCCAGTAAGGGTGGGTGACAAGGAAGGAAGGGAATGAATCTGGAATTCAAAGTTTTAAAATCAAATATTCAAATATATATGTGTATATGTATGTATGTATATATATATATATATATATATATATATATACTATTATTAATACTATTTTACATGTAATTGGGAAATAAGATATACAGGCACTGGGGCATAGAGATCCACTGGAAAAGTCTAAAGGTGTATGGGAGAAAATACGGGAGAGAACAGTTTGGAGGAGGGAATATCCTGTGGGACTGCTATTTTGGGGCAGTGAGTAGGGGAAAAACGGGGAGAAAATTTGTAACTCAAAATCTGGCAGAAATGAATGATGTAAATTAGAAGTTAATAAAGCATTTAAAAAAAATAAGGGCTGGAACAGTTTTTATTGTGCTTCAAGAAAACTGAGGAGAGCAGAAGGTGGCTGTAAAGATAAGGGCAGCAGTAAAAATAGGTGTTTAGAGAAGATTAAACTATATGGGAAACTACGTTATGTTTAAAGACACCATAGATAAGGAAATAATATCAGTGCTTAGTACACAGCACTGAATGTCTTGGCATCTAAGTATTTAAAGGGAAAAATTCAGTGTCAGAGAAAAATAGACAGCAAAACCATCATCAAAGACCTCATTGGACCCCTTTCAGACAAATCTAACCAAAAGATAAACAAGAAACAAGTTAAGAACTTGAATAGAATTTTAATCAAGTTAGATATATTTCTGGCAAATATTAAATGGAAACAGAAATAAATATAATTTCTCTGCTGTGTGTGGCACCTTGATAAAAATTAACTATGTGATAGGCCTAGCATATAAATCTCATAAACAAAAGCCAAAACAATTAAACACACATACTCACCACAGTACAATAAAATTTATAGTAAGTAAAGCAGAACCTTTAAGTAAAAGATTCAGATTTGATGGAGATTAAATCATATAATCATAAAGAATTGTTAGGTGAAAATACAAATTTTTAAAATAATAAATAATTTCATCAATGAAAATGAAATGATGAGACAGTTTATCAAAACTTGGTATGGGGGAGCCAAGATGGCTGAGTATAAATAAGCAGGGACTTACCTGAGCACTTTCAAATTTCCCTCCAAATAATGTTAAAATAACACCTCAAAACAAATTCTGGAGTGTCAGAGCCAACAAAATAACAAGGTGAAACAGTTTTCTAGTCCAAAAGAAGCTAGAAAGTCAGCAGAAAAGGTCTGTCTCACTGGGGTGAAAGTAGAGTGCAGTCCAACACCTGGCAAGCCAGCAACAAGCCTTGGCGGCAACTGAATAAACTGGCAGGGAGTCTTATCCAACAGATGGTAAAGGGGTCAGACAGCTGGTCAGAAGATTAGGGAAGAGCACTGTGTTGCATTATCCTCACATAATTATAAGAACATTGAACCACTGAGGCACCATTGGTGGAGTTTTGAACTGATCCAGCCATTCTGGAGAGCAATTTGGAGCTGTAAACCTGTGCATACGCTTTGACCCAGCAATACTCCTGCTAGGGGTATTTTCCAAAGAGGGGAAAAAAAGGTAAAGGACCTATATGTACAAAAATATTTATAGCAACTCTTTTTGTACTGGCAAAGAATTTGAAATTGAAGGAATGCTCATCAATTGGGGAAGGACTGAACAAGTTATAGTATATGATTGTGATGTAATACCATTGTGCGCTAAGAATGACAAGCAAGATGCTTTCAGAGAATCCTGGAAAGACTTAGATGAACTGATGCAAAATGAAGTGGGTACAACCAGGAGAACATCATGCACAGTAGCAACAATATTGTATGATGATCAACTGTGAATGACTTAACTATTCTCAGCAATATGATTCAAGACAATTCCAAAGGACTTATGATGAAAAATTCTATCCATCTCCAGAGAAAAAACTGATGGAGTCTGAATAAAGATTGAAGTAGACTTTTTTTTTTTTACTTTCTTTATTCTTCTTGGATTTTTTTTTTTGAGAGGGGGGAAAGGTGTTTGAGTTTTCTTTCACAGTATGACTAATATGGAAATGTATTTTGTGTGACTGCATGTTTTATATAAGCTGTATCAAATTGCTTGACCTCTCAATGAGGGGGAAAGGAAGAGATGGAGGCAGGGAATTTGGAACTCAAAAAAATTTTTTAAATGAATGTTAAAAATTGTTTTTACATATAATTGGGGGGGGAAATAAAATATTTTTAAAACATTTAAGAAAAAAAAACCTTTTGGGATGGAGACAAAGAAGTCCTAAGAGGAAAATTCATGTCTCTTAAAATTTTCAATCGACACAGAAGAGAAAGAATAGATCAGTGTATTTATTCATCATTCATCTAAAAAAATTTTTTAATTAAAAAAAAATCTTAACACCAAAATAAAAATTCTGGAAAAAAAATATAGACTAACAAAATTGAAAACAAGTTGTTGAAGTAATAGATAAACCAGAAGCTGTTTTTTTTTTTTAAAGAAAACTACCCAATGAAATAGAAAAATATAGCTAAAATACATTTTATTCAAAGAAAGGAAAAGCAAATGTCAACAAAAATGAAAGTGGAGAATTCCCAACAAAGGAAGAGGAAATAAAGGAAATCATTATGAACTCTTTTGCCCACTTATGTTTCATCAAAACTTATATGAAATGGATGAATATTTATGAAAATGTCAGATGTGCAGATATAAGAAATCAAGATCTTAAAGAACCAAATCTCAAAAAATGAACTTGAACAAACCATAAATGAACTCCCAAAGGGGGAAGAAAAAACAAAAACAGGACCAGATAAATAAATTGTATCAGCTGAACATTTAAAAATTAATTTATTTCAACATTGCGTAAACAGTTTGCAAAAATCAGAGGAAAAGGTAGCCTATCAAATTCCTTCAATAGTAGAAATATTATTTGATCCCTAAACAGAGAAGTGACAAATCAGAGAAAACTGTGGACTAATATCCATGATGAATGTTGATGTAAAATGTTAAAGTGGCTTTAGCACAAATTTAAAATTTACATACTATGATCATCTAAGATTTATGAACAATTAATGGTTGTTTAAATTTTTAGGAAAACTAAGTGTAACAGGTCATATTAATAATAAAAATTTTGAAAATCACTTGATTTTTCTCAACAGGTGTAAAACAAATTAATCTGGAGAAGAAAATATCATGTGTCTCAAGGGAAATTTTTAAAAATTAGAAAGGAAAAGGATCTCCTATTACCACATCTCCTAACCTACAAAACAGTAATCATAAAAACAGTTTGGTACTGGTTAAAAAATGGAAAAGTTTGTCAATGGAACAGATTAGGCAGATACCATACAGAAGCAAACAAACAGCGTAGGGTTTAATACATCCAAAGACTCCCTCCTGGGGCAAAGATTGTTCAGTAAAAACTGCTGGGAAAACTGGAAAGCAGCCTGGCAGAAATGAGTTTTAGATCAAGATCTCACATCATATGCCACATTAAGGTCCAAATCGACATATGACTTAGATATAAAAAGTCATATAACATTGGAGGAGCAGGAAAAGAAGATATATTTTGTAACTGGATAATGAATGTGTTCTAGATCAGACAAGGGATAGTTTCAAATGAGATAAAATAGACAGCTTTCTTTTTGTCTGTGCATATATTCTTTGACCCTGTGATACTGCTGCAAGACATAAACTCCAAAACCTCAAAGGAAGAAAGGACCCTTATATACAAAAATATTTGTTTTTTATTCTAACAAAGAATCAAAAACCAATAGGGTGACAGTGAGCAGGAAAATGGCTAGACAAAGTTTAACCTGTGAATGTGAAGGAATGCTATTTATTGCATAATGAGAGATGAATGATTCAGAGAAACCTGGGAAGACTTGTATGAACTGATGAATACTGAAATAAGCAGAATTAGGAGAATAATTTATATAATAACTGCAGTATTACAAAGAAAAGCAACTTTGAAAGACTTGAGAATTCTGACTAATACAGTTCTCAGTTTCAAAGGACCAAAAATGAAGACTGTTTCCCACTTCCTGTTAGAGAGGTGATAGAAGTATAGAGTAGTTTTTTGAACATGACTAATGTGCAAATTTGTTTGTTTGTTGGCCTATCTGTTACCAGGAATGAGGTTTTTATTCTTTTTTTTTGTAGGAAAGGATTGTTGGGAATTAGGGGACTAGTGATAGGGTTGCCAACAAAAAGAAGGGAAAAAAGGAAAAGAGTCAATGAAAATTTTAAAAGAAGGCACACAGAACAGAAGGAGGTTCAGAGGAAGAAAAGCTGGGCACCTTTGAAAGTATCATACAGAATGTATTATATATAGACTTTAAAAAGGAAACAAGCTTGACCTCATGGATTGTCATGGTTTCTTATCAGTACTGTTTCTAAAAGGAAAGAAGACTTGTTTGGAATCTATTATATGTAGGCTCATGTCCCAGGTCTCCTCCCTACTTACTTCCTAGCTGATAATGAACAGACCACTTAACCACTCCGACACTCCATATATTTGACTGTAAAATGAGGCTAATATTGCTTATACTACCTATATCACAGGATTACTATGAGGAAAGCTCTTTTTATACTATAAAGTGCTATAGTATGTAAATGTGAGTTGGTGCTCTTATTATTAGAGCACTCTGCCCCCACTAGTACCATAGCAACTTTTAAACATTTTATATTATTAACTAGGGTTTTTTTCCTTTCTGAGGGTTCCTTGTAATGTGAAAGTTTTCCAATTAGTGCTGTCTATTCTGCTTTGTGTTTTATCATCTTTTTATACAGTACTAGAACCCGTCCAGTGTAGTCATAAACATCTGTTATAAAAGGTTATGTTATAATAGTAGTTCACCCTGTGCTGATGGTTACTGAATATTAATAAACTTCTGGATCAAACAGTGCCAGTTGTGGTACTTCTGATGAAATCTTCCTTGCTGTCAGTAGAATAATTAACCATTACTTAAACCCTTATCTTTAGGAGCCTCCAGAAGATGACGCTAATATCATTGAGAAGATTCTGGCATCCAAGATGGTACAGAAGGAGGTCAGTGGCTTATAATTTATAATTTTCATCTTATTCAGCCTGGAAATATGCACAAATTTGGGGGGTATGAGGAATGGACAGAAAGGAGAAATTGAGGGTGGTATAGGGATATAATACCTTGGTATAAGTGAGAATTATGCCAGAGTATTTTTTGACATTTATCATCCTTTTGTCTTAATATGTCTTATCATCCTTTGTCATAATAAATTTTGACAAATAAATTTAGGGTTATAAAATTAATCAAGAGCAAAATGATTTTTTTTCCTTTGTTTTTGCATCTAGAGATAGCTGTTCCATCATTGCTACCTTCATTAGAATTTAGTTGAGGACTAAGAGGGGAGATAGTGAGTAGTATACCAGAGAAGTCTCCTAGATTTGTTTGATTATTTTGAAGTAAAGTATCCCAGAATTAGTAGACAGCGTCTCAGGAAGAAAACTTTTAAGAGACAGAAGAATACTGGGGCATGATCTCAACGAGAACTTATTTTTCATCCTTAAGTTAAATGTTTAAGGAAGTGAGTTTCATTTCTTTAAGCCTGAATGCCACAGGTGATTTATTGTGCTCTCATAGGAAAAATTATAAATCGAGGCATACTTTGCCTGATATTGTCAGGCAAAGCAGCACCTCCTTAGGTCTAGGATAATTAGTTCATAGGAACAATGGGAAATCAACCTTACAGTGTTTCAGGGTTTATTCAAATGATTTGAGGTCTGAGGTCATGGCTTATTGATAATATTGTTGCAAAAGAGTATTGGCTGGACCATTGTTATGTGGAGTGTGGCTGTACAGGTATTCCCTTTTACTCTAGGTTTATCTTAACTATCTGTGCTCTAGCTGTATAATCAGAGGAATAAGAGAATCTAGTCCTAGCTTGAATCTTGGCAAGACTGCAGAAATATGGAACCTTAATCCATATGGTGTTTAGCTGTTTTTCACCTCCATGAAACTTGGTCTTTAGTTGTCAGCAGGAAGTAAAAGTTTTCTTAAGTAATCCTTGCTTAATATTTATGTATTTTCATTTAGCACATGAGTTATTCATGCAGGATAGCACCTGCCACAGGAACAGAATTGATAATCTGCTTGTTGATCATAGGTTCACCCTGGGGAGCTTCCTTTTGACATGGAGCTATTCTACGTCAAGTACAGAAATTTGTATGTATTTACTTGTTTACAGCTTTTATTTTCTTCCATTATATTTTTTTCACATTAAAAGGATGTTTTCCCCCCATTTTTAACAGTGTTCCATGTTGATATCTTTCATGTATTTTTAGGATGACCCTTAGAATTTTATTTCTTTGAGTTTTACTGAAATATAATGTTTCTTCTCTTCTTGATCTTCCTCTTCTTTTCATTTTCTTCTCCTTCATTATTGCTCTCAGTAATGGCCATTAAAGTCTGTGCTCACCATTGTCCTGTTAATGTCAGTTCTTATGTGGACATAACTACTTAAAATCTGTCCCTGGCTTTTCCATATCCTAAAGGGCAAACTCCTTAAAGACATGTGTGCAAATGTCATAAAGAACAAAATTGATACAATGACAATACTATTCTTGGCATCAGAAACTACACTTGCATCTTAGAACAAATCAGCTGCTTTTATGTTTCATAGTTTGATTTTTAAACAGTTAAAACAACACATTTTTGTAGTTGTTCCTGGATTAAATGTGCTTTGTATTTTGGGGCAGTTCCTACTTGCATTGTAAATGGGCAACACTGGAAGAGCTGGAAAAAGACCCTCGGATTTCTCAGAAGATAAAGCGCTTCAGAAATAAGCAAGCACAAATGAAGCACATTTTTACAGAGGTAAAATGACATTTAATAATTAATGTTGCCTCAGTTCTTTGAGTTTTGAAAATTTGGCTTAGGGGTTTAAGAATGATTTATTAATTGAAGTTGAAGCTCTCTGTAAATACATTTCTCTCAAGTTGTTGAAGCTTCTACTTTCTGGTATAATTAGTCTAAATTAATACTAAAGAAAAACAATGATCCAGCAGTGTATTTAAGTGAATCAGTGACCACATAAGGTTAGATAGCATTGGACGCTGCCAAGTAGAGTGTGAAAATCCAACAGAACATTTTTTGTTTTAAAAAAAATTTAATATTTTTATTTTTCCTAAATTACATTTTCAACATTCATTTTTAAGATTTGAGTTCCAAATTTTCTCCCTCTCTCCCCACCCACCTTATTGAGAAGGCAAGCAGTTTTATATAGGTTATACATGTGTAATCATGCAAAACTTATTTCCATATTAGTCATGTTGTAACAGAAAACACAGACCAAAATAAAAACCCAAGAAACATAAAGAAAGTTTAAAAAAAATTATGATTTGATTTGTATTCAGATTCCTTCAGTTCTTTCTCAGGGACTAGGTAGTACTTTTCATGATAAGTCCTTCAGATTTGTCTTGGATCATTGTATTGCTTTAGAATAGCTAAGTCATTCACAGTTGATCATCTTGACAATTTTTTTTTTTTGGAGAGGGGAAGGCAAGGCAATTAGGGTTAAGTGACTTGCCCAAGGTCATATGGCTAGTTAAGTGTCGAGTGTCTGAGGTTGGGTTTGAACTCAGGTCCTCCTGACTTCAGGGCCAGTGCTCTATTCATTGCGCCACCTAGCTGCCCTTATCTTATAATATTTTTGTTAGTGTATACAATCTTTTTTCTGGTTCTACTCATTTCACTTTGTATCAGTTCATGTAAGTCTCTTCAGGTTTTTCTGATCATAATTTCTTATTTCACAGTTGTATTCCATCACAATCATATACCACACATTGTTTAGCCATTCCCCGAATGATCTGTCATCCCCTCAATTTCTTTTTCTTTGCCACCAGAAAAGAGCTGCTATAAATATTTTAGCATAGTTCCAAATTGCTCTACATAATGGTTGAATCAGTTCACAACTCCACCAACAGTGCATTAGTGTCTCAGTTTTCCTACATTCCCCTCAAAATTTATCATTTTCCTTTTCAGTTCTTTTAGTCAATCTAATAGGTGTGATGTATTTTAAGTTGAATTTTTCCAATCGGTAGTGATTTAAAGTCTTTTTTCTTATGACTGTAGATTTGATTACTTCATCTGAAAACTGACTTCATATTTTTTGATTATTTGTTATTTGGGGAATGGCTTTTGTTTTTATAAATCTGACTCATTTCTCTATATATTTGAGAGATGAGGCCTTTATCAAAGAAATTTCAAAAATTTTTTCTAGTTATGATTACTAACTATATTTCCCTCCTTCCTATTTCTCCCTAATTTATTCTATTCTCTCTCTCCTTTCACCCTATCTCTCCTCAAAAATGTTTTGCTTCTGACTGTTGCCTCCTCCAGTCTACTCTCCCTTCAGTGAGGACACTCTCCCCCTTCTTTTATCCTCTTCCCCTCCTACTTTCTTGTAGGATAAGATATATTTTATCTTAATTGGAGCATGCATGTTATTACTTCTTTTTAAAAAAAAATTTATTTGCTTTTAATTTACAATATTCGATTCCACAATTTCTTGAGTTCCAAATTTTCTGCCCCTCTCTCACCTCCCCATTCCCCCTATGAAGGCATGCTATCCAATATAGGTTCTGCAAATACCTTCGCATTAAGTATTAGTCAGGTTGTAAAGAAGAGCTTTAACCAGTGGAGTGAACAAGAAGGAAGGAACATAACAAAACACGAAAGAGGGCAGGTAGTTTGCTTCAGTCTGCATTCCGACTCTAGTTCTTTAGTCTGAATGTGGATATCCCTTTTCATCATGAGCCCTTTGGAGTTGTCTTCTAACCCTTCATTGCTGAGGGGAGCCCAGTCTATCAGAGTTAGTTGTCATAGATACAATGTGTCTATTATTGTGTACAAAGTTCTCCTGGTTCTGCTCTCCTCACTGAGCATCAGTTTATATAAGTCTCTTCAGGTTGTTGTGAAGTTTGCTCCTCATTTCTTATAGCACAATAAATAGTATTCCATTGCACTCATATACCACAACTTGTTCAGTCATTCCCCAATTGATGGGCACCCCCTTGATTTCCATTCTTTGCCACCACAAAAAGAGCTGGTATAAATATTTTTGTACATACGAGTGCTCCTCCCACTTGTATGATTTCTTTGGAATACAGCCCTAGAAGTGGTATTGCTGGGTGAAAGGGTGTGCATAGTTTTGGGCATAGTTCCAAACCACTCCCCAGCACGGTTGGATCACTTCACAACTTCACCATATGTTATTCCTTCTTTGAGCCATTTCAGATGAGAGTAAGGTTCAAGTGTCCCCTGCCAGTTCCTCCATCTTCCCCTCCACTGTAATACCTCTTTCTTACCCCTTTTTTTATGAGGTAATTTGCTCCATTCTACCTCTCCCTTTCCTTTTCATTCAGTGCATTCTTCTTTCTTTCCCCATAATTTTATTTTTAAAATATCCCAAAATGAAAAGTCCCATGAATATTATAGCCAAATTCCAGAGCTCCAAGGTCAAAGACAGAATATTTCAAGCAGTTAGAAAAAAACCAATTCAGGTATCACAGAGCCAGTCAGGATAACATGAAGTTCAACAGCTTCTACATTAAATATCTCTTCATATTCAACTCACACCTGTGCCTTCTGTCTATATATACTCCTGCTTTTATCATTGGGCGTATTCTATTTTTTAAAGTGTTATTTCTTCACTATTTTTTTGTGCCTCCTTTATCAAGCTGTTGACTCTTTTTTCATGATTTTCTTGCATCACTCTCATTTCTCTTCCCAGTTGTTCCTTTACCTCTGTTCTGATAATGAGAAATTTCTTATGAATTACCAGTATCATCTTTTCATATAGCAATGTAAACCTTATTAAGTCCCTTACAATTTTCCTTTCCTATTTACCTTTTTATGCTTCTCTTGAGTCTTATATTTAGAAGTCAGATTTTCTATTCAGCTCTGGTTTTTTCATCAGGAATGCTTGAAAGTCCTCTATTTCATTGAATATCCATTTTTTTTTTTCCCCTAAGTTTTTCTGGGTAGGTAATTTTTGGTTGTAATCCTAGCTCCTTTGTTCTCTGAAATTTCATATTCCAAGCCATCTGATCTTTTAATGTAGAAGCTGCTGAACCTTATGTTATCCTGACTGACTGTGATACTCGAATTGGTTTTTTTTGACTGCTTGTAATATTTTGTCCTTGACCTTAGAGCTCTAGAATATGGCTATAATATTCATGGGACTTTTCATTTTGGGATCTCTTTCAGGAGAGGACCAGTGTATTTTTTCAATTTCTATTTTCCCCTCTGGTTCTAGAATATCAGGACAGTTTGCCTTGATGATTTCTTGAAAGATGACTTCTAGGCTCTTTTTTTTTTTTGATCATGACTTTCAACCCAATAATTTTTAAATTACCTCTCCTGAATCTGTTTTCCAGGTCAGTTGTTTTTCCAATAAGATATTTCTTATTGTCTTCTATTTTTTTGCTCTTTTGGTTTTGTTTTATTCTTTCTTGATGTCTCATAGAGTCATTAGCTTCCACTTGCTCAATTCTAGTTTTTAAGGAATTATTTTCTTCAGTGAGATTTTGTACATCCTTTTTCCATTAGGCCAATTCTAGTTTTTGAGGAGTTCTTCAGCGAATTTTTGTACCTCTTTTTCTATTTGGTCAGTTCTGCTTTTCAAAGCATTCTTCTCATTGAATTTTTGTACCTCTTTTACCATTGGGCATATTCTGTTTTTTAAAGTGTTATTTCATTAGTATTTTTTTGTGCCTCTTTTATCAAGTGGTTGACTCTTTTTCATTATTGCATCACTCTCATTTCTTTTCCCAGTTGTTCTTCTGCCTTTCTTACTTGATTTTTAGAATCCTTTTTGAGGTCTTCCATGACCTGCAACCAGTTCATATTTTTCTTAGAGGCTTTGGATGTAGGAATTTTGCCTTTGCTATCTTTTTCTGAGTGTGCATTTTGAGCTTCCTTGTTATCATAGTAACTTTCTATGATCAGATTTTTTTCTGCTGTTGGCTCATTTTCCCAGCTTATTTCTTGACTTTTACTTCTTTCCTAAAGTGGGTCTCTGCTTCCAGGGTGGAGGGCATACTATCCCAAGCTTCTGGAATATTGTACAGCCGTTTTTAGAGATACTTCTAGGGACCTGTAAGTTTTCAGATTTTCTGAGATGGTGTGATCTAAGGAGCATTGTGTTTACTACTCTCCTGGCCTGTGCTCTGATCTGTGATCGGTCACAAGTAGTCTTTTCTACCCTGGAACTGTGATGAGGGTCCCTGCTCTCCCCGTGGCCACAAGCTCTGCTATAATACTGCTCCTCTTTGCTGTGAGATTTCTCCCCAGGCCTGTGACCTGGATCTGAGAATGGGCAAAGCAGCAGAGTCTTTTGACCAGTTGTTTGACTCCACCCCACTTACTGTCTTTCAGCTGAGAGATCTGGAAGCACCCGTTGCAGCTGTTGATTCATTCGTTCCCAAGGCCTTTTCCAGGTTTGCTGGGGCCTGGTCTGCTCTGGTGTTGCCTGCTCTGACCTGCTTGCCATTCTCACTCCAGTGTCACAGACCTTTCCTTTGAAACTTTTAAATTGTCTTAGGCTGGAAATTTTTTTCACCTCTCCTTTTGTGAGTCCTGCTATTCTAGGATTTGTTTTAGGACATTATTTAAAGGTCTTTAGAGGAGTTTGAGGGAAAGCTCAGACAAGAGTCTGCCCTTTCTTCACCATCTTGGCTCCACCCACTCAACAGAACATTTCTTAGGAATTTAACAGCATATAGATCAATAACTAAAATGGGAACAATTTGCATGCTCTTTCATCAAAAAAGAGTCATATTATTCCTAAACTAAATGTGAAGTCTCTTGCTTTCAAATTGGAGAAAATTTTTATGCAAATGTTTCAGTTCATTTTTTGGTTTTTAAAATTTCAAAAGAAACAGAACATACAATTTTGATGAGTTTTAGTGAAATGTTGAAAAGGCTTTTTGATGATGCAGAGCAAAGTAAGCAGAATCAGAAAAAAACTACATAGTAACTACAGCATTGTAAAGAAAAGCAGAATTGGAAGATTTAAGATATCTTCTCAGTGTAGTGAGCAGCCATGACTGCAGAGGAGGGATGATGAGGTCTGGCTGCCTGCAGCCTGGTGGAGAGGTAGAGAGCTCGGGGAGGAGGCTGAGGCACATGTGTTTTGTTTGATTCTGCTTATTTTTTGCAAGGGTTATTTTGCTTTGTTTTGTTTGAAGGAATGGAAGTTAGTAAGGGAGATCAATCATTTCAATGGCAGTGATGCCAGAACAAAAAGAAAAGAAAGGTGGATCATTGCAGCATTTTTTTTTAAGTGAAAAGAAGGAAGTTAAGGAAACTCAGACAAGCAAGTCTGCTTTGAAACTAATATGTGGGATTTATTATATAATTTTTGTTGTTGTTTTGTTTTGTTTTGTTTTGCTTTTTGGAGGGGAGAAGGCAGGACCATTGGGGTTAAATGACTTGCCCAAGGTCACATGGCTAGTAAGTCTTAAGTGTCTGCAGTCATATTTGAACTCAGGTCCTTCTAACTCCAGGGCCTGTACTCTACTCACTGTACCACCTAGCTGCCCCTAATATAGGTTTTTTTTTTTTTTTAAAGAAATGCCAGTTGTATGCAGTGGAGATGTGGGGTTTCATATGCAGACCTCTTGCAGCTCTTCTTTGTGTAGGACAGTGTCTGTTTTTGCCAATATTGGCTAAGTTAAGAATCATAACTTTTGGGCAGCTAGGTGGCACAGTGAATAGAGTACCGGCCCTGGAATCAGGAGGACTTGAGTTCAGATCCATCCTCAGACACCTAACACTTACTAGCCATGTGACCTTGGGCAAGTCACTTAACCCCAATTGCCTCCCCTCCCCCCCCAAAAAAGAATCAACTTTAAAAAAAAATGTTCCTTGTTGGGGTAGTGGTCTCCTGACCATTAAGATTTTTTTAGGCGTAGATTGGATGTTCGTCTGACACTACTTATGTAACCTCAGGCAAGTTGTTTCTTCATTCTTCAGTGTCTCCATTTCCTCATTTGTAAAATTGATGAGATTGTGCAAGATGGGATCTGAGATCCCTACCACCTCTAAATCTGTGCCCTATGATCAGTAGAGGGCATCATAGGGGAAATCATAAGAGAAAATATAAGGACCACTGCTTACATATGCATGGTGCTATTTTGAGTCCTATATAGAACAAGTTATGCAAAATTATACTTTGCCTTCTTGAAACTTTTAATTTTAAAGATGGCAGGTCCTGAACTGTGGTAGATCTTGAGAGAAGAGAACAGATGTTTATTATCTAACTTTTAAAGAAAGATCTATCTCTTTGTAAATGGGTGGGCTTTTTTGGCCTAATGGCATTTTGAAAAACACTGGATTTGGGGTTTAAGGGAATTGAGGAACTCTTTTTTAACTGCCTTCCTCTGTTTGCATTAGCCTGATGAAGATTTGTTCAATCCAGACTACGTAGAAGTTGACCGTATCTTGGAAGTGGCCCACACCAAGGACTCTGATACAGGGGAAGTAAGTGCTGCTGCGCCCTGCTGTCTCATTACCTCCTGCTGTGTGTTTGGGTGGTGCTTATTCCATCAGCGTTGATTTTGTAACCCTTCTTTGAATTCCACACATTTGTTATCTAATTGCAGTGATTTTCAAATACCTGGCCAAGGTAGGACCAGTCCTAGTCCCTGTGTTCTTGTGGTAAGTGACTTGGATTTCTCTTCTCTCCTCTTTGCTCCCAATCAGGAGGTGACTCATTATTTAGTGAAGTGGTGTTCCCTGCCATATGAAGAAAGCACCTGGGAATTGGAAGAAGATGTTGATCCAGCTAAAGTGAAAGAATTTGAGTCTCTTCAAATTCTTCCTGAAATTAAACATGTGGTAATATGCCTCTGTTTTTCACTTAAGTCCTTTAAATAATATACTTAGTAGGCATGTGGACTTACTGATCATGAAATGTAGAAAAGTAGACATTTATATCTGCATATGTAAGATGGTTATGGGCACCTGTGGATGTGCAGCCCTTTAACTGGAGAGTTTCTTTTTCTGCTTGGCCCCAGACTATCAAACCAACTGTTTTCCTGCTTCTTCATCAAACATATCTGGCAAAAGCAAAACTTCTCCCCACTTCTTTGAGGCTGTCTTCTTTTCTTCACTTGTTAACATTAATCATGCCACTATTTCCCCTCATCAAACAGTGAATCATTTTATCCCTTTTTTTTTATTTTTTCCAAATCTAGAAACTACAGTACTATAGTGAAGTGTTCAGCGTTCATTTTAGCCACTATATTCCAGATAAAGGTGCAGGCATCCACATAAAGTTCCCTAGCAGTATTTTTCTAACTAAGCTTCATTTAAACAGTGTTTCAGATATGGCACCTGTGTAAAGATTTTTGTATTTTGCTTGATATTTTAAATATCACTGAGATGGTAAGTAATTTATAGTCAGTTCACTTTTAAGGGTCCTACTTTTACCTAAGAAAACCCATTTACAAAGGAAGCACTGAGTTAATTCCTCTGTCTAGTAACTTGAGGAATATACAGAAAAGAATACATGAGAAATTCCTTGAGAGTTTAAAAAGTTTTCATTTGATTTCCTTCAAGTTTGAGATCATTATTCTGTTAGTTGCTATACTTTTCCAATCACTCAAAGATGGGTGTTAGAAATCTTAGCTCCTGAATCCTTAGGATCTATCTATATCTCTGGTCCTGCCAAACTTTGTCTTAGGTCTCAGCACTTTTCCATTGCTTTTTTCCTCTGGGGAGAATAGGTCATTTTTCCCTGGCTATAGACATTTTTGTTGGGAGTAGAAATGTTCATATTCTTGTGAGAGTTTTTATCTTTAGTGAGATAGTAAGCTTGAGTTTAAGGTATTCTTACGCTGAAAGGAGTTATTCTTCCTCAACCTCCTTCCTAGATGTTTGATTTTCTACTGCTTTTCCTGGAACCACATACTCCCTTTTCCTGCCCCTACCCATTATGACCATAAACTTCAATGGTCTGTCTTATGATTGGGTGTTAAGTTTCAAATCTGTTATGCTTGCTGTCAATAACCCCAACCAACTATTATAGTCTCACATCTTTATACAGGCCTTTTTAAGCTTTTATTGTCCAAATTTTGGCCACCTGAGAATTAACTTTCTTTCATAATACCATTACTTTGTTCCTCAGCAAATTTGTTTTATGCTTCCACAAGTCATTGTTAGGTGGGACAAGCCTGTTGGAGCTGAAAATAAAAGCAGTGAAGCAAGAGGGTTCTTTTTGTTTTGTTTTGTTTAAGTTTCCACCTTAGCAAGGATGATGCGTAATGTCAAAGAAACTTTTTTTGAAAAAAAAAAATGACTCTAATAGGCAAGAAAAGATAAAGAAATAGATAAATTCTTCCAGTGAAAATTCGGTTCAAAGGAGGGGAAAGAAGGAAGGATTGACTGAATTTTCCTTTCAATAAGGGAAAGGAAAAGTAATGACAGTGCATAGGGAGAGAATGTCTGGTATGCCTGCTAGTCAGATCTCACACTTTTTCACTCCATCCCCCATCACCTTTTGCTTGCATTTTTCCTATACTCCAAGTGTCCTGCCTTGCCTTCTCACCCCTTGAAAGCCAAACCCAAACGTCCTTTCCTTCCTGAGTCTTTCCTATACACACGTGTTGCAATATACATCTTGGTAATGGCCTTTCCCTCCCTGTTAAGACTCCCTTAGCTGTGCATTTTGTTTGCCTCTCTCTGAGGCATGCATATCACTTTACTGTGTAGGTTTCACCCCCTCCTTGTTCATATGCCTCATGAAAACAGAAAATCTTGCTTGAATTTTGTCATCTCCCTCTGCCTAGCAGAATGTTCTATGAACAGTAGTTTCTTAATGTTTATTGAATAAACTATATCAAATTCAAATTAGTGACCATGGGATAGCTCTAGCAGGATAATGCACACCCTGTAGTTTGCTCCTATTAATCCTGATTATGCTTTCACATGAGATCTTGGGGCTTGTGCTTTGTAAATCTCAAGACATTCTTTTCATTAAATATCTGATGACAAATTCAAAAATAAAAGACTTTGCATCAATAACTACCAGGGCCCTAGAGTAATAGAGAAGCCCTTTGATTGGTTTCGCTCATTCCAGTCTCTGCTGCCATCATTCATCTGCTAGACTGAGGATCAAGTCACTCTACTACTCAAGAAGCTTTAGTGGCTCTCTTATTTTCCCTAGAATAAAATACAAACTCTTCTCATTAACATTTAAAACTTTTCACACTCCAACTAACCTACTTTTCCATGTTGATTTCACACTGTTCCCTTCAAACATTCTGTATTTCAGCTCAATTGGCCGTATGTGGCATTCTGACTCCTACTTTATTGCCCGATCTGTTTCCCACTCCTAGAATACTCTTCCTTCTCACTTCTTTTGGAGGCTTTTTGGAATCCCTAGATCCCTTTAAAGTTCACTTCAGGTTCCACTTTACTCACAAAGCTTTTTCTCATCATCCCAGTTGTTAATGCTTGCTGCCTTATTTCACCCTACTCCTCCCCAACTGGCTTTGTTACTTAGTTTGCATTTACTTATCTGTATATATCATGTTCTCCTGCGTAAAAGGTAAACTTCCTGAGAGCAGGGACTGCATTTTTTTTTTCAGTGCTGGTTAGATTGATTTGTACTAACTTAGAGAGGAAGAGTCTTCAATGTGCTAGGAATCATATCTTTGCTAGGATCAGAATGGAAAAATTATTAGAAGCAGAGAATAATTTAATGCCTTCTCCTTGAAGTATATTATTTGTGGAATGCATTGTTTTTCATGAAATCCAAATAACCATAATTATGAATTTTGTATGATCCTGTTAGTGCATCGCCCCATACTATGTTTTCTGTAGTATTAGATTCAATCATGTCTCCTGAGGAAATATTGATGTATTATTGCACTTAATTTGTCATAGTATGGAATGTTGTGCTTGTTAACTTAATATCAGTTTTATACTGAGTGGTTTAATTCTGTGCCAGATATTTTTAGTTAAAAACAATATTTTAATAATAGTCCAAACTAGAAGTGCCAAAAGCCTGCATGATTGTTTTGAAGTCCACAGTTCATAAAAACTATGGTCATCACAATCTCACTTATTAAACTTTTAGGAGTAACTACACTTTAGGAAACTTTTAAGGTTGATTGTGAACTTATGTGACAAAGACTAGCCCTCAAATGAAGTTACACAGTTATCATTGACATATTTTCTAGTTGCTTCTTCCTGTCTACCACAAACTCCATCTTCTCTGGATTGAATTAAAGTTAGATTTTATCACTGATATAAGCCATGAATCAATGATAAAGTCTTACATGTCCACCATTAAGTTTTTCAGTGTATTTGATAAACTGTATCTGCTTTGTCCCTCATAGCAGACCTGTGAGAGTAGGTACTGTTATCTCTATTTTACCAATTAAGAAACTGAAGTTTCTGAATATCAAAAAAATATATATAATCTATTCCCTTTCCCCCTAAATATTGGTAGAACTGAGCAATAAATGATTTGTAAGTCATTGCTTTGCCAATGATGAATCTTTTTCTTTTATTGTCTTTAACTTTTAAGGAGGACAGGGTCTGTTTTATAATTGTTACGTATTTCCAGTACTTCCAGAATCTTGTAGAGTACTGATAAATAAAATCTATTTTAAATAGTGCTTCTTAATCTTTGTTTGTGTCCTGGACCAGTCTTCTTATGGGCAGTCTGAAGAATCCTGTGAAACGTTTCTCAGAATCATGTTTTTAAATGCATAAAATATGATACATGACATTACAAAGATAATCAGTTCTATTGAAATAATTTTGAAAATATTTAAAAAAAAAACAAACAAGTTCATATCATCTGGGTTAAGAGCCCCTGATTTAGAAGAGAAGGCAAATACTTTGGCACAAATCAAATAATATGGCAAATATGGAAAACTTGGGACAATAAAAGATATATTCTATAAGGAATCTTCTATCTTATGTATGTCTTGCCATTAAACAAACATCCTGGACGATTTGGACACATTGAAGGACACAGCTCGGTCATGCTCTGCTTTGATTGCCAATCTACAGTCACCTTAGGTTAACAAGCTCTCCTTTTTCATACATTCCTCTCTTCAGAAGTATTTGACTTATAGATCATAAGTGATACTCCTGCCCTGCTCTGTGTACTCTTTTACTTTGCCCTACTCTTGGAAATCAGAACAGGACAAGTTTCTGTCCGTATATAATTTTTAAGATCATCTCAAATGCCATAATTGCAAAGCTAGCTATAGATAAAGATAATACAACAGAAATGTCTCTTGTATTCTCTTCCATCTCACTTGCCATTTCTTCTTTTAATCTGTTCCCATCCTTCTTGTTATCAAGAAGTATAATATCTACTGTACTATAGCTTGTATCTCTTGGACCTAATAGAGCTATTTAGACTAAATGAGTAATCCTCCCTCTCTAGGAGAGGCCTTTAAATATTTGAAGAGAGTCCTCACAAGGATTTCTTTCTAGACCTAAAATCTTCCAGTTCCTTATAATGTTTATTGTACAGCCTACCTTCTAGATCCTCACAACTCGGTCATTTCCTTTTGGGTACATTCTAGATTTTCTTGTTTCTTAAAATATAGCACCCAGAATTGAACATGATTATTTTGTTTGTAGACTGACCCATACAAAGCACAGTGGACCTGTTATTTAAATAGTGTATATGAAGTACTTTGTAAAAAGAAAGGTAGTATACAAATATAAAGTCTTATCGTTAGTGTTCTTGCTTTCTTTAATATTTTTATTAATTCAGCCTAATACTGTGTTAGCCTTTGATCACTTTGGATCATATTGAACTTATAATCCACCAAAACCCTTAGATCTTTTACAGAGTTGCTGCTCACAGGCTAGAGCTTCATAAGCATGAAATAGAAATTTGTACTGGGTGACCTGTAAAACCCTTTGGCTTTAAGATTCTGAGTTTCCTTAATTTGCAGGAATACATCAAACGTTGCAATTACCTAGAGTCACTTCACCTTATATGAGGAACCCTTAATTGAAACAAATGTATAAAAATCAGCTTTTACAAAATGCTCTACTTGCAGTCATATATTTTCCTATGGGGATGGATCTGAGGCTCTTCAATCAAACCCAAGAGTGTACAAGGGGGTTTTTGAAATGTGACTTGGGAATTGCTAGAGAATGAACCTTAATATTCCAATTAGTAGTCTGACCACAATTGACATCTATTTGGGATCTTCATATGGGAAAGGTGTGTTATAAAAATTCATGTATTAGCATTGCCATACCTTCTGAGTTTTGTTTTGGATTTTTTTTGATCAGCACAACTCACCAGGAGTCAGGAAGACTGTGGTTATTATATATTGCCTGTGTTAAATGTGTTTGGAATTGTGTAAACTTTGAGTAAATATTTTTACCTTTATTAAACCTTGGTTTTCTCTTTAAAATGAGGAAGTGCAGCTCCATTTCTAAAACTGTTCTAGCACCAAAATTCTGACATTTAGTGGGTACTTAGTAATTACTTGTTGAGTTATTCAAGATAATATCTACTTTGCTATAAATTCTACTCTTTAGTCCCAATAATGTTCTGTAGATCTATGTAAAATGAATAATCCCTCTTCTTTATGACAACCTTTCAAATATTGGAAGACAGAAATCTTTGGATTTCAAAAATAATGATTCTAAGACTTCCTCATCTTGCAAAATTGATTTTTTTAAAACTAAAAGTAAGACTTTCCATTAATCTGTACTACATTTTTTTAGGAGCTTAAGCCCCAACGCTCTAGACTGCTGAAGCCATTTTGCATCTTGATTCTTTGATCTATTATATTAAGTATATCTTTCATCATTGTGTTATCCACAGATCTGAGAAATACCTTTTTAATGTATTCATCTAATTTATTGACAAAATAAGCTAAGTTCATTGCCATGTGACATTACTACTTAGTCTTGTTACTTTTTTTCATCTTGCCATCAATACCTCTGAGTATGTTTGTTAAGACTAGTTGTAAATTCACCTAATTGTACTCTCATCTAATTTCTGTGTGACCATTTTATCTACAAAATATCATAGGAGTTTTGTTGGCTGCTTTGCTGACATAATGTGATATTCTTTGTTTGTGGCATTCCCCTTTATGTACCACTCTCAGTTAACTGTGCCATAAAAAGGAAATAAGGTCAGTATTTTCTTATAATGAATACTAGAAAATCCCCTCATTGCTTACTCTACAATTCCATCTAAGCTTTGCACTTACTTGCCTGTTAAGTCTTGCTTATTCAGAATGTTTCCTTTTATAAATGGTGCCATTTCTTTTGTAGTTTAAGGAGTTTCTATTGACAAGGAGCTGATGCTCCCATTAAATAAAATATTGGTTTTATTGCATCTCATTTCCATTAGGCCCTCTGTAAAATGTTCATTACCTCTTAAGATTCAGCACTTCAGACTATCTTGAATTAACTGTGTATTGGGAAGCTATCTCTGGGGTCTGTAATGTGTACTTTTATGTATATAGTTTAAACTAGGAAAAGAACTCCATTTGGATATAATTTGGAAGACTTGTTGCACTCTTCCATTGTTGAGCAGACTCAACATACATAGTGTTTTTCCCGAAGCTGCTGAACTGATGCAGCATGCACAAAGAAGGAAACCACCCCCAACTAGGCAGAACAGATTGTGAAAATAGAAGCAAGTAAGGAAAATCAATGTTGGCCCCTGAAAAAAAAAATTGAAATTAGAGGAGTAGTAAGTTAATTTCATAAGTTTGTTTACAGAAAGAGAGGTGGCATGGTCCAGTTGATAGATTGGTTTGTGAAGAAGACCTAACTTCAGGAGGTGAAGTCCTGCCTTTTATACGTACTGCCTTTGTGACCCAACACAAGTCATTATAAATTGCAGAGAGGAAATCAGTCTGCATTGATCTATGAAATTTCACAGAGAGAGCTTCCTAAACTAATAAAATCACATCTGCACCTCCTCCCTATAAACACACACACACACAACCATATGAATATAGCATGACACATTCAGGGCTAAAATAATCTCAGCACTGTTTTGAAGTCTCAAGCTGAGACCCAGTACCCTTGTTAACCTATTTGCAAATTAAATATGAATGTTGAGATTTGCTTCTCTCTATCTTTTCTTGTATCTGTACTCATATGTGTGAAACTACCATAAGGCATTGTCTTTCCATGCATTTTGCTCTCTGCTTTATTTATTAGGAGCGTCCAGCTTCAGATTCGTGGCAGAAACTTGAGAAGTCTCGGGAATACAAGAACAATAATCAGCTTCGAGAGTACCAGCTCGAGGGGATGAACTGGCTCCTATTTAACTGGTATAATAGGTGAGGAGCCAGAGCACATGTGCCATCTCCCTGAGCTGCAGCTTTACGGAACAGACTGTATAGAATCAGAAGGATGACTGCCCTCTAGAGTCTTTAGTCTGACTAGCTTGGATTTGAAAGTATTAGATGGAGATGAGTAGCAAAAACTTTTATACTCGAGCTCTCAATCCACTGGGCTTTGCACATAGTATTTTATTAAATGGTTGGTGAATGAATTGAAGAAAACTAACAAGTTTTTAGGGTAGCAATTCTGTTCTCTATGGTGTGTATTCAGACTTATTTTGGTATCATATGGCATCTCAGTGATGTGGGAGATTCTTTCACAAACCAATGGCTTTATACTTTGATTTTCTGAATTCCTTAGAACGGAAGAATTGCTTAGAACATTTTCAAGCAATTGAAGATAGAGAATGATCCCTGGAATCCTCCATGCTGATTGTCTGTTAGATTTTTCTTCAGAATGAGAATGACACTAAAGGGTCTACTAAGCTTGCCACTTTGGCTAATTAAGTTAGCTTCTCTTGAGTCCATTTCTTTACCTGTAAATTCCCTCACAAGGAAGTGTCAAGATCAAATGAAGTAATGGATGTAAAAGTACTTTGTAAACTGTGAGACAACATATAGTTTTCTCAGCTTAATGAGCTACTATAAATTTATGGAAGGGGACTGAGGTCCAAGTAGAAAAGAATCTCTTTTTGTGGCTGATAATCTCTTCCAGAGGCCATTTCTAGCATGGTAGGATCAGAGTCTCAGACACCTAGATTAAAAAATGAAGTCTTTAGTGACTTCTTATTTAGAATCTTCCAGATTTTCATTTCTTCTTAAGGAAGAATTTACCTTGAAAGGGTAAATACTAGAACAGTGCTGTTCTGTAAATTTCTCATTGTTAGTGGAACTCCCTTTTCCCTTTCTTTCAGAAGCTTTGTCCATTATTGCCTTTCAACTTTCCGTCTGCTATATTGGTAATAAAATATGTGTTTTGTTTCCTTCAGAAAAAACTGTATTTTGGCTGATGAGATGGGCCTAGGGAAAACTATTCAGTCCATCACATTTCTCTCAGAAATATTCCTCATGGGAATACATGGTCCTTTCCTCATCATTGCTCCATTGTCTACCATTACTAACTGGGAGCGAGAATTCCGAACATGGACAGAGATGAATGCCATTGTGTATCATGGAAGCCAGATTAGCAGGCAGATGATCCAGCAATACGAGATGCTCTACAGGGATGCCCAGGTAAAATTAACATAAATTACAAAGTTATAGGAGCTGCTTAGTGTAATAACCTGCAAAATAGAATCTTTCCTTCAAATGTTTTCCCACCTAGCATCTTAAAGTTTGGTTTTTCAGTGTCTTGAGTCACTGACCTTTTAGAGAATATTATTTTCATTTTTCTGATGTATTATTAATGGTGATATTCAAGGCCATATGGCATTCTCTCCATTCCCCATGATATTTCAAAGACCAAGAATCCTGACTTCCAGGCTGGCTTTTGAAACTACTTTTAAATTATAATTTTTTTAATTTGAGTTGTCATGTACGCTATGTAGACTATAAGCAGAGCACTTGTTTTTGGACAGGAATTGAAATCAGAAAGGGACCTGGAAATGAATTCTTCATAATCAAGAGGAAGCTCAGTCTTTGTTACATAAAAGCAAAGCTTTTTTTTCTCCTTCCCTTTAGTGGGAATCATCCACTGAATATATTTAGGAAATAGTATTCATTGGGCACAGATTTTTGTAATAAAATAAAATGAAAATTAAATTAATGTAAGGATGTACTGTACCATTGCCTCTGACTTGTTCAGTTTGAGTAGTTGGCCAGAATGTCTTTTTTTTTTTTTTTAAGCAATCGGGGTTAAGTAACTTGCTCAAGGTTACATGGCCAGTTATTTCTGGGTGTGGTGCTCAGTGTCTGAGCCCGGGATTCGATCTCCAGATCATCCCAACACTGGAGCCGGTGTTCTTACTTGCTGTGCTACCTCGCTGCTGCCCCTCAGAATAAGTCTTAATGTTTTTCTAAGGGTTTCAGAAGAAGGTAGGAAGTGACACGTGGAAGGAGTAAAAAATCGAAATTGTACTAGGTCAGCTCTGTTTCTTAACAGTAAATCCAGGGGTTGGAACTAACTAGATGACTAAGTCCCTACTAACTGGTAGTCCTTGTCCCCAGGGGAGTTCCCATCTTCACTTTTTAACACTACAAATTAAATGTGTTCTTCAGATGTGATGTGGGTCTGTGAGTTAATGATTCCCATTAGTATTCATTCAATATATGCTTTGATATTATTCTTGCCTGGAAATATTGAGTAAGCATGGGTCAACTATAGGTTTATTGTAGCAGTGTATACAATTGATCTCGTGTACTTCTCATCTTCCTCATGCTGGCAATCTTTCTCTTGGCTTTGTGTGATTTAGTGAAGCTCAACTAGCATGCTCTTACTATGCCCTCTGTATGTAGGCAACCCAGGTCATTGATAGGTGTGCTACTAGAGCACAGATCTGTCAGGTTCTACCAAGTTAAAAGTTTTGGGGCCTCAGCAGCTCTTTAACAACTGGTATCTGTCAAGATACTGAAGAAGTGGCAGCAAAATAATCTTTGAAGCATTTATTATGTAAGGTAAGCATACAGTCTGTAGTAGGTTCCTTCATAGATGTACATACAACAGTGCATTTTGATCTTTGACCACATCTTATTAGTAATGTTGATATTGATCCTTCCAGTAATCATATAAGAATTTACTTTGCCCCAAAGTTCAGCAATACCCATCGATAAAGTCCTATAGCTGTTTTTAATTTATGTCATCCTCAGGGCAATCCCCTCTCTGGAATCTTCAAATTTCATGTTGTTATTACAACATTTGAGATGATTTTGGCTGACTGCCCAGAGCTGAAGAAGATACATTGGAGTTGTGTGATAATTGATGAGGCTCACAGGCTGAAGAACAGGAACTGCAAGCTTCTGGAGGGATTAAAACTCATGGCTTTGGTGAGAGTTTGCAAGCTTATTAATTGAGGACATTACATAATTATTCAAGGTCTCCAGTCCAAGGAGCTTGGAAGCAATAGAGAAACAATGACAAGGGGTTTCTTTGATTTTTTTGATAGAACCAAGCCAGGAATGCTACTTGTAACTCCAGTTTGGTTTTATGCTTTTACACTCAGAATATTTGCCATTTGTACAGAGATAATATGGTATGTAGTGAAAATACAACTGAACTTGGAATCAGAACATAGGAGTTTGAGACATGACTGTACCACCCAATTCGTATGACCTTGGCCAAGTCACGTTAGTCCTTGATTCCTCTTCTGAGAATTGAAGGTTATAGTATTTGATCTTCTACCTCATTGGGTATTTGTTTGGAAACAACATTGGCTATTTTAAAATACCCCAGATAAATGGCAGTTACTATATTTTTTACATCATTTTTATTAATCACAACCTCTTTTTTTAGAAAAATTTAACAGAAAGACCTATAAAGAATGTAGACAGCCACAGCTTTACATTGTCATCATAAATAAGTGCTCCGATGCTGTTTTTCATCACATGCTTTGATCTGTATAGGAACATAAAGTGCTGCTGACTGGAACTCCCTTGCAGAACTCTGTGGAAGAACTTTTTAGCTTACTGAATTTCTTGGAACCATCACAGTTTCCTTCAGAGACTGCTTTCCTAGAGGAGTTTGGAGATCTAAAGACAGAGGAACAGGTAAGCAAGAGCCTGGAAAAAATGGGAAGACACAGTATTGGCCCTTGCCAAATGCCGGAGTCAGCAGAACTCTCTGGAAAAAATGATAAAATGATTTTTACACAGCCTTACTGTGAAATTATTATTTTTATCTATTCCCCCAGAAAGTTGATAAATCAAATTATAAATAAGAGCCATCAACAGCATGGCATTTTCTTGGTCTTCATCTCTACCCCCTGAGGGCTTCAAGATCTTTCTTTTGGCTGCTTTAATGGGAACAGAACCCTCCCTTAATTCCTGTGTCTGTCCTTATAATAACAAGTATGAAACATACTTAAGTCTGAATTCTTGAATGTAGCTAAAAAGTATTGCAGATGGTGAGGAACTCTGAAGGTACAAATGATTGTACTGGTGGGCAATTATAGGTTACTGAGAGTAAGTGATCTACCTTTGTCCATTTATATTAAGTGCTTCCATTTCTAGGTACCTTAGCACAATTGTTGCCTGGGCTGGGCTTCTTAATTGCAGTGTCCTTGTATTTCAAGATAAATATAACTGAGTTACTACCTCCTTCTGGTTCAGTTACTGTAACTCAGAAGCAGGTCTTCTCTAGTTCCCAGCTTTTTCTATATTTACTACCAAGATAAGGAACTATCAATATGCACTTTTTCCCCCTCCCTCCCTCCCAGATGCCTGGCCCTTTTGACCTGTTGCTTGCTAAGCCATTTGGTTTTTCCTGAATGAGCAAGAGGAGGACTTCTTACTCATTACAATTATTCTTTTTACAATTGGCTGTCTTGTTTTAACATTTAAAAACCTAAATAACATGGGTTATACAGAAATCATATACTCATGCACATGTAGTAAGCTCTCACTTTCAGTTTACTTTGTATAAATGTTCTGACATCATTTTCTGAAATGGTTTCTCTCCTCCTTCATATTGGAGGCTATAAATCTTCTCTACTTCATATTGATAGTCTCTGAGAACTGTTCTTATTTTAAGATTCTTTGTGCTGGTTCACAAGACAGGTAGAGAGTTGTAAAAATCATCTTTCTACTTACTTTCATTTTTCTTCATTCTCCCACTTTTTGCTTTTAATTGTTCCCACACTCAGGATGAGGTCATGGTCTAACTCCAAATCTTAAAATTGGCCCCCAACTCTAAGATCCTTTCAGGATTTGAGTACTTGAGACCCCTCAGTGACCAAGACTCTAGAAGTACCCAATATGCCATCAAATAATTCAGTTACTTCCTGGCATCATGAATCGTACTTGAGAAACATGAAATAAAACCTCTTGCTTGAACCTCCTTTTGTACTGTTTTGACTTCGTCTTTTTATCCGCTAGTGCCTAACACTATGCATTTTATGTGGTAGGTACTTAGTGTTTGTTGAATTGATTATAAGCTAGTGCAGGTCTTTCATTCACAGTAAATATAATAGTGAAAGTTGTTTTTGTACTTTTTCTTTTCAATGAGCAGAGACTGGAGTTCTAACTTAGTTTTAGTTTGTTTAGACGGTTAAAATACATGCAACTGATGACTGTTTTATAGCTACACTTTATTCCTGATCCACCCCATCTAGATACCTCATGTTGTATCACAATGCAATTGATTGAGAGGATATAGAGGCTTGGTGTATATCTGCTGTTATATTGGCAAAAGAACTCAAATTCATCCTCTGTTAAATCATGTTCTTTATATGGAAAAGTTAGCCGTTTGTGTTAGTCATCTTTTAGTGGACATTGTCTTTTAGTGTGTTTTCTGGTGGCAGGTGATAGTTTTAGTGCAGTATTTCATGTTGTATTGCTGTAAGCTGTCCCCTTTGACCAGGGATGAGAGAAGTGCCTCATGCTAAAGACAAAGGTCTGCATCTTGAGGCTCAGTGAATGATCTCACCAGCTCTCTCATCAGTGGCTCTCTTTTCAGCATTCTGTCTCTGGTTTCCCTTTGCAGGTTGTAAATTCTCTGAATGCAAGGGAATTATCTTTTCTCTTAGTTCCTTCCATAGATGATATTCAGTATTTATTTGTTTGTTATACCCATTAAGTTCAGCAAACATGTTTTAGTGATTGAAAAATCTTGATGCTTGCTTCACCTTGGTTCAAAGAGGTAAACTAGTCTCATTTTCCTGGGCAGGTGAAGAAGTTGCAGTCCATATTGAAGCCCATGATGCTGCGGCGGCTGAAAGATGATGTGGAAAAGAACCTAGCTCCCAAACAAGAGACAATCATTGAAGTAGAGTTGACCAATATCCAGAAAAAGTATTATCGAGCCATTTTAGAGAAGAACTTTTCCTTCCTGACCAAGGGGGCAAATCAGCATAACATGCCCAATCTCATCAACACCATGATGGAGCTGAGAAAGTGCTGCAATCACCCCTATTTGATCAATGGTGAGCCAGGGGGGAACAAGGTAGGGTTAAGTCTTGCCACAGACCCCTGAGAGCAACAAGTTTGACTTAAGCAAAATCATTCAAGGCCAGATGAACACATTGTTTGTATGCTTTCTTAGGCCCTTTGACTGAGCATATGTGCATGTGGAGACAATTACTTGGCATTTTGGCTCTCTTAATATTTGGGGTATTTCTGACTTGTTCCCTTGGAATAAATAGTTTCTGTCCTTACTTGATAGACCCCATTTTCCTTTTATTTAACTAGACCTGAATGGATTATCAGCACCAACCTCAAAGAATCAGTAACTGGTTGAGAATAAAATGGAAGAGGGTAGACACTTGGCAGAGAGGAAACACGTTGAAGCTAGGAGAGTTCGGGGTCAGAAACAACCCAGAAAGTAGATGGTGATTTTGCAGCAGAATGGATGTGGAAATGGAGAAAAGGAGCAGCGGTGTGTATTTAGAGGTCTGGGGTCTGAGTGGTCATATGTGTAAGTTGTTTATCTCCAGCATTGTTCTGCCATGGCTGGCTTTGGTTAGGACATTGTGCCTTTGCTTTCAAGTATGCAAGATCAATGCATGATTTTACATTTCCTAAAAACCACAGAATATGGGACTGGAGTAGCTGAAAGAGGGAGAATTAACTTCATTGGAGATGGTGCTTCAGAGATCCAGTATGGTATACAGTGTGTTCACAGGTGGGTGTGTGTACATGTACACAAGTCAGTTTTTAGTTACAGCTGTCATTAGATGTGGGAAGTTGAACTGGGACACAGTGAACTCTGGCATTAATGGGCAAACCTTTGCTAAATAGTTAGGAAGATGTGAGGAAGTTCTAGGAGAGATAGCATTATAGCAGAAGGGTGTTTGGTTGTATCTGTGGCATATTTCATCAAGAAGTGTGGCTATCTCAATAGAGAGATTACATAACATGCAGTTAGTGACAGTTTGAATAAGAAAGCTGCAACATTTGGCTCTCGATCGTCTGTGTTAAGGGGGGTGAGGGGACTAGAGGTATGGATAATCCAGCAGTCATTTTTTCATTAGGTTTTGGAATGTATCCTCATACTTTGAATATGGGTGTGTCTTTTCTTGGAATTCATGACACTTCAAACTAAAGAAAAACTACGCTGTGAAAACCAAATTCAGCAAAAGCTAGAAAAATGTGTGGCTTTACTGTCCTCTTCTTCAGCTAAACCCCATTGTTAATTTTGTTTTTAAAGCAAGGTAGCTAAGTTTATATTGTATCTTACAATTTACAAAGTGCTTTGCATCCATTATCTCATTTGTCCTCTTACCTCTGTGAACTTTGTAGTACATGTATTATTATCTTTATTTTACAAATAAGGAAAACTGTTTTTCTAAGTAGTTGTGACTGGCCACGTGACCTTGGACTAGATGGCAAAACCCGGATGTGAACCTAGGTCTTCAGGCTCCAGGTCCCAGGGTGGCGGTTGTTGGTTTTGGTTTTGTTTTTGTTTTGTTTACTGCACTAAGCTACCTGCTTCTTAGAGCAGAGATGTATTTTATCACAAAGGTTATTGAAAAAAGCAGAGCAAGAGATGTTAATGTCTTAAAGATGTTAAAAGCACCTGTACAGATGTATTAACAGTTGGCATCAAGATTTACTAATTGAAAATTTTCATCAAGTCCTGAGAACTTGTTAAAACAGTATTCAGTTTGAATTTTAATTGGTTTAGACTTTCTGATATCAAAAAAAGGTTATAATGGAATTTCCTCTTAGCTTTCTGTGAAGCATTTTTCAGTCTCACTGGAGCTTAGGATGTGGCATCTAGAAAGCTCTTAGTAACTGTTAAAGAGTCCTTGTTGTAGAGATAGGTGCTAGCCTGCAAGGCTAGCCCCGCTGCTGCGCAGGTGGAGTCTGTTCATTTTACTTGGATGCCCACCTCCAGGGGATATGGGACTTGATGCCTAGAAATTAACTTTTTGGATATTGCTTTATTTTTCTCCTTTGGCTTTTAAGCTGTTCTTTACCAAGAAACAGATAATCTCTTTCATCCTGGTAATTTGTGCAAAGAATGGTTTTGTTCTGTACTATTGTAGGGGCTGAGGAGAAAATTCTGGAAGACTTCCGTAAAACACATAGTCCTGATTCTTTGGACTTTCAGCTGCAGGCCATGATTCAGGCAGCAGGCAAATTGGTGCTAATTGATAAACTGCTTCCCAAGCTCATTGCTGGTGGACATAAAGTGCTCATCTTCTCCCAGATGGTGCGTTGTCTTGACATACTAGAAGATTATCTCATCCAGAGACGGTGAGTAGTATGCTGAAAGAGCTACATGACAGGTACTATTCACTCCCTTTCTTTTGCACATTTGATCACAGAAGTGCACAAAATATGATACAGAGTAAAATTAACAGGACTGAAACTGTTGAATAAATCAATAAAAGAATGAATGAGGGTGCATCTATTACGTACTCACAAGCATTGTACTAGGCTCTATGGTTACACTCAGAAATGTTCTCCATGAGCTCATATCCTGAAAGGGGACAGCACCTGTAAGAGGATGAGGCTGTAAGACATTTGGGAAGTCCCAGTGGTCCTACAGATACAAGAGTAAAGTCAGGTGATGATATATCTTCTTCTGTGCCATTTTCATTGGTTAAAAAAAAAAAGTATGCATGTCTGATGTTGAACCATAAGACAGTACCAAAGACTTGAATGTTGAGGACTTTGTTTTCCCAGTCTTGAGTAGTTTAGCTGCTGAGTACACAAGAGCTGCAGCATCTACAGAGGCATTTGCCAGCTCAGGTCTCCACCACAGTTGTTCTTCTGAGCAAACTGCAAACAGTCAGTGATCTAAGGGGCACAGAGTCTTGTGCTATCTCCACAGGAGTCTGAGGGGAGATGGTGTCAAGGCGGTGGCAGTGGTTTGCCATACTTTGCACATACTAACTCCTGGTTCTCCCTCAGGATACCTTGCTGCTTGAGCTAGACTAGCTGCCCTGTCCCTTTGGTGATAGTTCATCAGCAAATAGTATTGGTGTTGCCTTGATGGTATGCCCTTCTCCATAAAGGTTGCTTCTCTGGGTAATGAAAGGAGATAAATTCAGAGAAACCTTGTAAGACCTGTAAACTGATATGGATGTGAACAACTATGTGTTAATCCACAGAACTATTATCAGATATACATACTTATGTGTGTGACTGTGTATATATTAATAGAGTAAAAGTTTCTTGAGTATATTTACCACATCTTCTTTATCTTTGTGTTTAAAGGTAGACAAAAAGCTTTCTTTCTCATATTGTTGTCCTTTGTGTCTTTCTGGCTTGAGTATTTCCTATTGTTAATACTACATGAGTTTGCTAAAAAACTACTGCTAATAATTCCCATTTAAACAAGGCACTTTTACATACATGATCTACATTGATCTTCATAATTAACCCTGTGATATAGACAGAGAAGAGATTTTATTCCCTTTTTACAGATAGAAAAATTAAGGCTGAGAGAATCTGCCCATTTTTCCTAAGGTGGTGGCCCTGGTAATTGAGTTATTGGCCTTCTGATTCCAAGTCTAATATACTTTCTGCTCCTCGCATTGTATAAAAATAAAACTTCATGTAGTGAACCAGCTGATCTTCATTATTTAAAAATGACTAATCCTGAATTACCAAATCGATGGGTTATATCAACTCTTTAAAAAGTAAAAAGTCTGCATAGTATTGATAATGAAGTGTTGTCAGGTTTTTTTTTTCCCTTACTGAACTAGGCCCCAAGTTTTTTTCTTGTTCTTGAGTTGATTTTCCTCTCTTAGTTAACCATTTACTTCCATTTAATTTTGCACCAGGCTTTGAGGCAAGCATGAAGGAATAACCAAAGGGTCTGCCAATCACACAAGTAATTTATGAAGCTCTCCTGTGGGTCAGGCACTGACGTAGGTGCTGAGCATTCAAGAATAAAATAATTGCTGCCTTCAGGGAGCTTCCAATGTTTCAGGGACTTATTTTAACCATTCTTTTGAACTTTTTAAAGTATATGAGATTAACAAGTTAGTAATTTGGACTTTTTTAACATTAGCAAGATTGCCTTTCCTAGTTTAGTGGCCATGTCATGCCTGTTGATGATTTCTTATCCTCCTCCAAGGTTGTAAAAGTTAACGTCATATCCATGGTAGTACTGTCCCAGGAGTCTCTCTTAACAGTGCACCAAGGGGCTTATGGAAGGCTGTGGTAGTATTCTAGGACTTTAGTACTGAAACATTAGGAAGATATCCTTCATATAAGTATATTGTTCCCTAATATCTCTAAACCTTTTTTTAAGGTAATATTTTCTGCTTTGACTGTCTCTTAGTATAATGGTTTTTAATAAATTTAGTATCCATGTTGTGACATATGTTTGCTCTTCATATTGTTGTTGTTATTTTTTATTTTAATGGATATCCTTTAGTTTTTAATATATTGGGATTTGGTGACAAATCCTTGCTTATCCTACACCACATCATTCTGTAATTTTATAGTCAATCCTCAATCATATCCTCTTTCTACCTTTGTTCATCCAGTCTAAAGAGTTTTAATCTTTATTCTGGCCACATGTGAAAGCTGTGCTTCCCCATTAGTCGACTGCTTGATGATTTTAGCCACCTTTCCCTGTGCCTTTTCTACTCTTCTTTAGCTTTCTTAATATGTAGCAACCAGAACTACACACAGAATTCTGGTATGGATATGTCTTGACTTTCTACCAGAAGTATTAGAAGGGAACAATGATTTCTATTTTGATAGAATATCAAATTCTGTCTTTCCTGAGGATGTTCACTTTTGTGTTGGTCTTTTGGGCTGGAGTAATAAATTAAATATGCATCTTAGGAGAACATAGAATTTTAAAAGTCACAAAATATTATAATTAGAAGGACTCTGAAAGATTAATTGCTCACACAATGCAAGAATTCCTTATAAAATCCTTGATCACCTAGTGCCTGGTTTTGAATATCTCATTGATAGAATATAAAGCCAGAACTAGCATATGGCAAATGAGGCCTTGCCTCAAGGCCCCAACATGGAGGGGAGGGGCAAGGGGTGTGCAGTCAGTGTTGTGTTCTTCTTTCTTGTGGCAACTACTGTCCACAATCTTGTGCTTCATGGTGCTTCCATATGGCATAGCCTTCTAGCCAGAATTCTGTCACTCTGGTACCCTTCTTCTTCTTCTTCTTTTTTTTTTTTGCTTTTAGGAGGGTGAAAAGCAGGGCAGTTAGAATTAAGTGACTTGCCCAAGGTCACACAGCTAGTAAGTGTTAAGTGTCTGAGGCCGGATTTGAACTCAGGTCCTCTTGACTCCAGGGCTGGTGTTCTATTCACTGTGCCACCTATCCACCCCTCTGCCACCCTTCTTCCCAACCTGTCTCTTCCCCCCACTCTTAATCCCACTTCTGTTACCTGATCCCATGGAATACCCTGCCCCTTCCCATTCAACTGTATTTGTCCTAGATGAAAAAATTTCTGATAGCCTATTCTATTTTGGACCAGGTATAATTGTTAGTTTTTGAACCCAAATTAACCTTATTCTACCTGTTCACCCTAGTTGTGCCCTTTGGAATCACATGGGCTAAGGATATTCCTTCATCCTCAAAGCATACCTACTGTGTTTGAAGATAGTAATTATCTTCACCCTAAGTATTCTTTTTCAGAATAAACATCTCAGTTTCCTTCATCACTTCCTCATATGACAGTTTCCAGACCCCTTGATATCTAATTTTTCCTTTTCTGGATATACTACAAATTTGTCATCATTGCTCTTAAAAGTATGATTTCTAGTAATGAATGGCCGTGTGTGGCCTCCCCATTTTAGAGTACATTCAAACTTTTACTTTCCTTTTTTAATGAAACGAGATTGTATTAACCTTATTTACATTTGGCCCTATTAGTCCCTTGTTAGTTTCAACCTATCTTTCCAACTGGAGCTCATCATTTTTGAATTCTGATTTCTTACAAATATCATAAGGATTACTAAACTGACCAGTTTATATGTATATTCTAAGAAGAATACAAGAAGCTTGTTATGAGTACATGGAGAATTTTTGGTAGATAATTATATTATCCAATTTAAACATTCCAAAAGTAGGTAGCAGTTAGTGGAAAAAAGGTTGTGAATTGGAGGGCAAAGAATGGTGAAGAAGTTGGGATGGGGTGGGAAAATAAGCATTTTTGTTGCCTCTGAAAAATTTGAAAGAGATAGTTGAAGGAATAATTGCACTCAGTCAAACCAGATGAATGAGGTTTTAATACAAAACCACTTTCATATTGAGCTAGGGGAAAAAGTCATGCTGGTATGGAAAAAACAAAACCAAACCAGAAACTAATTGAACTTGTTAATAGCCAAAATTCTAAAGAATTTTCCATCAATCAAGTTAGTATAATTTTTTATGTTCCCTTGGCAAAATATCCCCTTCTTACTAAGTATGCTTATAAAACTTTAATTCCCTTTATAATAGCTTCTCTTTATGAATCAGCATTCTCAGTCCTATTTTTAATCAAATTCAAACTAAGAAACAAACTAGAGGCTAAACGTGACACTTAGCAATCACTTTCAAAAACTATACCAGGAATAAAACTGTTGGTTCACAAGAAATAGAATCAAGGGTCTTACTAATTTATTTGACTTATTGAGTAAACATTTAACAATTTTTTGATACCAAACAATGTTGTTATATGTTGAATAAAAGTTTTCTTTTTGAAAAACTATAATCTTTTTTTAAATTTCTTACATATACATGCATAATAAACTCTAGAATTTATTTCTTTGCATATTGAATAGGAAGTTTTATTCCCAAACCTAGGGAGGGTTTACTGAAAGCCATAGGATAAAGGAAACAAAAAAGGTGGGAACCCTTGAGAGAGAATATACTGTCCCTCTCAGCCTCATGTGTCATCATCAAAATCTTAAATGTGTCTTTATCTCTATGTTGTTATCAGGCAAAGCAAAGCAGGTAGCCTTCAAGCACAACACTATGGACATCCCTTATGTTAACATTCATAAATTAATCAGCCATCCAGCAACCTACTAAATCAGAAATTCAGTATCTGTTTTTAACAGAAAGGAAAATCTGGTAAATGACTAGATAGTTGAGGTATCCTTTATCACCACTTTATATGACTTAAGTTTAAAATATGTCTTTTAGAAACAGTACTTTTATCTCTTACTATTTTCTTCTTCCAGTTGCTCTTAATTGTGCTTTTACCCTCAGGTTCATAGATTTTCACGCAGGCATAATTTACTGACATGTGCTATTCTCGCACACGTTCTGTTATATGTATTTATTTGGAACAAGGTATATGAACCCTTCCATTGCCATTTCCATTCACAAACTCCTTTCTTATTCACCATTTTATGTTTAAAATTATGCACTTACTTTGTTTCTGTTATCTACATTCTGGGCCTTGATAAACATCTTGAAGTCTATTTGTGTTAATCCTGTCTTCATTGATACTTTTTTTTGAAGAATTATTGAGATTTACCTCTACTACTGATCTTTCATACCTGATGTTTTCCCGGTACCCACTTTTAGGTGGTAGGGTTTTATTTAATTGTTTAAATTTCATTGACCAGTTTTTTTTACTTAATATTATAAGTCATTTCTTGACACTTCTGGTTGTTGCCTGAGTCTTTTGATCAGATTTGAGTCACATCTTACTTTCCCTTAAAAGAAAGATTAAATTGAGACATAAAATTAAACCATGGAATATACTTGGGGTTGACTTTGTTACAAAGTTCAGCCTTTATAAAGGAGATAAATTTTAATCTAATTCTTTTTAACCTGCCCTACTTCAAATTTTTATACTAGTATTAGTTAACTGATTTTTCAGAGGAAGATTTTGTCACCCGGTGTAATAATAGTGGATAATAACTGGTAAATTTTTGGGGGAAAAAAAAGATTCTTTTTTGGCCATAGTGCTATTGTGTGTAAACAAAATGATAAAATGTAAAGTCTTAGTCATATAAATTTCTTATGTTTTTAACTATTCTCCTTTTAAAATGTGCTTATTTGATGCTTAAACTCTTGCTATTTTGGGGTACCTCCAGGTACACATATGAACGGATTGATGGCCGAGTACGAGGAAACCTGCGCCAAGCTGCTATCGATCGTTTCTGTAAACCAGACTCAGATCGCTTTGTCTTCCTCCTGTGTACCCGAGCAGGAGGCCTTGGTATCAATCTCACTGCTGCTGACACCTGCATCATTTTTGATTCAGATTGGAACCCACAAAATGACTTACAGGTAACTATTGATAAATATTTTACTTGGTCACCCCTGAAATCCATAAAATAAAGGCAGTAGGCCAGAGTTACTACCATAAAAAGTTACTTCTGCCCAATGTTATAGTGAGCGCTAGATATCTGGATCAGTAGTTCCTGTCAAATAGGAAAACTTAAAATGGAAACTTTAAGTCTTCCAGCTAAATAGGATTCATTGTTTTCTACTTTGAATTGCAACATTGGTTCAGATTGGCTAATATGTTTTTTTAAATCCTTGATTTCATTGATGTGGCTACTCTTTGATCAATATAAATTGCAACACTTCCGTAGATGATGTGGTGAGGGCTGCAGTAGGGATGACTTGAATTCAAATACTTACTGATTCAGATACTTATTAGTGGTATGGTTCTAGGCAGGCTGCTTAACTTCTTTACCTCAGTTTCTTTATCTATAAAAATGGAAGTGATAATAACATTACCTCATAGTTGCTGTCCAGATCAAATAAGTTGATACAAAGTACTTTTTTCCAAGTTAAGGTACTATAGAAATGCGAGGTAAAATTGTCGTCATTGTCTGAGTAATTGTAGATGACTGTTTCATAAGTTTGATGAAAAAAAATACATCACCTGCTGGCCAGTTTTCTGATAATGAAACTTCCAAAGCTGAACTAGAATCCTTGGACAAAAGATAGTTTTTCATCAGGCACATACTCAAACCCAACTGAGAAGGATCTGTTAGAGGTTTTCTGCGAGAGCTTTTCTAAGAACTTGGGGTTAACTCCATGCTGCAATGAAGCATTGAAGTAAAACTTTGGGATGGGTTGGCTAAAGCTTATCCTCAAAAAATCTGTTGAGAATTAATTGATATTTGGATCAAAGCTGGGTTTTTCTTGTAAGCAGTCAGGGTTTTAAATTTGGTATCCAGTTCCTTCTGTTCTTACAACATCCAAGTAAATAAGTAGAACCAATCACTGCTGCCTCCTGGGTCCAGTTTTTTTAAACAAATTGTATTAATTCCTTTTGTTTTTACATCACAGTCATTTACATCAAGTCCAGATAAAGAAACCCACCATAATTACTGTATGAATCTTCTCTTTTAACAGACAAAATCAGTTTTGTAAAACCAACAAAGTGACTGCTTCAGTAATATACATCCATAGCATTCCCCACCTGTAGTTCCCTATTTCCTCCTGATATGGAGGACCAAAATGTCATTACAGCTACTCAACATTCAGCTTCATTTCACTGGATTTTTGTTTTGATTGTTTATGTTATCATAGTCATTGTGTATTTTGTTTTCTTTCTTCTTACTTTACTTTAAATAAATGCGTTAAAGAATTGGCCTGAGTTCAGAAATCTTGGATTCAAACCCTACCCTTGACACAGACTGGTTGTGTGACATTGAACAAATCACTTTACCTTAGAGTGATAACTCTCTTGATTTTTAACCACTTATCCATTGAGGGGTGGTCTTTAATAGTCCTGATTATTTTGAGAAATAAATGGATTTGGTGTTTTCAGACAACTTTCCTATTATAAGTTTCATGCCAAGTTATATTGATAGAGTTTCCACATTTGAAAAACCCCATTAACAATGAAATTACAGGTTCAATCACTGTTCTTATCTTACTTTACTCTGGATCAGTTTACTTAAGTTTTCCCATGTTTTATATTCTTTGTTTCTTTCATATGCTGGAATTTTTTCAGCCAATTGATATAGATACCCACTTTGTTTCCAGTTTTTAACTACCACAAAAAGTGCTGCAAAGAATATCTTGTTATATATGGGGTCTTTCTTTCTGTCTTTGACCTCCTTATTGCATATGACCACAGTAAGTAATAGGATCTCTGTGTCAATAGTTTAGTGACTTTTCTTCCCTAATTCCAGATTGTTTTTCAGAATAGGATCAGTAAAAAGTTCTGTTAACAGTGTAGTGGCATGTCTATCTTCTTACTGGCTACAGATTATTCTATTTTCATCTTTTCTTATCTTTGCCACCTTACTAGGTAAAACCTCAGAGTTGCTTTATTTCTCTAGTTACTAGTGATATGGAACAGTCTTACATAGGATCATTGATAATTTCTTTTCATTTTTGTCCACTTTTACCCATTGTGTTGGGGAATGGTACTTAATGGTTCTGACTGTATTTTGAGGATTAAATTGATTTGGAGAATAAGGCATGGTAGGATTGTTCCTTTTAATCAGATATTTGGGTAATAGAGTACTATCATCTTTACCATATATTCACAAATTATCTTGATACTATAATAATTGGTTCTTTATTTTATCTGGGCTATCATTTGAAACATTAATTTCATCATATTATAGACATATGGAAGTACTAATAAAATGCCAGCCAAAAAAAGAGTTTACCAAAGATTCCTTCATTTAAAAAACAGCCAGTTGGATCTTTTTTAGGACAATTGAGTATGCCAGTTTAGAAAATCAAATGAGCAGAACAGAAACTACAGTATCAAGAGTAAGTGCCATAGAATTCAAAGGAGGGAGAGATTTCTCTAAGTTGTAGAGGATCTAGAAAATTTCACACTATGAGGAGGCATTTGAGCTGCTTCTTTCGAAAGATGGGTAGATTTGTATTGGTGATGTGCCATGGAGGATAGCATTTCAAGGAAAGAGGAGTGGTATAAGTGAACAAAAGCATGGAGGTAAGAAAGTATTAAGAAAGTGTCTGAAGAATACAGATGAGTTATTGATAAGGCTGGTAAGGTGGTCTATGAACATATTATTGAGGGCCTTGAATGCTAGACTAAGAAATTTAGATTATCCTTTTAGTGAAGGCTCCCAACATTTTACAGGAAGAACTATGTTTCATCTCCTTAAAACTTAAGATCACAGTATCAAGGGTGAAGTAGAGAGGTTGGATAAAGTTTACAGAGAAAGTTGTGAAAGCATTAGCAGGTCAGGAATGTTTTTTACAGTTATCATTCTCTTCATTAGAAATCCAATAAACCTTATAGCAAAGAGGGCTTTAGAGGTAATTGGGGGGAAAGCAGCATTATTAGTATCATCCAACTTAGAGCTTTGTGATGCATAAGAATGTAGTATTACAGAAAGTACTAGAGATAATTGTGCTGCAGCCTGCTCTCTTGTGATTAGTGAGTCTCTGCCAGGGCTCAACATTTCTGGAAGGTCCCAGAAACGCTCACTTCATTACCCACTTAGCTCGCTCCACCTTATTAGCATCCTTGCCCAGCTCCGGGGCCTGCTCTCTCCTGATTGGTGACTCTTCCCCATTCTCTCCTATTTGCCCACCTACCTGCTTTTCGGCTCCATTTTATGTTCTGTCTTCATGTTAGATAGAATGTAAGCTCCTTGAGAAGAGATCTTTTCTTGTGTTATATTCCCAGCACTTAGTACAGTGCCTGGCTTATAGTACGTACTTAATAAACGCTTTATTTAGCTCCAGAAATTTCTCTGTAGAATATCCCAATCCACTCAATATGCCTGCTAAGAAATTAGGTAGCATAGAAGTTTTTTGATCTAGAGAGTAACATGATCACAGTAGTATTTCAGGATGATTATTCTTAGCATTAGGAAAGACTAGCTAGAGAAGGGAAAAAACTGAAGGAAAGGAGAGCAGTCCAATGAGGTGATCAGGTTGTATTATAAAGGGATAAATGGAAAGGATGAACCATCTGATAGAAGGAATAAAAATCAGTAAAACTTGGTAGCGGTTTAAAATATAACAATAAGAAATTAATCATAAGTGAAAGAATAATAGTACCACTACCAGAAATGGGATAGGAGTGGCTAGGTGGCACAGTGAATAGAGCACTGGCCCTGGAGTCAGGAAGACCTGAGTTCAAATGTGATCTCAGATACTTAAAACTTATTAGCCATGTGACCTTGGGCAAGTCACTTAACCCCAATTGCCCTGCCTTTCCCCTCTAAAAAGAAAAAAAAGAAAGAAAGAAATGGGACAGCAGAATAATTTTCATTTTAGACATTTAGTTGAAGCTGTGGCAGAATAGACAAGTAGAGATGTATAAAAAGAAGATGGAATTGTAGGACTAGAGTTAGGGAGAAAAGTCAGGATTAGAAATTTTAAGTTTTAGTAGTCTTCTCAATTACTTGGCTCAAAAAGAAAGTAAAGAAGGTTGAGTATGCATATGCATTAAGGTAGTTACTGGATGAAATTCTAAGCCTTGAACATTGGGAGAATGTCAGTATTTTAAGTAAAGAAGTTTGGGAAGATTATGCCTGATAGTCTCTTTGTCAAGTAAAATTATAGTATCGTGGAATTTTGGGGTTGGTCAGACCTTAAAAGTTGACTTTTTTAGCCATTACTAAAAGCATATCCATGTATTATCCCATTGGATAATAATGAATCCCTGGGGTTTTAGGTACTACCCCTGTCCAGTCATCTGTTATTCATAAAGAGAAGGGATAATTTCCTGTTCTGAAATAAATCTTTTGTTCTGCTTCTAGAAATTGTCTTAGTCATTCAGCATCATCCAGAGATAGGATAATGAAGCTGTTCAGTCACACTGTTGTCAGTGACACAGAGAAGAGATTACAGGGACTCAGTGGCCTTAGAAACAGCTTTGTTTTCAGTACCCTAAGGGTGCAAGTCCAAGAGACTCAGTGGCTCTGATGAGACTTAAGTAGTTTCTAAAGCAACTCTGATCAAGAGCAACTTTGGGAGATCTCAGAATTATATATGCCAATTTGTAAAGCATTTTTATATGCACTAGCACATTTAGTCCTCTCGATAACCATATAAGGTAAGGAAAGTAAGAACTTAGGGCAACTAGGTGGCACTGTGATGTTAGAGTCCTAAGCCTGGAGTCAGGAAGACCCGCATTCAAATCTGGCCTCAGATTGCTTACTTAGTTGTGTGATCCTGGACAAGTCACTTGACTCCATTTACCTCAGTTTCCTTATGTGTAAAATAAGCTGGGGAAGGAAATGGCAAACCACTCCAGCATCTCTGCCCAAAAAACCCCCAGAATAATGGGGACATGACTGAACAAAATCAAAAAAGCAACAGCTATTTTTTTTTTAATTCCACAGACAGAGGAAACCTAAAGCTCAGAAGGGTTAAGTAATTTGTCCTAAGTTATGCAGTTTCTGAATGGCAAAGCTAGATCTTCACCAAGTCACATATTTTAGAATTAACAGGGACCTCTGCAGCCAAATAGTCCAGCCTATACATTAAAAGAGTTCCCACTAGAACATACCTGATGGGTGGTTGTCAGCATAGAATCTGTGCTTGGAGATACCTGCTGACGGGACATATTTGTATAGCTCTAATTAGTCTAAATTTGCTTATTTCCACTCACTTGACCTCATTTTGTCCTCTGGTGCCAAACAGAACAGGTCTGATTCCAGTTTCCTATGATAGCAATAGCAGAATAAGGTCAGGGAGGCTTTCTACAGATGTTGTTCCCAGGCCTTCAGGTACTTAAAAGCAGCTAGCTCTGCATTGATTGCCATTCCCAGTATATCATGCTGCCTTTCTATCCTAGTCTCTGGTAACATTTAGTCCTTGCTTGTTCCCATGCATGGTTATTCCTGGTCAGAAGGCTTTGGAGAATCACAGTGTCAGGGCTAGCCAGGGGTTCTTATCCACTTCAGGGCAGAACTTGCATTGGCTCTGAGAGGTCAGGGATTCATTAGGTCAACAGACTCAAAGAGATACTATTCCTGCTGTGTAGGGACCATTCTCCATCTCCTCTTACCTTTCTCCCCAGCTTTTCAGCTCTCTTTTAGGTGTTGACTCCCCCCACTTGAATGTAAGCTCCTTAAGGGCAGGGACTGTCCTTCTCTTTGCTTGTGTTTGTATTCTCAGTGCTTAGCATAGCGCCTGACACATAGTAAGTACTTAATAATTCCTTCTTTCCTTGATGACATCATTAGAACTGGCCCAGAAATAAACCAGCCTCATATATAAGGGTGAAGGCATGCTTCACTGGAAAATTAAATGAGGGTCATGTAACAATCATAGTGCATTTACAATAGTTTTCTTGATTACTTGAGAATAGATTAAACTGGTTTATTGTCTCTGGTCTATCTCTCCAAATGACTGCTACCTACATCAAAATTGTTAAGCAACGGTCCATGTTTTGTTTTGTTTCTTCCTTTAGGAGTTTGTCATACACAATATATACTAATGTCATAATTCACCTTGAGCTGTCTTACTGCAGCATCTACCACCAGGAGTCAGAGAGAAAGTAGCTATATAGGGCATCAGAGACATTAAAGGTATTAGAACCCAGTTTTAGGAATTGGCTAGTGCCAAATACATAGATGGTTCCATTACCATTACAGTCAGTGCTGAAGGACCTAAGTAATATTATTGGATTTTCTGGATGATGCGGTATAAAACCTGACATGTTGCCTCATTACAATACTGATTCAACTTTGGTGAGCATGTATCTACCTATTTTATATCTGCCCTGATACCAAACAGTGTAGCCCTGTAGTTGCATTTGTTGAGAATTCCACATACACACGAGAGACCTTGTTTGGAAAGCACCTTTAAAAAATATTTTTTATTCTACTGAATCATGGGTCAGTGGTTTTTTTTGTTTTGGTGTGGGGCATAGTGGGAGTTGTAATCAATATACAATAAACTCAGTGGGATTTTATATTCTTTATACTTCTCTGACATTGGTATGACTGAAGAAGTTTTCTGCTGTAGAAAAGCATCTACATAAGCTATAGAGAATAGTCAACCTGTCCCCTTTCCATATTCCCATTAGATACCTTCAATACAAGTATAGACCATTCTCATAGAGATGAGAAAGTACACATATGGTTTGGTATTTACTGATGTTTTCTTGGTCTCCTTATTTTGCTAATAGTGCTGTGTGTTATCTGGGCCCAAAATGGATTTGGATGGAGGACTTAAGGCCCGATCTTATTTGAGAAATTTTGCAGCACTTGGAGTGATCCCATGCTGCCCATTGCCATAAAAGTCTACCTTCATACTAGCAGTAGCCTCTCAGTGATTCTGATTAGTAAAAATAATAGAATATCCTAAGTTCATAAGAACTACAGTTGCAGTCTAAAAGCAATGGAAAGACACACAGTTGGATATAAACAGTTTGTAGGATGTTACCAATTATTATTTGTGCATATGAAGTAGTAAGAAAACATCACGATGGTTAAATATAACCAGAAAAATCAGTGAATTTTCATGTATCTACAGTGGGGGATAATAGATAAATGAAGTATTGCCCTGATATTCACAAAAATTGGAAGAATCAGATAAAATCCTATAGCTTTTTGGGTAGATCCTCTATAGAAGACTTACATAGAGGTGGCCAGGAATCACACAGCATAAGAGGTTGTGGAGGCGGTATGACCTTCACAGAAAGGAGGATAGACCTAAGATGCTGATGAAATCTGGAACCAAATCTTAATGCTGAGATAAAATTAGATAAAACCTACAGGGAGAGAGAGAGAAAGGGAGGGAGGGAGAGAGAGAGAGAGAGAGAGAGAGAGAGAGAGAGAGAGAGAGAGAGTGTGTGTGTGTGTGTGTGTGTGTGTGTGTGTGTGTGTGTGTGTGTGTAAGAATTTAAATTCTGATTTCCTGCCTCAAAGGAGGAAGTGGCTGATTCAGCCAGCAGTGTCCTCTTACTCAAGTTTATAGTCATATCCCCTTCTGAAAAGTGGCTGCTTTTAAACCTCCCTTTCCCTAACAAGGGGATGCACAATGCTGCCGACCCTTGGATCAGAGGCTCTCTCCTCCCTTTCTGTTCCATGTGGGCCATATCTACCTGTTTCGTTCTGATTCCTACTGTGGATGTTGCTGTACCCAGAATGACAACTTCTTGCCTGAAGCAAAGCCTTGCAGTTGTATAGGGGTTTCAGAGACGGTAGTGGGGAACTCCCCAAGTTCAAAACACTTGTGTAGTTCTGGAAAAGGGAGAAGCTTCTTTTTAGTGGCATTCTTCCTCCCATTGGCTCCCTTTTCTTTTATGATCTCTCTTTTCCTTATTCAAATGTCTTGTTTCCCTTGGGCTTCCCCTATACTTCTCAGAAATCTCCACTAAGGCCTGATAGGAACCTGTGGGTCGGTTTGCTTCTATCAAAACCTATTCTCAGTTATCTGACACCTTGGAAAGGTTCTTAAACAAATGCAAATTTGGATGCTGGGTTAAATGTATTTTTAATGTTATCTTTAAGAGGCAAATCATTGACCAAAGTAATGATTTTTAAAAATAAAATTTCACACATTAGGGGTAGTTTAGTGGGAAACATGAATTTGGGAAAATTCCCATAAAAATCACACCACATAAGCAATTATCACCTCCAATGTGGACATACTCAAAGACTGGAACAAACAGTAGAAATTTTGATGTAAGTCCCTGACTTCTTCCTGTTTTTCTCACCAGTACTTTTTTTTAATATCACTGTCTCTTTTCCTTTAGTCTTCTTCAGTAAAGATTTGGTGAATGATCCCTGTACTATACAATGAAAGAAAAAATTATGATCCTGTGAATAGTTCAGGCAAGTTATTAGTTCCATACCAGCATCTTAAAACTGTTCCAGTCCCTCAGTCCTGATTTAGGTATATTTCCATTTTGATTTGGGGTTCATGTGCTGAATCTTATGACATACCTTATGAACTTTCAGAACTAAAAAGGGCTATTTTTAGTCCCCAGTACTAAAGAGATTATCTAGTTCAGTTCTCTTGTTAATGAGAAAACTATGACCCAAGAAAATTATCCTTGGACTAATTTCTTTTGCTTTCCTGATCTTGAATATTGCATTCTTACCTCATTTTCTGATTTAGAAAACAAAGACTCTGTAGAATCCTTCTATAACTTTTTAGAGATATTTATTTGGTCTGTTCCTGAAACAGCAAATATATCAAAGTTGAGGCATGCAAATAAATATTACCCTCCCTTGTTTTCAACAATTTTTATTCAGAATATTTCTGGAGTTCATATTTATAAAGTTTTCATAAAGCCCATTTGTAAATAGCACAGGAAAATCACATCTTAGTTTTGACCAAAAGTTACATTATCCAGTCTGATCACTGGCCTTTTTTTTTTTAATACCAGATATATCTCTTAATGGCTTTAGACTGTTTTCAAAAATCAAATTACTTATATTTTTGCACAAACAAAGCCAATGCGACCAAGATTAGGATGGAAGCAGAAATCTGGGAAAGAATTTTTACAACTAGTGTCTCTGATAAAGGCCTCACTTCCAAAATATATAGAGAACTGAGTCAAATTTACAAGAATACAAGTCATTCCCCAGTTGATAAATGGTCAGAGGATATGAACAGGCAGTTTTCAGAGGAAGAAATTAAAGCTATCTATAGTCATATGAAAAAATACTCTAAATCACTATTGATTAGCAAGATGCAAATCAAAATATCTCTGAGATACCACATCACACCTATCAGGTTGGCTAACATGACAAAACAGGCAAATGATAAGTGCTGGAGAGGATGTGGAAGAATTGGAATGCTAATGCATTGTTGCTGGAATTGTAAGCTGATCCAGCTATTCTGTAGAGCAATTTGCAACCATGCCGAAAGGACTACAAAAATATACATATACTTTGACCCAGCAATACCACTTCTAGGGCTGTATCCCAAAGAGATCATAAAAATGGGAAAAGGATCCACATGTACAAAAAATATTTATAGCAGCTCTTTGTGGTGGCCAAGAACTGGAGATTGAGTGGATGCCCATCAATTGGGGAATGACTGAACAAGCTGTGGTATATGAATGTAATAGAATACTGTTGTGCTATAAGGAATGAAGAACAGACGAATTTCAGAAAAACCTGGAAAGAAGTTACATGAACTGATGCTGAGTGAAGTGAGCAGAACCAGGAGAACTTATACATAGTAACAGCCACAGTGTGTGATGACTGACTTTGATAGACTTAGCCCTTCTCAGCAATGCAAGGTCCTAAAACAATTCCAAAGACCTTATGATGGAAAATGTCATCCACATCCAGAGAAAGAACTATGGAGTATGAATGTATAGTGACACACACTACTTTGTTTTGTTTTCTTTCTCATGGTTTCTCTCATTCATTATAATTCTTCTATGTAACATGACTGAAAATATGTTTAATAGGAATGTACATGTAGAGTCTGTATCAGATTGCATGCCATCTTGGGGTGGGGGGAGAGGAGGAAGGGGGAGAAAATTTAAAACTTATGGAAGTGAATGCTGAAAACTAAAAATAAATTAACTTTTTAAAAAAAGGCAAAAAAAAAAAATCAAATTACTTTCAAATGATGAAAATTTGTTACCACTTAACAAATTCCAGAGAATATGCCTCAATCCCTGAAAGCATTGCTAACAAAGGAATTCCCAAAAATATTTTGAGCAATAGCAACACTGTTAGAATAAGCATATGGCTTTCGAGAGTGACTACTTTGAGAGTTCAGTTTTAATTTAGCTGCCTACTTTGATTTTTTTTTAAATCAGGCATATTCTTCCATATTAAATAATTCGTTGTAGTGGAAAATATTGCTTCTGCCTGTTAAATCAGTAAGCATTTATTAAGCACCTACTACATGTTAGGTTCTGGGGATAGAATACCAAAAATTAGATCATCTCTATCTTCAAGGAGGTTGCAATCTATCAGGGAAAACAAAATGTACTCATTTAATAAAAGCAAAATATATCAAGGTAATATGGAATTGGCTGAGGCCCTAATAGTTAGGGGAGATTAGGAAAAGCCTCAACTAAGCTTCGAAAGAAACTAATGTATTTCAGGCATGGAAAATAGTCTGCTAAGACAGAGACAGGAGGTAGGGAGCATAAATTAGAATGATCAAAGAAGAGTAAGGTCTCATTTTTCTGGATCTTAGAGTATATGAACAGAAGTAGTATGTAATAAATTTGGAAAAATTAGATTTACCTCAGACCATGAAGGATTTTAAATGTCAAAGCAGAGTTTATATTTTTTTCTAGAGGCAGAAAGGATGCACTGCTTGAGATTCTTGGACAAGTAATCGACATGAATCATGCCTGGACTTTAGGAATGACATTGGCAGGTTGTGGAGGATGATGGATTAGAAAAAGTAGTGATAATATAGAAAGATCAGTTAGGAAACTATAGTCTAGGTGAGACGTGATGAGGGCTAGAACCAGGAAATGTAGTCATGTAAGTAGAAAAAAAATGGGCTAGATATAAGAAGTGTGGAGGTAAGAGCTACAAAACTTAGAAGTTAATCAGATAAGTGAATTAATGTGTTCTTTGGCCTTCTTAATTCCACTAGGCTCAAGCTCGCTGTCACAGAATAGGTCAAAGTAAGGCTGTGAAGGTCTATCGTCTCATTACTCGAAATTCCTATGAACGAGAAATGTTTGACAAAGCCAGTCTGAAGCTGGGGCTGGACAAAGCTATCCTGCAGGACATTAATCGAAAGGGAAGCACAAATGGGGTGAGTATAACCACCTACGCTTTCTGAATGTCTCCCCCACAGCTACAATGAGCAAGTATTACAGAGTGATGTAGGCTCTTCTTGCCTGTCCTCAGGATTCCAGTAAACCTGACTCCTTGGTTCCTGGCAAGTATTCGTTTGTGTCATTCAAAGCATTGTTAGTTCTATGTAGGCAACTCCTATATTTCAAAATAGGTTGTAGTCATTGCCTGCTTAATTCTTAAGCTTCATTTAGATCAGTGCTTCTTAACCTTTTTTGTGAGGTAGCTCGGTGACACAGTGGATAGAGAACTGGGTCCTGGAGTTAGGAAGACCTAAGTTCAAATCAGGCCTTAGACACTTACTAGCTGTGTGACCTTTGACAGGTCATTTAACCTGTCTACCTCAGTGTGATAAACTGTAAAATTGAAGATAATAATAGCAGCTACTTCCCAGGGTTGTTGTGAGGGTGAAATGAAATAATATTTGTAAAGTACTTAGCACAATGCTTCAGCCAAAGTATATGATATATATCTGTGTGTGTGAGAGAGAGGATAATCCTTTGGCAATTTTATGAAGCCAGAAGGATTTCAAGTGTTTAAAAGAAGACGACCTCTTCTCAGAATTATATTATTAAATGAATAAAATAGGATTGTAGAAGAAAATAGTTATATTCAAATGTTTTAATAAGAAAACTTCTTACATTTGTATTTTTAAGTACATAAATAACACAGAATTATAGAAGAAAATAGTTATGTTTAAATGTTTTAAAGAAGACCTCTTCTCAGAATTCTTTTTTTTTTTAATGCATAAAATACATTGGATTATAGAAGAAAATAGTTATACTGAAATAATTATAAAAAAAATTTTGGAAGGGGGAAGGCAAGGCAATTGGGATTAAGTGGCTTGCCCAAGGTCTCACAGCTAGTAACTGTGTCATGTCTGAGGCCAGATTTGAACTTAGATCCTCCTGACTCCAGGGCCAGTGGTCTGTTTACTGCACCACCTATAGCATCTCCCAAAATATATATATTTTTAAGTCTATGGACCCCAAGTTAAGAATTCTTATCTTAGGGGATAATTAAGACTCATGACTGCATTTTGCAGATAAGGAAAATCAGGTTCAAAAGTGTATGTTTAAAGGGTGGCCAGGTAGCACAGTGAGTAAGAGCACCAGCCCCAAAGTCAGGATGACCTGGGATTGAATCCGGGCTCAGACACTTAGCACCCACCCAGAAACACCTGGCCATGTATCCTTGAGCAAGTTACTTAACCCCAATTGCTTGGGGGCAGCCAGGTGGCTCAGTGAGTAAGAGTACCAGCCCCACAGTCGGGATGTCCTGGGATTCAATCTGGGCTCAGATACTTAGCACCACACCCAGAAATAACTGGCCATGTAACCTTGAGCAAGTTACTTAACCCTAATTGCTTTAAAAAAATAAAAGTGTATGATTAAATTTCATGATAAGCAATTAAAAAGCACTTTATTACTACCATAGCAGTTTGTCTAAGGAAAATGGTAATGATTTACTAGAAGTTAGGGGAAAAAAGCAAAAGGAAATTCAAGAAGAAATTGTTGGGAATTAACAAAATGCTGTGGATGTTACTATAATTTATTAAGCTATAAGACCACCTTTTTCTTGGAAAATATGAACCTATATTTCCCTAGTTTTTAGTCATGTACTTCTGTTTCTCATGTCTTCATTTTTTCAAGGAGCCACATCTAAGTGATAAGCCTCTTTACCTTGGTTGGGGAAGGGGAGAGAGTTGTAAAATTGAATGGCTTGAGCCAAGATGGCAGAGAAAAGGCAGGGACTCATCTGGGTTCTCCCAAATTCCTCTCAAAACAACTTTAAATCATGCCTCAAAATGAATTCTGGAGCAGCAGAACTAGAAAAAGGATGGGGTGAAGCAATTTTCTACCCCAAGACAGCTTAGAAGATTGGCAGGAAAGGTGTGTCACACTGAAGTTGAGAGTGGAGTCCAGGTAAGTACAGACTTCACCAGCACAGGCCAAGCCCCAGGAAAAAAAGCAACAGGTCTTGGGGCATAATCTCAAGGTAAAGAAGAGCACTAGCACCACAGAACGTGTGACTGCAAGAGAGTAGGAACACTAGTCACAGTTCCAAAGTGGAAAAGAGTGCTTGTGGTCACTCACAGACCAGAAGAGCAGTGACCACATCCTCCTTAGATCATACCACCTTGTAAGAACTAAAAACTTGCATGCTTCTCTGCCCCTCCCCCTTTTCCCCCTCAGAGCTAGCTCTGAGAACAGTAATAAGGAAGGCCTGAAACTTGGAACAGTGCCCCCTCCACCCTGGGAGCACAGACCTATTTCAACATATTTGTCAAGAAATAGGCTAGAAAAATGAGAAAACAACAAAAAACGACCCTGACCATAGAATGTTACTATGGTGACAAGGAAGAAACTCAAAAGACAACAAAGTCAAAACTGTCACGTCCAAAGCCTCAAAGAAAAATGTTAATTAATGTTATGCTAAGAAGGAATTCCTGAAAGAGGTCAAAAACGATTTGAAAATCAAGAAATGAAAGTAATGCAAGAAAATCATGAAAAAAGAAAAGAAAAATTTGGTAAAGGAGGCATAAAAATAGCTAAAGAAAACACCTTAAAAAAAACAGAATAGGTCAAATGTAAAAGAGGTTCAAAAATCTGATGAGAAGAAGAATGCCATGAAAAGCAGAATTGGCCAAATGAAAAAGATATATAAAAATTCACCAAGAAGAAGAATTCCTTAAAAAATAGAATTGACCAAATGGAAAAAGAGGTACAAAAATTCACTGAAGAAGAGAACTCCTTAAAAATTAGAATTGGACAAGTGAAAACTAATGACTCCTTGAAACATCAAGAAAAAAACAAAATCAAAAGAATAAAAAAAAGAAGAAATTGTGAAATATCTCATTGGAAAACCAACTGACCTGGAAAATAGGTTGAGGAGAGATAATTTAAAAATTATTGGACTACATTAGACATCATCTTTCAAGAAATTATCAAGGAAAACTGACCTAATATTCTATAAACAGAAGGTAAAATAGAAATGGAAAGAATCCAAAGATCACCTCCTAAGATACATCCCAAAAGGAAAAATCCCAAGAATATTATAGCCAAGTTTCAGAGCTCCCAGGTCAAGGAGAAAATATTGTAAGCAGCTAGGAAAAAAAAAAACAGTTTAAATATCAGAGCCACAGTCGGGATAACACAGGATTTAGCAAGTTCTACATTAAAAGATCAGAGGGCTTGAAATATGATAGTCTGGAGGGTAAAGGAGCTAGGATTACAATCAAGAATCACCTATCCAGGAAAACTGAGTATAATCCTTCAGGGGAAGGAAAAGATAGATATTAAATGAAATAGAGAATTCCAAACATTCTTGATGAGAAAACCTGAATAGAAAATTTGACTTTCAAATACAAGACTCAAGAGAAACATAAAAAGAGAAATGAGAAAGAGAAATCATAAGGGATTCAACAAGATTAGACTATTTATATCCCTACGTGGGAAGATGACACTTGTAACTCCTAAGCACTTTCTTATTATTAGGGCAGTTAGAAGGAGTATATATAGACAGAGGGCACAGGTGTGAGTTGAATATGATATGATATCTAAAAAAATAAAATTAAAGGATGAGAAAGAGAAATGTATTGGGAGAAGAGGAAAGAGAGCCAGAATGGAGTCAATTATCTCACATGGAAGAAGTGTGAAAGAACTTTTACAGTGGAGGGGAACATGGGGAGTTGGAGTTTAAGAAGAGGAAGGTGAGCAGATTGGAGGAGGTGGTAGTCAGAAGTGAAACACTTTTGAAGATGGACAGGGTAAAAGAAGAGAGAGAATGAGAGAAAATAGGTCAGAGGAAAATAACATAATTATAAATGCGAGAAAAAAAAATTTACAGCAAGTTTCTCTGATAAAGCTCACATTTCTCAAATATACTGAAAAATGAATCAAATTTATAAAAATAAGAACAATTCTCCAATTGATAAATGTTAAAAGATATGAACAATTTTCAGACAAAGTAATCAAAGCTATCTATAGTCATATTTTTAAAATGCTGTCACTATTGATTAGAGATATAAAAATAAAACAACTCTGAGGTACTACCCCATGCTTATCAGATTGGCTAATATGTCAGAAAAGAAAAATGACAAATTTTGGAGGGGATATGGGAAAATTGAGACATGACTGCATTTTCAGTGGAGTTGTAAACTGATCCAGCCATTCTGGAGAGCAGTATGGAACTATGCCCAAAGGGCTATAAAACCATACCTTTTGACCCAGCAGTACCACTACTAGGTCTATATCCCAAAGAGATTAAAAAAGGTAAAGGACGTATATATATACACATATATTTTTAGCAGCATTTTTAGTGGTGGCAAAGAATTGGAGATTAAGGGGATGCTCAATTGGGACATGGCTAAACAAGTTGTGGTATATGATTTCTGATGGTATATTATTGTATTATAATAAATGACATGAGGATGCTCTCAGAAAAACCTGAAAAGACTTACATGAACTGATGCAAAGTGAAATGAGCAGGAAAACATTGTATGTGGTAACAGCAATCTTGTACAATAATTATAACTGAATGATTTAGTTATTCTCAGTGGTGCAGTGATCCAGGACAATTCCAAAGGGCTTACAATGCAAAATGCTATCCTTCTCCAGAAAAGAACTGATGGAGTCTAAATGCAGATCAAAGCACACTTTTTTTTTACTTTTTTTGGTGGGGGGGGGGGCAGTTGTTTTCTTTCACAACATGATTAACATGGAAATAATATAGGTTCTACAAATACCTTCGCATTAAACATTAATCAAGTTGTAAAAAAGAGTTATAACCAGTGGAGTAAACAACGAGACAGAAGGAACAAAATGAAACACAAAAGAGAAAGAGCAAGTAGTTTGCCTCAATATGCATTGACTCCATAGTTCTTTTCTCTGGATGTGGAGATATCCCTTTCCATCATGAGTCTTTTGGAGTTGTCTTACAACCATGCATTGCTGAGAGGAGCCTAGTCTATCGGTTAGTCGTCACAGATACAGTGTCTGTAATTGTATACTAAGTTCTCCTGGTTCTGCTCTTTTCACTCAGCATCAGTTTATATAAGTCTCTCCAGGTTGTTACAAAGTCTATCTGCTCCTCATTTCTTATAACACAATAGTATTCCATAACATTCACATACCACAACTTGTTCAGCCATTCCCTGATTGATGAGCATCCCCTTGATTTCCAATTCTTTTCCACCACCAAAAGAGCTGCTATAAATATTTTTGTACATATGGGCCCTTCTTCCATTTGTATGATCTCTTTCAGATACAGCCGTAGAAGTGGTATTGCTGGGTCAAATGGCATACACATTTTTATAGCCCTTTGGGCATAGTTCTAAATCACTCCCCAGAATTGGTTGAATCAGTTCACATCTCTACCAACAATGCATTAGTGTTCTACTTTTTTCACATCCTCTCCAGCATTTATCATTTTCCTGTTTTGTCATGTTATCCAATCTGATAGGTGAGATGTGTTACCTCAGAGTTGTTTTGATTTGCATTTCTCTAATCAGTAGTGATTTAGAGCATTTTTTCATATGCTTATAGATATACCCAATTCCCCATGTTCCCCTTGGCTGTAAAAGTTCTTTCACACCTCTTTTATGCAAGATAATTTACTTCTAGCTCTCTCTTCTTCTCTCACTACATTTCTCTTTCTCATCCTTTAATTTCTTTCTCTGGAAACTACCTATTCACATCCTTTGACCTTTTTATCAATTGTAAAATGACTAAAATTTTCAAATGTTGTTGTGTCTTATTACTCTAATGAGTCTATCATATCCTCAGCACAGGACAAGAAATTTAGTAGTTTAAGTCTGTGATAATTGGCACGAAGAAAGCCACTTTCCTACCAGGAAATAGGGTTTTCTTTCTGTATTTCTTATTTGCAACAACTAGTTGAAGTAATCATACCTCAGCACTATTCAGCATTCATTAATCAGACACTTACTAACTCACAGTTGCTCAAGAAGACAGAAGATTTTTTTAAAAAAGCAAACACACTGTTATCCTGAAGACCTAAAAGTCCAGGAAGGTAGATAATATATATGCACAAAGAATATGTTATAAAGTAGAATTATGGTAAGGGCACAAAAGGGGCATAAGCAAAGGTGCTACAGTTGTAGGAATAAGTTAAGAAAGGAGAGCCTTTTTAATACACAAACTTGACATGACTTCTGAAACTTAGCTTTTCTAGTCCACAGTTTCCTCTTCTGTAAGTGAGAAGGTTTGACTCTGTGATTTTTCGGGTCCCTTCCCATCTCTGAGTCTATGATCCCAGTGTACCCTTTGCTGGCTCATATGGAACATCTAGACATTAAAAAAATTTTTTTTTCCAATTATGTGTAAAGATATTTAACATTCTTTTTGTAAAATTTTGATTTTTAAAGTCTTCCTCTCCCTACCCTCCCCTGTCATTGAGAAGGCAAGCACTTTGACATAGGTTATACATGTGTAGTCATACAAAGCATATTTCCATATTATTCATGTTATGAAAGACAACTCAGGGAAACAACACATGATATATAAAGTAAAAAAAGAATATTTTGGTCTACATTCAGACTCCATCAGTTCTTTCTCTAGAGGTGGATAACATTTTCCACGTTGAATCTTCCAGAATTGTCTTGGATTGTTATGCCAAGAATAGCTAAATCATTCATAGTTGATCATTATACAATATTGCCATTACCATATACAGTATTCTCCTGTTTCTGCTCAATTCACTTTGCTTCAATTCATGTAAATCTTTACCATCAGGACATTTTTTTAAGGATATTGCAAACTGAAGAAATGAAAATGCAATTCTGTCCTTTTCAGAAATGTGTTTATGAATTTTCTTTTAGTAATTTTGTGATGGTTGGCAACAATCTCAGTCACTAAATCCCAGGGCATTGTGTCATGCTCAGAACTTGTGTATATCACAGTTCCATAGTAGAAACAATCGTCAGCTCAGTGTAAAAACTTAATTCCTTAAAAACGGTGCCTTTTTTTTTTTTAATTCAGGTACAGCAGCTCACAAAGATGGAGGTGGAGGACTTGCTTCGGAAAGGAGCTTATGGAGCTTTAATGGATGAAGAAGATGAAGGTTCCAAATTCTGTGAAGAAGATATAGATCAGATCCTACAAAGAAGAACTCACACCATCACCATCCAGTCTGAAGGAAAGGGATCTACGTTTGCCAAGGTACGTGGCTTTTACCAACCAAGATTCTGGTTCTCTTAAGTGTAAATACACAAAAAAATGTATTGGAATCTATATGAAAGTGTGTGGTTATACACACTCGTTTCAGCTACTGCTCATTCAAAATTTAGTTCCTCATGTGGTGGCAAAATGTAGTATCATAGACAAGCCAGAAGAACATTTCAAACTGAAGTTTAATGTTCAATATCAAGTATCTTTGCGTAATTGGCCATAGATATATTCTAGCAGGTGGATGTTTGAATCATGAAATATATGAATAAGTATTCCTTGATTAATATCTAAGAATGGAAGTTCTTGTGGACAGTTGAGTTTTAAAAAATAACAAAGGTTTGTATTGTGTATGTTTATGTATTTTTAATTCCGTGGGAATAGACTTTGCCTGAGATGATAACAGTAATGACATGATGATAATGTATATTTATAAAGCTCTTTACATATATTTCTTATTCAATATCACAACATTCCCTGTGAGGTAGGTGTTATGTTCCCCATTTCACAGACAAGGAACTGGACTTAGTGATGATAACTGACTTGCTCAAAGACTGGTGAGTGGTAGAGATCGGACTTGAATCCAGGTTTTCTGACGTGTAACTTAGTGTTCTTCATACTTTGGCAAGATGACTTCTCAGCTTTGCGTGGCTGCCTACGTCCTCATTTTTTTTAGAGCCCTTTCCTGTTAGAGTATTAGATTTATTGTTTTCCATCAGCATATCTTATGTTTTAATTTATAAAGAGAATGATAGTAATACTTTTCAGTGAAAATAAAGGCTAAGTAGTGCATCTCTATAGAGTTAACCCTTACAAGGTTGCTGCCTCTAGCTATAGGGGGTAGCTAGGTGGCTCAGTGGATAAAGTGCTGGGCCTGAAGTCAGGAAGACTTAACTTACTGAGTTCAAATCTGACCTTGGACACTTACGACCCTGGGCAAGTCACTTAACCCTTTTTGCCCCAGTTCCTTGTCTATTTAAAATGAGCTGGAGAAGGAAATGGCAAACCATTCCAGTATCTTTGCCAAGAAAACCCCAGATGGGTCATGAAGAGTCGGACGTGACTGAACAATAGCAGCAAAAATGTTCTTTTTTCCTTTTTGAGAGAAATGGGTTGAGTTTTAACATCCAAATTTGAGTTGTTATTCAGCGTGTCTGTGGATCAAATTGAAACTTTTCACTTTGACTTTTAATAGATGAGCATCATATACCTTTATCTGTGATATTCTATTGAAAGTTTTTGTATTGAATATATGTGAAATAACTTGTGTGTTACTAGTTCATACTCTTTGACTGCAGTTTGTTGATTTATTGTTATCTTCTTCACAGGCTAGCTTTGTGGCTTCAGGGAATAGGACTGACATTTCCTTAGATGACCCCAACTTTTGGCAGAAATGGGCTAAAATAGCTGAACTGGACACTGATGCAAAGAATGAGAAGGTAGAGGGTCAGATATGTTTTGGTTTATATTTCTGTATTGTCAGGATATAACATCATAGCAAAAGCGTAGCCAAATCTGAATTTTAGTGCCAAAAGAAAATTATAGTGATCATCGCACTCCCCTCCCCCACGGCACACTCTGATATCTACTTTTAATTGGTATTTTGTGTCTCATTTTTTAATAAAGTTCATTTTAATACAGTTTAATTATCAGTTTTTTAAAGTTTAGTTTGTTTTAGCTTAGTTTTTACTTAATGAATAAAAATGACTTTTATATTTGAATATTCAGTGTTACCCTTTACAAAATTTCTGTGTGTGTACACCCTAATGAAATGTGCTATGCATGCCTGTTTTTATGGATGAAGAAATTAAGTCCCAGAGAAACTAAATGACTTGCCCTAGATCAAGCGTAGGAACCTGTAGCCTTGAGGTCATATGTGGCCCTCTAGTTCCTCAAGTGTGGTCCTTTGACCGAATAAATAATAAAAGGACCGGTTCTGTAAAACTTTGGACCCAGTCAAAAGGACTCAAGGACCTAGAAGGCCACAGGTGACCTGGTGGCCACAAGTTTCCCAGAACTGCCCTAAATCGTACAGTGGTTTAGTAGAGGAGCCAGGTTTTAAAATCCAGTTCTCCTGTTTCCCAGTTTAGTGTTCTTTACATTTTACCTCCATGATGTGTCCTACCTAGATACAAGCACAGTGAAAATATTACAGGCTTCCAAAGGGGCATCACAGCCACCTTCTCCCTTCCTCCCTTTTTGGGTACCAGAAAGGTGAAAAGGATTACACAAATGACTTAAAATGTAGCTCCTGTTTCTAAGGGTTCATTTTTCTGATAGAGAGCCGAATTTCTTGAAATAGAAGAAATGCAATAAAACCACTTCTCTTCAGTCATGAAAGTTTGAAGTGATTTTGGAAGTCATTTGACCAATGTCTTCAAAGACCTAGAGCTGTTAAATGACTTGTCCAAGGTTCCAAGGAGGCAGTAAATGGCAGGGCTGGGATTTGAACCCATGGCCCAGGTGCTTTTCATTGTGCTCTGCTGCCTTTGAATAATGTGGGGTTAGAAGCAGCTAACCATCCAACGATTAGCAGCCCTCCAAAAATGTCTGCTTTTAGAAGGGAAAGTAAATAGAAAAAGCATGCAATTTTCTTTATAGCTTAGATTTGTGACAGAAGTTTCCCCAAGAGTCACATACAGATGTGTAACATACTTATTAGCAAAGATATATTTTCACTATAATTTCTATGATTTGCAGTTTTATTATGCTCACATAGACTGCATCTGTTTTTGAGTAATTTTCCAGTAGAAGTTATTGCTACCTTCTAGCTTATTATTTCTGGATTTTTTTTCTCCTCACTCAGTCCTTGTTATCAAACTCAGTTCCTCATGGGTCAGAGGACATGCAGCACTAGGGAATTAATAAGACAGGGGGCTCCAGAGCTTAGAACAGAGCCCATGGAAAAAGGAAATGTCCCTGGAGGAGCTTACAAACTTTTGCTACCTATCCTGGATAGCCTAGTAGATTGCTCTTCATTGGTACTTGACACAGTCATTTAGAGTTTTCATGATGCAGTAAATTCTTCTAGATTTTTAAATGAGAACCAGGAATGAATGTTTGTTCCATGGGCCATAATTTAGTGAACACTACTATCCTGATAAAGATATGGAAGGTTTAGCACCATAGACTCTTAGAATTGTTATTTCAGAGGTCAGCTGTCCAAACCCTCTCCCTTTACAGCATCTCTGAGAGAAGATCATCTACTCCCTGCTTTTAACTTACTGTGACAAAGAGCTCAATACTAAAATTAGGATAGCACATCAAGTAATGAGTTAAGGCACAGGACGCAGTTCAGCCCTGTTCCCTCAAGTCTTTTTGTATATTAGTTTTTATGAATCTCCATCCCTCACTTTATCAACTCACCTTAAAATAAATATAGTATACAGAGACACACCTGCTTATCCCTTGCAATGCCACCTCTGCAGCCACAACTGAGTCCACTAGATCCTCTCTGGATGCATAAACCAACTTCTTCTCTATACCCAGCCCCCCACAGTCACAGCACCTCCAGAATTCTTCTCATCTAGCCTCCTTCCACCAAGCAAGTGCACTTTAAACTTTCTGTTCTTAGGGATTTTCAAGAACTATATTAAAGACTTTAAAATAAATAAAAGTACTTCCCATTTACTTTGAGATTTACAAAGCCCTCTCCTCACAACAGTGCCATGATATGGCAAGTATAATCACGTCTTGCTGAGGGTGAAGCTAAGTCTCAGCAATGGGCAGTGACTTGCCTGAGGTCACACAGTTTGTAAGGGTCTTCTGGCTCCAGTTCCAGTGTTCTTTCCACTGCACTGCATTTGTTGCCTCCTTATTAAACTCACCCATTGTTTTATAGTCAGGTTCTTCTCTCTGACATGGGGAAGAAAATAACCTTTATGTCCTTAGTGACATGAAGCAAGACTTTTAGACCAGTATAAACAGCTTTGTCCATATTTAAGTTGGTTTTAGCCAGTGAGGCAAGTGTGGAATACATTACAGGGATCAAGAGGGAAGACCTGAGCTCTATAGGCAGTGGGAGTAGGAAAGTCATGCTGACTGACCTTGAGAACGATGGCCTTTAAAGCTGTATCAATAGGTGAAATCCTGGAGCTAGAAAGGATATTTCTGTGAAAGGCTTTTCTATAGTTCAACTATCTAAGGCATTGTCATTGGAAAATGGATGATGAATCAGGATGAATGGGAAGTTGCTTAAGAGATGGATGGAAGGACGCCAATGGCATCTCCAGAGCTTAGCTGCTCTCTTACAGCTGGAGTCACTACTGTGGTTTCTCTTGGCAAGATCAGACTGCCACTTTGGACCCCATAGGCATTTTATCTTTCTGAACCTCTGTAAGACTGGTCGCAGCAACAGTGCATATCTGTGGACAGCGCTGAGGACTGGGGAGCACACACTTCAAAAAAAATCCAAAGAAATTCACTCTCCTCTTGTTATGGGGTAGCAGACTTACTTAAGAATTCCTCCTACTCTTCCTACTATGATAAGATTTATGTTTTGGGAGGCAGACAGGGCCCAGGGTTCTTGCCTAAGAATGGCTCTTTTAGATGCAAAGAGGGCTGGCAAAGGATCACTGCAGTGTGTGTGGATGAGAAAGAGAGAGAGAGAGAAGAGGTGCTTCTCCCACAACAGCCCCCTCTCTGTCTCTAGGAAAGCTTAGTGATCGACCGGCCCCGTGTGAGAAAGCAGACCAAACACTACAACTCCTTTGAGGAGGACGAGCTGATGGAATTTTCTGAGTTAGACAGTGACTCTGATGAAAGGCCCACCCGATCGAGGCGGCTAAACGAGAAAACCCGGCGCTACCTCCGGGCAGAATGCTTCCGGGTAGAGAAGAACCTGCTCATCTTCGGGTGGGTATCTGTTATGCCTGCCTGTTCCTCTCTGTCACGCCAGTCCCGCAGGGTTTGTTGGGGATATCTAACAGGTCCTGTCAGCTCTGGCTTTGGGTTTTCTCTAAGTCTCACTGGTATTCTGTTCCTTGTCAGGGAACTGTTAAGGCAGAACAGAGTTCTTTTACCCTACAGTTCCCTTGGGTGACTGTGACCTTCACTCAGAGTATTTTACTCACTATGATTTTATCTTCTGCTGTCATTCTCACCTCCACAACCAGCTTACTGCTTGGTTCTGTTTTATTTTATTTTTCTATCTGCTTTTCACTCAAGAACGACAAAGCACCCCATGTAACAGGTGCTAAAGTCAAGGAGAACAATTCACATGGCCCCTTTGTCTAGGGTGGAAAGAGAAAGCTTTGGCATTCATTTCTTCATATGAGAATACTACACACTCTAGGTACTTAACCTTGACTCTACTTTATTCACCTGGTTCTTTGTACTCACAACACTTTGTAATTTCACTGTGGGGATGTTAGAGAGACTGGAGGCAAAGAGGATAGCAACTAGGAAGGTTTTGCACTCATTTAAACCTGGTTTCATTGCCGGCCCCTCCTGTCTTAGGGTTCTGATGGTTTCATGTGAAACATTCAATGTCTAATGTGATGGCTTTCACAGTGATGTACACTGCACAGTTGTTGGGAACCCAGAGGCCCAAGTAAAGAACAACAAAAGGAAGCCAAACGACCCATTAAGAAACTAGGAGTATTTTTGGTCATTCATGCTCTGTGGAGGCTTTTCCCACTACATTGTGGCTCTGGTGTTCTTGGTTTTTCATAGCTCATGTCCTGTGATATTTCCATCCCACAGGTGGGGACGGTGGAAGGATATCCTGACTCATGGGAGATTCAAGTGGCATCTTAATGAAAAGGACATGGAGATGATCTGCCGGGCACTTCTGGTATACTGTGTCAAACACTACAAGGGAGATGAGAAGATTAAGAGTTTCATATGGGATCTGATCACACCCACGAAAGATGGACAGAACCAAGCTCTCCAGAACCACTCAGGTCAGAATAGTCAGGGGCATACTGTTTTGATTCACAGGCTCCCTTTTAGTATCTGCCTTTTCAGATAACCCACCTTGTCATACAAGGTCTTGGCTTTCTCATTGTTAGCTAGTGCCACTCTGGAATTTGAACTTACTAGCCAGTTGTCACTTTTGTACAAGTTCATTTAACCTTTCATCTGAAGTTTACCTGTCTCCCAAGACTTGCACAATAAAACTAGAAGGGTTAGCTTGGTTCCTGCCTCTGAGTTTGGATTTGCTTAATCTGAATCATTGTCACCTCTGCTCTTTTGTCTCTTCCTTCTTCTTTCCCTCATCTTCCTCCCCCCTCCCCGCCTGATCCTCCTTCTCTCTACTTATCCAAATTCTACCTATCCTCAAGGCCTACATCTGCCAAGAAATTTGCAGTGATACTTTTAACCTTGCACCACCACTGCCTGGACTCCTGCCCAATAGATGCCCTTCATATGGGCATAAACCTTTATCCAAACTACTTTTGCACTTACAGACATTATCACACATTTTAGCTCTTCATTTCCATTGCAATTGTTTTGTGTATGTTTTGTCTCCTTAAGTAGATCAGAAGCTATGTGAAGACAGGGATTGTGTCATATTTAATCAGTACCAAGCATAGTGTTGATTGTTTAGTCCTGTAATTTTTTTTTGGGGGGGGGGGTGGCAATTGGGGTTAAGTGACTTGCCCAAGATCACATGGCTAGTAAGTGTTTCAGTGTCAGGCCGGATTTGAACTCAGGTCCTCCTGACTCCAGGGCCAGTGGTCTTATCACTGTGCTACCTAGCTTCCCCAAGTCCTGTAATTTTTATGTTTTGTTTCTACCAACTTGGAATTAGTTTCATGCTCATCTGGAGTCACCAGGTGGATTATGGACCAAGACTGTTGGGCCAAAGGATGTATTGTTTAATCGCCACCATGAACATAGTACCTGTTTTTACTAGGCAATGTCTTTATGCCACCACCTAGTTATGAGCTCTCATTCATTCTTGTGACCTTACAGGGTTATCTGCTCCAGTCCCCAGAGGGAGAAAGGGAAAGAAGACAAAGAATCAAATGCTCCTTCCAGAGTTAAAGAATGCAGACTGGTTGGCCACCTGCAACCCTGAAGTTGTCCTACATGATGACAGCTACAAGAAGCACCTTAAACAACATTGCAATAAGTAAGTATATCTGATCTACTTCCCTCTTAGCCTCAGAGCATCTCTCCAACCTTCCACATGCTTTGAACTGAAGGGAAGATCCCACAGTTCTGGTAATTATTCCGGTAAAGAAGGTCAAGAATGTTGGAGATGTGTGCCGTAGATTACTTTGAAAGTCAAGGGTTTAAATGCTTTAATTATACTACTTTCTTCACACCACCTCTTCCTGGACCCCTGTCCTATATATGCACATTGTACTCTTGAAGTTCTTGGAGATCTTGTTCTCAAAAATTGTTTAGTTCCTGTTATAACCCTTCATGGTGGTGGTAACTCTCTGGAGGACAGCAGCTGCAGATACTCCAAGGCTGTTATGCTAAAGAGGCTCCAAGTCTTCCCAATTTCCTCCCCAAGTCTTTGCCTTCCAGTCTTCCTCTACAGCTCTTGAAGGTGGCCTTGGAAGCATCTTTTCACTACTCCACTTTAATTCATTTAAAAAGCGTTTATGAAGAATGTATATAATTTCATTGTTTCATACTAGATGCTATGGGGGATCCAAAAATAAATTGAAGATGTAACTAAGCCCCAACCTTGCGGAGCTTACTGTTTACTTGATTGGTTAAGACCTTCAAATGGAGAATTGATGACAAAGCAACATAGAAATGCATGCAGAGTAATGTGATATCAGTCGAATAGGAAGGCATGGGAACCCAGAAGAAAGAAAACTGAGTATGAATTTGGCATCTTGGAGAAAGTTAAATCTTGAGTTGGACCTTTAAGGAATGTAGTAGAAAGGGAGGCACCATACTTCCGGGGGGGGGGGGGAATAGAATGGAAAAAAAAGCACAGAGAATAGCTAGAAAAGGCAGAATCTGTGTGAGAGCAGTGAGAGTCTTGGCCCGGCTGGCTCTAGAAAGGTTGTGTTGGAGACAACCATAGAAGGGAGATGCAAATGGTTAAAAGAAAGGGGAGAGGGCAATTGCTCAGGGACCTCGACTTTGGATTTGCTTAATCTGAATCATTATTTGGGTATCTTGATTAAGGTCATTTTTCAGAGAATGACGGAAAAGCTGTTCTCAGCAATTTCTGATAGGGTCATACATCAGCTACAACATCAACTCTCAGTAGATCAGATATACTTACTTATTGCAATGTTGTTTAAGGTGCTTCTTGTAGCTGTTGTATGACATCAACTCTAAAATTTTTATTTTTTAAAACAAAATATTAGGCTTCAGTTTTTGCTTTCCCTCTGTATGCAGACATCAACTAACATTGCTTGACCCCCTGAGAGCAGCTTGAAAATCATTTTGCTCCAGGAGGACGGGATACAGGTAGAACACTGTCCAGGGAAGAGCCACTCAGCTTCTCATAGAGTTTTTCAGCCATTATGTCTTTTGGAGAACACCAAATACCATTGATTTGAGCTCTCTTTTTACATACATCACAGATATTTTTACAATGAATATTTTGTCCCTTCTTTTAGCTGAAGTAGAAACTACTCTCTAGCCCCAGGATTCCCTGATCTTGTTTCTACAGAAAATCCTGATGTGCCAGCTATACTAGAATCCCAGGAGATAGTGTCCTAAAGTCCTTTCCACAGGCCAGAGGAAACTTCATTTCTTGCTATAGACCCTCTTGGCAGCTTCTGCTGCTTATGCATAGCCTTGCTCTGTTGGTTTCTGGGGTATTTTTATTTCTTGTGCCTTTTGAAAATAACAATTACAACAAAGCTCACAGTTATTCCAGTTGTTTGATTTACAGTGAATAGAATAGTAAGAAGTATTTCCATTCACAGTGATTCCTGGTCCTCTGACCATTACAACCTCTAAGAAGTCCACAGACAATGAATTTAGTGTGGCACCTAATTTGTGACCAGGGCTTAGCAGCTCATAGAATAAATTTCAGAATAAGCTGAGTTAAGACAGCACCTTTCAGTCAGTCAAGAAGTATTTTTTAAGTACCCCTTATGTACCAGACAGTGTGCTAGGCAGAGTGGAAAACAAATGTCAAGAAAGAAGCAGTCCCAGCTCTCAAGGAACTCATACTTCTGAGCCTTGGGTCCAAAATTGTGCATATATCCAAATATGTAATTCTTCCCCTAGCTGATCCAAAGCATGCTTATCTCTCTTCCTTCTTAAATCTGTAACATATTCATTAGTATCTTTCCTCTATTTTAAATTCTAAGTTCCATAATCTCAGGCATCAAATTGTGTACTTCTTCTCTGTCCCCAGCACAGTGTTGGGCATATTTGGTAAATAATTTATCAATTACTGTCTTCCTGAGATGAGCTCAGATAGCTAGATTAGCTTAGTTTATCTGTAGATACTTGGGGAAAAAACAATACTTACTGTGCCTGACCTTAGAAGTAGTATGATACAGTGGGCAATACTGAATGTGGAGTCAGGAAACTTGGGTTCAAATCCCTTGGCTCTGTCAAATACTACCTTCTTTGGCAAGTCACTCAGTCTCCCTGGGCTTTAGTTCCCTCTCTGTAAAACAAGGAGTTTAGACTAGGGGAATCTTAAGGGATATTTTAAGGTCTCCGCTAGTGCTAGATCTTTGATCTAAGACTAGAAAAACTCACCTTTTCTCCATCAACAACACTCATAGGGCCTATGTTCTTAATGAAAATTAGATTCATTCCTGCCTGGCAAACATTCATATAACTGCTTTATGCCACATGTCAAATATTCCATCACTTCAGCAAACTAGTCGGTCTGCAGCCAGCCACTTGGAAGTTGGTCATATTTAGTAGGTATTTGTGACCAAGGAGATGATTTCTTGAAACTTAGGAGGGCAAGAGATCACTTCAAGCATTTACTGTAATCCAGTAGCAACAGTTTTCTAGTAATTGAAGGAATGTCTTCTTTTCTTGTGTGGGGAGCCAAGGAGACCTGATCCAGGACTCAGATAAAAATCTCAACAATGTGCTCTATAGAAGGTCCTTGAAGACACGGCTTTTTGTTAAGCTTGCTCCCTGGGTCTTTTGATATGGGATACGCTTAAAAGGATGTCGTTTGAGTTTTGAGATCAAAGGCTCTACCCCAGGACTTTAGTTGTTGAGAGCCAAAATATTTGATTCTTAGGTGGTTGGTTCCTATGCAGATGTCCTTGACCACGACTTTGGCTTCAGCCTTGAAGCTTGCTCTCAAGAACATCCTTTGTAATGTGACTGCATATGAAAGGAGTTAACTGACTTTTTGGCACCTAGATAACAAATCCTTACCAAATTATCTATTCTGTTCTACTTCTAGGATATAACAGACTATGATAATATTAGGAAGACTTGAGTCCTTTTTTCCTTTGTCTCATTTGCTCTATAAAAACCTTGTCCTAAGAATCAATAAATGGAGTTCATAGTTCTTCCTTGAACTACTCACATTGTCTGGTCATTTCCTATACACATCTCCCACCATGCTTAGTGCTGGACACTGAGCAGCCCACAGCAAACAGGTATTTTTCTTCCTTTTTAAGGCAGAGGTATTCATAATGACCTACATTTCTAGACTACTTTATATTTAAAAAAAAAACATTTTCATATACTAATGATATAATGTTCTGTCAAGATTATTAACAGGAGGAAATATGGAATATACCAAGGCATATGGTGTCAAAGAGCATAGAGTCAAACCAAACATTCTAGTTTATTTGCATTAATCAACTCATCTTTCTTAGGGTGCTTCTTCGAGTCCGGATGCTATACTACCTGAAGTCTGAAGTGCTGGGAGAAGCCGCAGATAAAGCATTTGAAGGAATACCTGCCAGGTATAACCACTGTAGCCAGACCAGAGCTTTGAATGTACAAAATCAGCACAGAATTCTGTGTGTTTTCTTCAAGATCTATACATTTTGCACAGAATATTATCTTTGGTTACATTCCTCACAACTGTCATTTATATTCTTAAACATTTGTCTCATTTATGTGATATTCTTACTACTACTCTATAGCTCATTTGATTTAGCACAACTTCTTATTAGTAGTATCTCTCAGAATGTGATCCCTCAGGATAATAAGGAAAGGGCCACAGGTAGAGGTAGTGGTACCAGAGCATTAGTGCATAATAATCATTTTTGGTGGAGTTGGTAGCAAAGGATAAGATGAGCCAACTTCTGTCTCTTGGGCTCCATCCTCTCATGGCCTTTTAGCACATGCAACACTGATGACAGGCTGAATCAGCAAAGCTCAAGACAGCTGCAGATAACAACCAGCAAAATGACCTGAGCTCTCCCAATCCCACCTCCCTGTGTGGGTGATCATGGGAGCTAGAAAGGAAGAAAGGATTGAAAAGAATATGAAAACCTCTACCTTCAAACTCCTTTGTTTATCTTGAGATGAAGATTATAGTTTAGGTTGGCTGTTGAAGTAATTACCATTTTGAGTGATTTGTAGTTAGAATAATTTCATATAGTAGACACAAGAAAAGACGCTGGCTTTTTGGGTGTGGCTTCTATGGTAGTTAAAAACTTACAAATTAATTTGAATCATTCAAGACATGCATGATGCTTTGGCAGAATTTTAAAAATCACATTTAAGTATGTTTTAGTGGGAATTCATTTTGGGGTTTTTGGAATGGATTGGGGACCTATAAAGTACTTTGAACTCTGTGCTTCTGTGAGTCTGTGTGATAGTGAAAACCAGACAAGCATAATCTGCACATTAGGCTGAAAACATGTCATTTAAGTGAGGGGTACAACACTGTTTTGGAGAACTTTTTTTTTAGTGTTTAGTTTAGTTATATAGCTAGATAAAAGCAAAATAAATATTCTATCCATAATTATGCCACATCTCCTGAACCTCACCAGCCAGTACTTCTTTCCTTAGTCATTCTTCCCCCAATTCCTGACCACACTAGTATAGATGTTATATTAATATTAGTTATTATATTAATAACTTATTATTAATATTAGTGTTTGTGATTTCCATTCTTTGAGCAGACTGAATATTGAACTATTCATTTTAGTCCCAGGCATTTGATTATGTACAAATTTAGCAACATAAAACATTCTGGAATAATCAAAAATAAAATGAAACTATCCAAAGAAGACTGTCCTTTTTAATATTTTTGCTTCCATTCTTAAACATGACACTGTTGAGAACCTGGGATATGGTATTGGATTGTTGGATGTTGGATTTTTGTTTGTATATAGAAAAATGTCTATCCATCCTGTGTCCTCCACAGAGAGTTGGATGTTTTGCTGCCTGATATTGACTACGTGGAGATCCCAGTGGATTGGTGGGATGCAGAAGCCGATAAGTCTCTTCTTATTGGAGTGGTCAAACATGGTGTGTATTCCTAGGAGATTTAATAATTTTCTCCCAATAAATGATCACCCTATGGAAAAGTTTGCTTAAAAAAACCCTACTGTCGAAGAGACTTTTAAATGGATTAAGCAAATTTCTCTTGGACAGTTTTGAGTAAGGGGACAAAGTATGCGTGGTCACCAGCTTTTGAAGTTTTTCATATAGTTACTATTGGCCGTTTGGTCACTATCCAGTTAATTTTTTCACTTTCAGTAAAATGTTACCTCTAGATCTTGCAAATTAGCCCAAATGGATACATGTGTTATGGTAACAGTGAGAATGTTTTCAGTAGGTTAGAGATTCAAAGGCTAGTAAAAGTTTGTCACAAATATACCCTGGACGAAAAATTCAGTTGTGTAGGGCTATACAAAATCAACCACATAATCCTTATTTTCCTAGTCTATTTCAGTCAAACTAACTATACCTATTATGTGCTAGGCACTGTGCTGAGTGCTGGATATCCTTAGTATTGTTGGCATAAAGCCTAGAGCTAAAATATGGCCACAGATATCTCCATGGTAATAGTCCATCTACTGTAAAAACTGTTTCTAGAAGCTCTTTATGAGTCTGGAGCACATAAGATAATTTTTCATTTGTGGGATAGGTGTGAAATAAATAGGCCTTTCCTTCTTCCCAAGGTCCCATCAGATATCCCATTTGTGCCATCAACTGGTTGTCAGGTAATCCATGATGAGGTGTTTAATTGATTATTAAAATATAATTATCAAGCTATAATAACTTGAGATGTAAAGGATGCCATAACCCACCTCTGGTAACCCCCAAGTAAATAAACACACTTGGTATATACACCACTTTTGAAAGATTGTTAGCTCTAGCATTTCACTAACAGTTAGTGAATGTGCAGAGATAATAATCTGGCCTATTCGCTGCTTATATTAATATGTTCTCAGAAATTTCCTTGAACAATTTAAAATTCAAGTATTTTGATGTTCACTCTTGGAAAGTTTAGTGCCAGAGCTACTTTTAGAGCCTTATACTAAACTATTGGAAATACTGATGGCATTTAACCCTAATTTTAGAGGAGGAAGCATGAGATTTCTCAGGGACCCAATGATAACTCTAATGAGAGGCCATAAAGAGTGTAGATAAGCTTGAAGCCCCGAAGATGTACAGTAAAATATCACAGTATTCTGAAGATGGGCAAATTTTAAAAGCACGTCAGAATATAACATATGAGTTTGATTCCTTCAGAAAAGACTGATAATTATGATTATCTTTCCACTGGGTAGTGTCCCAGTGTTACATTTGGAAATTAAAGTGTCATTCAGATTCTGCTTCCTGCCTTGGTTATGAATCAACTTTTCCATTTCTGTTGTTTTCGGTATTAACCAACACAGAGAATGTTACATGGATGTCATAAGTCAAACCAGTTGAACCTGCTGAAATATTGCTTAAATTCATACACAACACTAAAGTTTTTTTCAAAACTGATCAAGACTAGTGCACAGACATTTGTTAATAGAAGAGTTTCCATAGCAGAACTTCTCATCTGTATCATGTTCATGATTGTCCATACTTGGGTAAAGTGACTACTCCAGCTTCCCCCCCTTACTCTTAGGGAGGCAGGCCTGGGTTCATGAAGATGAAAATCAGAGGTATAGAGATTTGGATTATAATGGTTCTACCCATTATCTTGAAAAGGACTGTGAGAAAGAAATAAAAGAAAAGAGGCAGTCATTCTTAAAAACACACTTTCTTGCTATTTTAACTTTTCATTCTGTACTGTTTTTTACCTTTTATTCCTCTTTATCACTAGTGCTGGGGGCGGCTAGGTGGCTCAGTGAATAGAGAGCACCACCGGCCCTGGAGTCAGGAGGACTAGTGTGGTATTACTATGGGGGGAGGTCATAGATTTGGATCTGGGAAACACCTTGGTTTCCATGTAGTCCAGCCTACTCATTTTGCAAGTGAGGGATTAAGGCTCATGGTTCTTTTGACACCAAATCTGATGTTCTTTCCATTGTAACATGTTGTTGATGAAAGAGTTTTTTGGCAGTATTAACAGTTTACTAGATGTGAGTGAGCAGCACTTGTTATGCTGATGGTGTCTTTAGATTAAGAGCAAAAGAGCCCCCAAGAGAAAATTGTCTAAATGTGTCATCATCATCATCATCAAAACAAATGCATATTTCCAGCAGAGGGACCAAAGCTAATGAGGAAACTAAGGAATGACAAATTAATATCATTTTATTAATACTTGAAATGGTTCCACATGCATCATTCATAATTGGGAATTATGATCATGTATTAGCAGTAGTTCAGAAAGAAGCACTCCTAGACATCTGTCATATCTCCTGGAGATTTCTATCCAACAATACCTCAATGGCACACTTCTTCTTAATCTGCTAATAAAAACTATTACCAGATTTATGCTTTAGAAAACTTAAAAATGAGATTTTTTCTGTTGTGTTTCATCATCTTATAACCTACTTCTATATTAGAAAGAATCTGTAAGTTTCTTTATATTCAGAGCTTGGCATAGAGTGATTCTTATGTTTACCTAGTCAGTTAAATTTACTTCTGTCGCTGGTAAATTCAGTTATTGGGTCACTTTTAATCACATAAGTAGGTACAGTATTTAACTTTTTGCCCTTAATCTTTTTAATCACATTGCCCGACTTTTTCATTGTAATCTATATGATGCTGTGGGTTAAAATCGCAATGATGAAGGAAACAGGCCCAAATTACTACATAGAGTTTGCCACAAGGTGAAATAAAATATGCAAAATAGGGAGCTCCAAAGCTAGATTCCTATTTATCAGTCATCTTAATAGTCATTAAACATTTATTAAGCACCTCCTATGTGCCAGGCTCTGTACTGAGCGCTGAGGATACAAATATAACAGTCCCTGCCTTCAAGGAGCTTACAGTCTAATGGGGGAAGACAAACCTCAAAAGGAAACTGAAAAGCAAAAAGGAAGAAGCCAACATGGAGCGCATGGTAGAGAAGTCAGAGAAGTCACAAAGCCATGCAGAAAGGTGGGAAGTGAGGTGTCTTTCCTAAAGCCCCTTCTCAAATGGAAGTTTTAGGACTCATGGCTTTGTCCTCCAATCAGAAGGGCAGAGGGTAGTTATCAGGAGTTGGTACCGATGCTGATTCAGTCCTGCAGGGTGAGATTCCACTGACGAGGTTCCCAGAGCATGGTGGGAAAGTTAGAGAAGTCCTCATAGTATAGCCAGGTGAGAAATAGCTCCATTGCTCCAGTTAGCCAAAAACACGTGGGTTTGTTATGTGCCTACTATTTGCTCACAGAATATTTGAAGAAGTTTTCTTTTTTTAAGGACAGAATTTGAAACCCTGTGTTACAAGATGGAGGTAGACGTTGAGGTTTGATGTTATTTCTAATGCTCCCTGCTGTCTTCATCCAGGTTATGAAAGGTACAATGCTATGCGAGCAGACCCTGCTCTTTGCTTCCTGGAAAAAGTTGGAATGCCAGACGAAAAGTCCCTTTCTGCAGAGCAAGGTGTCACTGATGGTTCACAAGATATTTCAGAGAGGTGAGAAACCATATGGGCCCCTGGCAAAGGTAAAAATATGGCCTTTTGTGCCATGAAAGCACAACCTCTTCCTGCCTCATCCAACTCCTTCCAAAATTACTTTATCATAATGTTTCAGTCTCTAATTTCTCTTTTCAGATCATCCCTCACAGTAAAATTTTCTACAAAGTTCCCTGTCGAAATGAAGTCCTGTCCCTCAGATTTGTCCAGTGGCCCCTGGACAGTGCTGGTTCAAATGCAATTTTTTGTAAATGGGGACCTTCATGGTCTACCATGTTCCACTCAGAATTGAGTAAGGGGGAAGAGAATAGGCTAGACTGCAAATGAGAAATCGTGGCTCATTTTTGGTGATTCCCCGGCTGTCTGGCACTTCAGAAAGACCAACCGTAATGCAGATAGTCCACTGGTCATTTCATATGCCTGCAGAGCATGGAAGAAAACAATTTCAGGAGAAGTAAAACTATAGATTACACATGTCAATTTTAAAAAATGGTGATTGTAAGCATTCCCTGGGGTTAACAAGGAAGGATGGGAGAAGAATCATGGCAAGGCCATTTATGACATAAAAAGAGGTAGGTCATTCATTTGACAAATGAGAGGTGGCTCTAGTGGCTTATTGATTCCATAAGAAGAAAGGGAAGGCTTCCCTTTGAGTTGTGTCCTTTTGAAAAATTTATGGTAGAAACAAAGATAAGAATGACACAGGACAGGAGCAGGTGAAGAGTTGTGATCTTTGTCAATGCAGGAAGTACTTGCGCCAGTAAATTCATAAAACTATTATTTTCCCCAACACAGGTTTAAAGCAGAATCTGTTAATACCTAACTAAAACCTTTACATTTTTTAGAAATTGTCAGCAGAAGGTAAAATGTGTTATATCCCTTAATGTATGTGCCTTGAAAGTAGAAGAGAGAAGGAAAACTGTTCTGTTCTTGTCCCTCAACCATAACACATGTTAGATAATCAACATTAAGACTTACAGCTTAGCTAGAAAAGAAGACTGAAGACTATATGTTAAAGCAGTTTCAGAGAAGCACAGCCAGCTGCCCTCACCGTCACTTTGGCAGAAAAAATGTGAGTAATAGCAGGAAAGATGGCCAAGGTTATAGCACAATGGCAACTCCATTTTCTTCTCAGGCTCTTATATTTACCAGCTTTTGTCTACAGTTGAGAATTCCTAGGGAGATATCACCAGATTCCAAAAGAATTCCATAGTGGTATCAAACTCAAATAGAAAAGGGGTCCACTGGGGCAGCTAGGTGATGCAGTGAATAGAGCACCGGCACTGGAGTCAGGAGGACCTGAGTTCAAATGTGGCCTCAGGCACTTAACACTTACTAGCTGCAAGTTACTTAACTCCAACTGGCCCTCCCAAAAAAAAAAGCCGCAGAAAAGAAAAGGTGTCCACTAAACCATATATAAGGATCCCTGCAGACCATATATTTTAATTTTAAAATGTATTTTAATGTTTTTAAAATGTAATTATTATTTTAAAATGATATTATTATCTATGTTTCATTGTATTTTTTATTTATTTTCTCAAATTTTCCCAGTTATATTTTATTTTAGTTGGGCTGCACTTGGGAGTGTTGTGGGCCACATATATAACACCTCTACTCTAGCATATTCATAGGTTACATATAAAACATAACCCAGGTTTGCTACCTGAATGTTTATGCCAATGTTAATGCCAATGTAGTGTTTATTTACTGGTTGCTTAGAAAGAGAAATTTGATCATTCCAGCTGCAGATTTGAGAGACCTATCACAGGACTATAAGATATGTAACATGCCTCCACAAAAAGACAAGACCAGGAAAATACGTTATCTTGAAGATAAGATTCATAAAGACACTGTCCTAGGTTCTGTAGATTCAGAGTTTAAGAGCGCGCACGCACACACACACACACACACACACACACACACACACTCTCCATTAAGGGATTTTGCAGTCATATAGTAGGATAGAGCATATATTAACTAATAAGTGTTGTGTACGGTAGAATGTGATAAGAACAAAGGACAGATCCAGATAAATTGCTCTAAGGCAATTTGAGGAGGGGAAAACCTGATGAGTTTGCAATTATGACAATTGTTGTTCTTACCAAGGAGAAGACTCACATTGACCTGCTATAGTAATCATTTAGGGCTTTAAAAATGTACAGATAAATTTCAAGTAAAACCAAATTAAATTTCTCTGTGAATGGGTGTCATACCAATAGTCTGTTATGCTCTATTTGTGTTTAGCTTGTCATTCTTTCTCCTCAGAAAGATATATCCTAAGGCAGCCAGAATGGTGGCAACTCGGTGATAAGAGTACATAGTCATAGTAGTATTGTGGAAAGGGTGTAAATGTGAACTCTGACCTTTTCCCTCTTAGCAGAGGTGATAGGGCTCATCCAGACCCACATGATATGCCTGTATGTAGGTATACATTGTCTGAGATTATTGAAGAGTGTTTTTACACCAATGTTGATTATTCAGAGAACAGCACTTTAGAAAGAGTCTATTTGGTTGTCCTGTCAATGACTAACTTCCTTCTGCTGCCTCTGTTATATAATACTTCTTTTGAACTTGCCTGCAGGGATCTTGAAGCTGTCTTTCCTAACAGCAAAGATGAATAGGATTAATTATATTCCTATTTCATTTTCACAGTTACTTGGTGGTCTCGAAGAATTGCAACAGTATCATTATAATAACAGTATTGTGTTACAGAATTTATTACTCGTTCTCTCCTTTGTTCATTGAATTTTGGTCTTATAAACACAAAGAATTTTGGGATTTTAGGGGACTCCAGGTTCAAAACAGTGTAATGTTGCAGCCAAAAAAACCTGATCTTAGATGATATTGAGAGAGGCATAGTATCCAGTACTAGGGAGATACTCTGCTCTGGTCAAACTAGTATTGGGTTCAGTTCTATAAGCCACAATTTTGAGATATTTTTAAGCTGTATAGTATCTAGAGGATGGTGACCAGGATGGGGATGACCCTCCAGTCCATACTATATCAGGACTTGCTAAAGCAAGTAGGAACAATTAGCCCGAGCAAGATAAGACTTAGGAGGAACCACGATCAGTGTCCTCGAGCATGTGAAGGGTTATCATGTCAGAGAAAAATTAAGATTATTCTCCTTACAAGTGGACATTGCAAAGAAGCAGGTTATGGTTTAATATGAGGAAAAGCTTCCTGATCATTGGTGCTATCCAGAAGTGTGATGTGCTACCTCAGGAGGCAGTCTGCTTTTCTTCACTACAGGTCTTTAAGCAAAGGATGGATGACAATCTGCTGGATGTAACTAGATAGTCTCTAAGTTCTTTCCAGCTCTGGTGTTCTGTAAACAGAAACATCTCCTGGGTATATTGTGATCTTTTCTCTGACTTTTATCTAGAAGCAATCTGGATAAAGAAGATAATACTGAAGACAAATTAGATGGTCTACAGAAACATTTGGTAAGTCAAATATGCAATAGCTTTTATTCATGATTATTTTTTTAAATTGTTGCCAGTCTTTTCCAACTTAGCATTGGACAAAGAGAGCTTGAGACACTGTACTGCCCAAGAGAAATGGATTCCTGGAACCAAAAAAATACAGGTGTCTGTGGTAAAATAATTCTAAATCTAATACTTGGCATGATTATAATTTGTTTAACTCAGTGATTCTTAACCTGGAGTCCACTGATCCCCAAAAGGTCTGTGGATAGATTTCACTGGAGGTATGCACTTTAGGTGGAGAAAAAAAATCTTTTTGACCAGCCTCTACATGAAATTTAGCATTTCCTTCTATTGTGTATAGGGGTCCATGGCACAAAAAAAAGGTTTGAGTCCATGGACTAGGTATTCCCCTGCCTCAGTTCCTGGTAATGCCCTTTATCATTAAATCAGACAAATGTATTCGTGCCTTAGGAATATGGAGGCCCAGCAAGTTATCATTCCCATATGTATACTTTTGCTTATTTCGTCTACTGAGTTGTATCCAAGGAGCTCTAACTGTGTTTCTACTACAGTGCCTTGTATATAGTAAGTAAGCATTTAATAGATGTTTATTGATTGACTGATTCTATGTTGGAGAGGATGAGACCTTGTGTTTACCCCCAAAGTAGTCTCTCTTTTCATATTTATACTGAAGTTGGACTATCATTTTCTCATATTAAAAGGTAAGAATTTTTCCAAGATACACTTTCACAAAGCCCTTGAGCTGCTGGATAAGCAAGATGGTTAATGCAGCCATATAAATTAGCACTGATTCTTTAAACTTTAGACCTAAAAAAATTAAGCTAAAGATAATGAAAATTATCTTTTAATTGCCTTTAAATTTTAAATGCCTTTAAAATTGAGGTTATAAACCAGATATGAACAGTGCCTATTATATAAACAGTTGCCTATAAGGCAACATTGGTTGCCTTACAGAAATTTATTTGGGACTCAGAACACATTTTCCCCTTAGAAATAATGTCATAAAATCATAGAATTTTAGAGCTGGGAGGACCATTACAGCTCAGTGAATATGACCATGTTGTTTCACAAATTTAAGCTCCAGAAAGTTGAAATGATGTATGCAAGTTCACACAGTGAGTTGGTAGCAGAGTAGGGTAGAACCCTTCTCCCAGGTAGTGGGCTGAAGGCCAGTCCTTTCAACCACAAATTGTGCCATGACTCAGGCCAGCCTTCATATATTATTTTATGCATTCTTTCAAATTAGTGAATATCTTTGTCATCCTTTTTGCTGACAGCTGCTAATACTGCAGGAAAGGTGCTGACTAAAAGGAAAATGTTTGTTAGAGGTTTAAAAAATTATATCTGCCATGCCTGGTAACGTGGCACATGTTTTTGCCTAGTTAGAACTGATAAGGTAAGGACAACTTCAAAGTTATATCCTTTGTTAACATTATGTAAAGAACTTGAATATCCAATGCTATGTGCTTGTTTTAGTTGGAGAAAGGATTCATATTAGACTGGTGTTATCTACTTCTAGAAATTACTCTGCTCCCCCAAACAGAGATGTTTAAATGACTCCCCACTCTGATTTACATTTTCATGGCAACAAGACTCCTAAGTTGTGTGTTGTATGGTACAACTTCTTTTTTCTAGACTCAGCTGCCAGGTACCTTTAGCTGTAAAATTTGAGAAGTGATATGTTATGTTCAGCCTGTCCAAATACATGCCACTTGAGGCTTGTCTGCATACCCTAAGTGATCATTTAGGCTAAAAGAGCTCATCAGAATGCAACAATATTAATCCATATAAAACAGTTAAGTGGAAATTAGCCCTTCCTCCTCCCCAAATCACACATACTTCATATTTCAGGTTTTGTTTCTTTTGGGAATAAGGATGTTGAAAGATCTTCTCATTAGAATAAGGAACCTTTTCTGTAGGTGTTTCTATTGGTGTCAGTTGCATAAAATGCCCACTTTCAGAAGCATATCTCTGCCAGTGATAATAGACCAGATTCACCTGGAGCTTTGATTCATTATTTTAATTTAAACTTCTTGGCAATTTATTCCATTGGGTTCTTTGATTGGGCAGTAGTACTTTATGAATGTTTCATATTGATATGAACTGAGGTAGGAATAATGAACCCCAGAATAAGTTTTTTACACAATGATAAAATAAAAATACGTATGAATCAGTTTTACACTGTCAGACACAGACTTGGTGAAATGGCAGCACTAAATTGTAAGTACCATTGGTAAAGCCTCTAGTTAAATTCACCATGAAAATGGGACTTCTGTAAAATGTGATTGCTAAAGGAACAACTGTACTCCATCATTTTTAAAGTTAAATTTGCCACAGAAAATATTACTTGATACAATTACAAGAGGAAACACTAATAAATTCTTTTTTGGTAATTTTTTAAAATGTGAAAATCACCACATGGAAGACATGCAGTAAACAAGTCTTATCTAGATTTGGTGACAGCTCACAAGGAATATGTCTCTTAAATATTCTTCTACTTTCTTTACAAGAGCGTGTAGTAGGTATTAGTAGCGAGGATCACAGAAGAGTTTGCAGTGGTCCTTGATGGTTATGGTGGCTTTCTTTGTCCTTAGGAGGATACCAGTTTTGGTGAAAGTGAGAAGAAGGATGAAAACATGGCAGGTGAGACAATGCCCTTCAGAAGGCAAAGAAAAAAAGCATCCAACTCATGTTATGCTAGAATGCATATCTTTTTTGAAAAGAGAGCTACTGCTTTTTAGAAGCATCTTTAAGAAAGATTGTCCTTCAGACCCATCAGTGCCTTTTCTGTTTGGTTGAGACATAGATATTAAAATGATTTTGATCTCTATCTAGTTGAAATTGAAATTCTAAGAGAGCATCCATTATTCTTCTTCAGCATAAAGAGGTAAGGGTTTAAGATTAGCAGACCAAGAAATAGTAGTTTTGATTATCAGTGGGAAGGAAAGCCCAGCTACATCATACTTTACAGTTCTAAATAAAAAAGGCAGCAGGTCTTGCTTATCTCATATCATATATGGGATATATCTAAAATTTCCAGAAGTCTCTTTCACCCCTACCAAGCAGCTCACTCTAGAAAAATAAGTTTATAGTATTTGTGCTTTACAGATATAGAAAGTTTTTTTTATAGAAAGTTATATTTTGCACAACATAATGTTTCAAGCACTTTGCTGAGTCCTTGTTCTTGAATTTTTATTAAAGTCCTAAAATGTGTTAATTTGGAAAATAATGGCAACTTTAAGTTATTGTGCCATTTTCTCTCTAATTCTCTGGTAACTTCCCTGTCTATCCTTGGGGCAAAAAAAAAAAAAAGTATTGAAAATTTGAGTGTTTTCATTTTAAAAAGTATATTGCCTCAACTTTAGTTGTTTGTAACTACTAATATCCTCACTGATGTTTGAAGCCCAGGATGGCTCCGACCCAGACAGATCGCCCTGGCCTGTGTCCTCTGCTCTTACAGCACGGTTGAGACGCCTGGTCACTGTTTACCAACGTTGTAATCGTAAGGAACCTACTCGAGCTGAAATTTTAGGTCCAGGCAACCAGGGATATTGGGTCCAGGAAGACATGTTTAGGAGAGCCACTGAAATGGACCCTATCAACAAGGATATCCAAAAAAGGTAATGGTAACAAAAAAGGAGGTCATGATATATACTAGTAAAGATTTCTAGACTTCATAGCTAAACCAAAAGTTTATATGAAAGGGAAATGTTTTCTTCTGAGATTAATCAGGTCCTTGAAATTAAACAGAACAAGCATTAAGGTTTTTATAATTGTAAATTTCTCATACTGTGGAGTCTGATGCTATCTCTGAGGTGGTTGGGTTCAGACTTCTAGGTATCTATGTCTTCTCCTGTGAGTGTGGCAGCAGCCTCTTGTCCAAAACTGACACAGTTTCTGGGAGTGTGGGTTAGCAGTGATGAAAGTGCAGTGTGCACCAGACTGGCACGTTTAAATATGGGAGTACCAAAATACTTTACTGTTTTCTTTTTTTGCCTTCCCTTATGTGAATCCTCAAGATGGACAAGAAGAGAGCAAGCAGACTTCTATAGAACAGTATCCTCCTTTGGCGTTGTCTATGACCAAGAAAAGAAATCCTTTGACTGGACCCAATTTCGAGTCATCTCACGCTTAGACAAGAAGACAGATGAAAGCTTAGAAAAATATTTTTACAGTTTTGTGGCCATGTGTAGAAATGTTTGTCGCCTCCCCATGTGGAAAGATGATGGTAAGAAAAACTACTTTTATCATATCATGGAGGAGGAAGAGGAGAATCTCGGAATTAGTTTATTTATAACTATAGCAGTACATATGTTCCAATAAGAGGAGCTTCTGAACCAGAAGAGTTTTGCTAATTTGTGGAGTTCTTTTTTTTTTTTTAAACTTTAATTTATTAATTTGTTTGTTTCCTTTTAGTTTACAGGATTCAATTCCACAATTCCTTGAATTTCACATTTTGTCCCCCTCCTTCCCCACCCCACCCCCCCATGGCGGCTTATTATCAAGTATAGGATCTGTAAATACTTTCACATTATACAATGGTCAGGTTATAAGGATGGATTGTACCAGCTGGAATGAAAAATGGTAAAGAGGACATAAAATCAAATAAGAGAACAAAAAAGATCAGGTATTTTGCTTCCACCTGGATATAAATTTAGTTCTTTCTAGTTCTTTCTCTGGATGCACTTTTTTCTCTCCATCATTCGTCTTTTGGGAATGACTTATATCCCTGTATTGTTGAGAAGAGTCCAGTCTATCAAAGTTGGTCATCACACATACGTTGTGTCTGTAATTGTGTACAAATTCCTCCTGGTTCTACTCTTCTCACTCAGCATCAGTTCTTTTAAGCCTCTCCAGGTAAATATGAAGACCGCCTGCTCCCTGTTTCTTATGGCGCAATAGTATTCCATAACATGCATATACCACAACTTGTTCAGCCATTCCCCAATTGATGGGCACCCCCTTAATTTCCAATTCTTTGCCACAACAAAAAGAGCTGCTATAAACATTTTTGTACATATGGGTCTTTCTCCCATTTCTATGATCTCTTTGGGATATAACCCTAGTAGTGGTATTGCTGGATCAAAGGGTATGAAAGTATTAATAGCCCTTTGGGCATAATTCCAGATTGCTCTCCAGAAAGGCTGGATCAGTTCACAACTCCACCAACAATGCATTAGTGTTCCAGTTTGCCCACATCCTCTCCAGCATTTGTCATTTTCCTGTTTTGTCATCTTAGCCAATCTGACTGGTGAGATGTGGTACCTCAGAGTTGTTTTGATTTGCATTTCTCTAATCAATAGTGAATTAGAGCATTTCTTCATGTGCTTATAGATAGCTTTAATTTCTTTCTCTGAAAACTGCCTGTTCATATCCTTTGACCATTTATCAATTGGGGAATGACTTATATTCTTATACATTTGACTCAAATCTCTGTATATTTTAGAGATGAGTCCTTTGTCAGAGACATAGGTTGTAAAGATTCTTTCCCAATTTCCCACCTCCCTCTTAACCTTGGTTACATTGGCTTTATTTGTACAGAAACTTTTCAATTTCATGTAGTCAAAATTATCCATTTTACATTTTATAATGTTCTCTAATTCCTGTTTCGTCATAAAGTCATTCCCTCTCCACAAGTCTGATAGGTAAACTATTCCTTGTTTTAGCAGACTGCTTACAGTATCAACCTTTATACCTAGATCATGAACCCATTTAGACTTGATTTTGGTATATGGTGTTAGATAATGGTCTATGTCCAGTTTCTGCCATACTATATTCCAGTTTTCCCAGCAGTTTTTGTCAAACAGTGAGTTCTTATCCCAAAAACCAGGGTCTGGGGGTTTATCAAACAATACATTACTGTAGTCATTGACTTCTGAATCTCGTGTGCCTAATCTATTCCATTGATCCACTTCTCTATTTCTAAGCCAGTACCAGGTAGTTTTGATGACTGCTGCTTTATAGTACAGATTGAAATCTGGTAAAGCTAGTCCACCTTCCCTAGCATTTTTTTTCAATAATTCCCTTGATATTCTGGACCGTTTATTCTTCCAGATGAATTTTGTTACTATTTTTTCTAACTCTATAAAGTAATTTTTTGGTAAATTAATTGGTATGGCACTAAATATATAATTTAATTTAGGTAAAATTGTCATTTTTATTACATTAGCTCGACCCAGCCATGAGCAATTGATATTTTTCCAATTAGTTAGATCTGACTTTATTTGTGTGAAAAGTATTTTGTAGTTATGATCATACAGGTCCTGGGTTTGTTTTGGCAGGTAGATTCCCAAATATTTTATAATGTCTACAGTAACTTTAAATGGGATTTCTCTTTCTACTTCTTGCTGTTGAATTTCATTGGAAATATATAGGAATGCCAAGGATTTATGTGGGTTTATTTTATATCCTGCAACTTTGCCAAATTTATTTATTGTCTCAAGCAGTTTTTTACTTGATTCTCTAGGATTCTCTAAGTATATCATCATATCATCTACGAAGAGTGATAGCTTTGTCTCTTCTTTGCCTAACTTGATTCCTTTGATTTCTTTTTCTTCTCTAATTGCTACTGCTAACATTTCTAGTACCAGATTGAATAAGAGGGGTGATAGTGGACACCCTTGTTTCACCCCTGATCTTATGGGAAATGCTTCCAGCTTCTCCCCATTACATATAATACTTGCTGATGGCTTTAAATAGATGCTACCTATTATTTTAAGGAAGGCTCCATTTATTCCTATACTTTCTAGTGTTTTTAATAGGAATTAAAAAAGAATTAATAGGAAAAAAAAAATTAATAGGAATGGATGTTGTATTTTGTCAAAAGCCTTTTCTGCATCTATTGAGATGATCATGTGGTTTCTGCTAGTTTTATTGTTGATATGCTCAATTATACTGATGGTTTTCCTAATATTAAACCATCCTTGCATTCCTGGAATAAATCCTACCTGATCAAAGTGTATTATTCTTGAGATAAGTTGCTGTAGTCTTTTTGCTAATATTTTATTTAGAATTTTTGCATCTATATTCATGAGGGAGATTGGTCTATAATTTTCTTTCTCTGTTTTATCTCTTCCTGATTTAGGTATCAGTACCATATTTGTGTCATAAAAAGAATTTGGTAGGACTCCTTCTTCACTAATTTTCCCAAATAATTTGTAGAGTATTGGAGTCAATTGTTCTTTAAATGTTTGATAGAATTCACTAGTGAATCCATCTGGCCCTGGAGATTTTTTCCTAGGGAGGTGACTGATGGCTTGTTCAATTTCTTTTTCTGAGATGGGATTATTTAAGTAATTTACTTCCTCTTCAGTTAATCTGGGCAACTTGTATGTTTCTAAATATTTATCCATTTCCCTAAGATTGTCAAATTTATGTGCATACAATTGGGAAAAATAATTCCTAATTATTGTTTTGATTTCCTCTTCATTGGAGGTAGATTCACCCTTTTCATTTTTGATACTCATAATTTGGTTTTCTTCTTTCTTTTTTTTTATCATATTGACTAAGGGTCTATCAATTTTGTTGGTTTTTTCATAAAACCAGCTCTTGGTTTTATTTATTAGTTCAATAGTTTTCTTAATTTCGATTTTAATTAATCTCTCCTTTAGTCTTCAATATTTCTAGTTTAGTATTTAATTGGGGATTTTGAATTTGTTCTTTTTCTAGGTTTTTTAATTGCATGCCCAATTCGTTGAGCTCCCTTTTCTCTAATTTAATCACGTATGCACTCAGGGATATAAAACTTCCCCTAAGAACTGCCTTTAATGCATCCCACAGATTTTGGTATGTTGTCTCATTATTATCATTCTCTTGAATGAAATTACTGATTGTTTCTATAATTTCTTGTTTGACCCACTCATTCTTTAGGATTAAATTGTTTAATTTCCAGTTAGTTTTTAGTCTGTCTTTCCCTGGCCCTTTATTGCATATAATTTTTATTGCATCATGATCTGAGAATGATGCATTTAATATTTCTGCCTTACTGCATAGAATTGTGAGGTTTTTATGCCCTAGAACATGGTCAATTTTTGAGTATGTGCCATGAACCACTGAGAAGAAAGTATATTCCTTTTTATCCCCATTTAGTTTTCTCCAGAGATCTATCATACCTATCCTCTCTAAAATCCTGTTCACCTCCTTAACTTCTTTCTTGTTTATTTTGAGGTTGGATTTATCAAGTTCAGATATGGGGAGATTAAGGTCTCCCACTAGTATAGTTTTGCTATCTATTTCTTCCTCTAATTCCTTTAGCTTCACCTCTAGGAATTTGGAAGCTACACCACTTGGTGCATATATGTTAAGTAGTGATATTGCTTCATTCTCGATGGTGCCTTTTAACAGGATATAGTTTCCTTCCTTATCTCTTTTAATTAGGTCAGTTTTTGCATTTGCTTTATCTGAGATAAGGATTGCTACCCCTGCTTTTTTTACTTTAGCTGAGGCATGATATATTTTACTCCAACCTTTACCTTTACCTTGTGTGTATCCCTCTGTTTCAGATGTGTTTCTTGTAAACAGCATATTGTAGGATTATGATTTCTAATCCGTTCTGCTATCCGTCTCCGTTTTATAGGAGAGTTCATTCCATTCACATTTACAGTTATGATTGTTATCTGTTTCTTTCCCCTTATCCTATTCCTGCCCCTGTTAATGTTCATATTTTTCCTCCCTTCTCCCTTCCCCCCCTTAATAGTTTTCCTTTTGACCACCGCCTCCCTCAGTGTTCCCTTTTCGGCCCCCCTCCCTTTTCCTCCCCTTTTCCCCTTACTACTTCCCTCTCTACAAACCACTCCCACCCCCCTTTTGAAACCCTTTCCCCCTCCTACTACCTGTAGGATATTGTTATACTTAATGAGGTATGCTATTTTTTCTTCGCATCAAGAATGACAGGAACAGATCTCATGCGAAGCTCCTCTCCCTCCCCTCTTTCCCTCTAAAATGATGTGTGTTCTCCTTGTTTACCTTTCTAAGTCACTGTTGCTTCTCGTAATTGGAGGTTGAATTTTCCATTGAGCTCTGGCTTTTTTATCAAGAAGGTCTGGTAATTTGTGGAGTTCTGATTGAATTCATCCTTTCAAAAAAACAATTTATTCCTAAACTATTTCCCTAAGAAAAATGTCCCTTAGTTCAATAAAAGTTGTGGGTTAAGTTAAGGTTTCACAATACAGTTAAAGAAAAATTATCTTAACAATATAATTATTCTTTTGTAAAAATTGAGCCAATTTATATTGCTCTAAGGATGTTTTTTTACCTGTACTTTAGCACCATGCTTACATTAAAAATCTATTGCAAATGCAACTATGTGAGGTTAAAAATACTGAAAACAGGTGACTATCATTTGGTTATCCTCTAATGTAGTATTGAACCAGTCTCGGGAATTTTACAGTAACCTAGTTGTAATGGTTGTTTGTGGTTTTGCCCTTTGAACTGCACATTTGCAGATAAAATCCTTACAGTGGCACTGCTGTGCCTCACAAGATCTGACATTTACAAATGTTGAAGCAAGCAGGTATGAGAACAGAACCGACTTAAGTGTACGAGGACACCTACGTTCTTGCCTCTGTCATGGCTAGGATTTTCTAATTGTCCTTTGATCCTCCCTGGGCCTATATTTCTTCCATAGGATTTGTTCATTTTCACTTAGCTTTGAGTGTCCCTGAAATGACAGGCTAAGACTTGAGGTAGCAATGACTTGTGACAACATAGTTATATATGTTGTTTTTATTTTATGATTCCTGCGGAGCCAAACCATGATTCTAGAGCGTCTTGAGTTGTATAAGTCAAACACCGTTGTTGTAATTAATTTTCTGCTTATTTGTCTCTTCAGGTCCACCAGACCCCACTCTCTATGTTGAACCAATCACAGAAGAGCGTGCTGCAAGAACTCTCTACCGCATTGAGCTTCTGCGGAAGGTCCGAGAACAAGTGCTGAAATATCCTCAGCTGCATGAGCGCCTCCAGCTCTGTAGACCCAGCCTCTATCTGCCGGTCTGGTGGGAGTGTGGGAAGCATGACCGAGACTTGCTCATCGGTACGGCTAAGCACGGGCTCAGTCGTACTGACTACTACATCATGAATGATCCACAGCTGTCCTTTCTGGATGCCTATAGAAACTATGCTCAGCACAGAAGAACTGAAGTGCAAGGCCCAGAAAATGCGTGTTGCCTTTACCAGACTAACTCTAGACTTTATGAATCCCTTACATATACTCAAATGGGAAGGACTTGTGAGTCCATAGATACTGAACCTGAGAATCAAATAAAAATGGAAAGCACGGGTGATAATCTCAGCCACACTGAAAGCAACTTACCTGATGTAACGTGTGAAAATTTTATTTCTAAAGTTCAGGATATCATTTCTATTAACCATGATGAAAGCTTATTACCTGATTCTTTGGAGTGTATGATGTTTGGGGAGAAGGTTTTCAACAATGAGCCAAGTTCTTTCATTCAAGAGAACCCCAGCAGCACTGAATCCAAGAAGGATATTTCTGTAGCCTTAGCAAGTAAAAACAAAGAGAATCAACCAGGTAGCCTTGAAATGGAGGTGGCTACAAACCGCTGTTTCCTGGGTAGTTTAGAAGCAAAAATAGAACAAATGAGTAATAAAAATGAAAAGCATTTGTCTCTCCTGACTATAAAGGACGTGGACTCTAACAAATTCCCACCTGCTCCAAGACATGAAACTGTAAGACATCCCGAAGTCAAATGTAGTATTCCCCAACCCTTAGAACAAGGGAATGTAAGTAGATTAATGGAGATGTGTAGCCTTAGTGTTTGCAATTCTGAAAGAAAACTTTCTTCAGAGCAACGGTTAATTGATTTGTTAGGGAATAAGAGTCTAGAAGGTAAATTAATGTTGAGTCAGAACCATAGTGATGAAGAAGAGGAAGAGGAGGAAGAGGAGGAGGAGGAAAATTCAGAAGTAGGAGCACAAATAAGGGAGAGGTCACAGGGTATAGGTCAAACTGATTTCATTACTAACATAACAAATGAAATGGACAGAGGCTTCACTATAGATAAAATGAAGGAAAGGGGCCCAGAGTCACAAAACCGCAATCCTACAGAACTAAGGTGTATGAATCAAACAGTATGTGAATGTCACTGCAAACCTATAGACAGATGGAAAAATCAGGGTGACATTGTGGAATTTGAGATGGAAAATACCAAGTTCCCTGACCCAGACTTGTACAGAGGCAAAGCTATTAACACTATTGCTATAGAAAGTGGAAAAACTCTTTTATCAGAACCTTTGAAAGTGGACCATGAGTTTTTAAAAGAAGATTCCTGGGAAGATAAGGTAGAAAGGCAAAGAGGTTATACCACATGTCCTCTTGACAGGAGTGAACTAAAACAAGAAGATGTGGACTTTGAGAATAAGGAAGATGATGATGATAAAGATGGAAACTTACAGGGTCAAGGTACTGTGTGGGGAACCTTTATTTTTATGACTAGGCCATTCACTATTTCTTTGATCTTTACCTTAAGTGCCCAGAACATTACTGCCACCCCAGCTGTGTTTTCCTGAGCTCTTTTGTAATCTTAGTATGTATGGTATGAATGTGTAATTTGGATTCATAAGGAAGCAGTCCTAGTCACTATTTCCTCTGTGGCTAAATTCATCCAGCCTGTTTCAATGGAGAGCTCAGGCACGTTATAGGGAGCTGCTCCATAGAATTGTGGGGTGCCAGTAGTTTATAGTCTCCTCCTTTCTTGTCCTTAGCAGGCAAAATCGTGAAAAGATTTTATCTTTAGAAATGGAAAAATTTTTCTTGAGGGCATAAAGATAAGAAAAGAAGATAATCACCATTGATCACTTACAATAGCCATATCAGGTAGACAATTCACATATTATTCCCGTTTTACAAATTTGGAAATTGAGCCTCAGAAAGGGAAAAATGACTTGCCTCAATAAGTGTCAGTGCCAGGATTCAAACCCAAGTCTTCTCCAAAGGTAGACCTCTTTCCACAGAAACTTCCAGGTAATATTGTTGATGGTATCATTATAGAGCCTTAGAGTTTACAGGGCACTTTTTGCCTTTTCTCACCAAATCATAAGAACTCTACACAATTAGCAACATACGTTTATTATTCCCACTTTAGAGGGGAAAGAAACAAGCAGCTATTAAGTGCCAGCTATGTGCTCAGCCCTAGGCTAAGGGCTTTACAAATATCTCTTTTGATCTAATTTTATAAAGGAGGAAACAGTGGGGGATGGGGGAGATGATCAGCTAATCAAAGAATCTGGGGAAACAGTATTTTTCATAAATGGACAGACTTGTGAGAATGAAAAGGAAAAAGTCTTCAGTGGAAAATACATAGAAGCCTATGCTTAAAATTGGCTAAATAAAGAGCTCATGAAGGTTGTAAATAGAAATGCCATGAAAACGGGGACCAGACGCACCCGAGCCAAGTGGAAGGAAGTGAAGAGTGTGCTGTTCATAATGAAATGAAGAGCCAGAGGGCCCTCGCATCTCATCTCCTCCTCACCCTCTCACTCGGCATGGCCAAGCGGCTCCTGTGACTTGTCACGTCAGTGCAGTGCCTAGGTGTCCAGATCCAGCACCCTTTCCTTCCACCACACTGCCCATAAGGCCTAACTCACAAAGCAAAAGGTTAAAAAACCACAGCCACATTAGACGTGAAGGGAAGAAATAAGACATGACGAGAGATGGTTGAATGCCACTGAAAAGCAAGGTTTTAAGGAAGCTTTTGGTTCCCTAGACCAGTCGATTTAAATTAAACCTGGAGCAGGAAAAATACGAAGGGAGAATGGCAGAAGGTGAAGAAATGATTTCTGTTCTGTGGTCCTTGAACCTTTCAAAAAGATAGCCTTTGAAATGTAAAGTACTTACATAACTTTGTTCTCTAAAAAAATAAGAGAAATGTTGCATTTTTACAAAAGTTAATTTTTCAATTGCCTAGTTAGTAGTGACCATGTCTGCAGTAAAATTTGATTAACCAGAATGCTTAGGGCAAGGATTTTTAACGTATTTTATATCATGGGCTGTTTTTGCAGTCTGGTGAATCAACCTCAACATGATTTTTTAAAACACATAAAATAGATAGGATTACCTCTGTAGGATAGGATTATGAAGGAAGCATGATATTGAAATATGAGTAGCAGAATTTTTCTTAAAAAGAAGTTCACTTACCCTCCTGGTTAAAAACCCTAGGCTAAAGGTTTTCAGTTGTTTTTTACTCATGTGAGAGGAAGAAAGGAAGAAAATGTAAGTAGGGAGGTTGGTCAGTTAATGGTTAAGCAGAAAATTCTTTTTGTTTCATCTCCCCCTTTTTTTTGGAAGGGGGAAGGCAGGGCAGTTGGGGTTAAGTGACTTGCCCAAGGTCATACGGCTAGTAAGTGTCAAATGTCTGAGACCAGATTTGCTCTCAGGTCCTCCCGACTCCAGCGCCAGTACTCTATTCAATGTGCCACCTACGTGTTCCAGTTTCATCCTTTTTTAACCTTTGTAAACCTAGTCTTCCTTTCTACCTTTGTGTACAGTATATAAAGCTTAATTGAATCTTTGCTTGACAGTTCAGGGTTTTGGAATTGTTGAGGGCTGGAATTTCCAACCATGAATCCTTATTGTTTAGTCCTATAAATATGGCATGTGTAAGTAACTTGAAGTGAATCTGTACTCATCCAAGACAAGACAAACCTTGAAAGATGTCTTGTTTTAAAAGATGTCTGACAACTTATTGCTCCTTTCTGATAAAAGTTGCATATAGCAAAGGAGGGGAGAGTTCCGATTAATTGAGGTCTCATTTTCCTTTTTTCCTAGCCAGTCATAACTCTCAGTGTAGTATTCTGTACACAGCAGGCATTCCATAAATCATATTGACTGGCATAATTGCAGAAAGGAACTGTTCCCAAGAAGGAAGGTGCTGATTGTTCTAGGAGTACAAAAGTAAGGGAGTGGGACTAGATGAGACAAAGAGTAACTAATTCTGGGGAATTGTCTGTGACTTGCTGTGAGAAGAGTAGGAACTGGTAGAGTTGCAAAAGAGTAGGGTGGAAGATGGAGAACTACTGGAGTGTAAATAAGAAAGCTATTAAAGAGCACAAAAAGCAGGGAGTGTAACTTAAATTTAGTCCGCCTAGCTTAAATCTAAAGATACCTAAGAACAGGGATGGAGTAGAGGAGGGGAGAGGTCTGGATACTGAGGTCAGAGGAAAAACAGTTTTCACAGAATAAAATACAGGAACATAATGCATAGCTGTAGTAACTGCAAAATATACAGTACAAGTTTTAAAAAATTAAGCACTTACCACGTGCCACTGTGCTGATATACTGTTAAATGTAGTATATTACAGTATGTTGCTCATCAGAGGGACGTGCCAGGCCTAGTGGCCTACTCTTAGTCCCGCAGTGGTCAGCCCAGGCTCTGCCCCTGGCTGTGTTCAGGTGGCCGCTAGGCTCTGTGCCTCTGACATTTCCTATGACATTTTTTGATCAGCCAATATTTGAATATTGAATTTCGATCAGCCTCACATCTAAGTATGTATGTATGTATGCTAAGTATGACTTGTCTTTTCACAGAGAAAGGATGTCCAAAAGGCATCCTGCCTTGGGATCTGCCAGCTTTCTGCTTGTAAATGTCATAGGTCTCTATGTAATATTTCTTTTTTTTTTTTCATTTTTCAAATGCTTTATTAACTTCTGATTTACATCATTAATTTCTGCCAGATTTTGAGTTACAAATTTTCTCCCCATTTTTCCCCTACCCACCAACCCAGAATAGCAGTCCCACAGGATATCCCCTCCTCCAATCTGCTCTCTCCCATATCTTCTCCCATACCCCCTTAGACTTTTCCAGTATGGCATGGTGGATCTCTATGCCCCAGTGCCTGTAGATCTTATTTCCCAACTACATGTAAAATAGCATTAATTACATATATAATTTTAAACATTTGATTTTAAAACTTTGAACTCCAGATTCATTCCCTTCCTCCCTTGTCACCTACCCTTACTGGGAAGATAAGCAGTTTAGTATAGGTTGTACATGTGTAGCTAATGCAAAACATTAACATAGTAGATATATTGTAAAAGACTGACTATATTTCCCTCCCTCCTCTCCCACCACCCACTTGTTCTGTTCTCTACTTTGATCCCATCCCTTTTCAAAAGTGAGTGCTTCCAACTTCCCTCCCCTCGCCCCAGCCTGCCCTCCCTTCCATCATCCCCTTCCCCCCTACTCTCCTGTAGGGTAAGATACCCTATTTAGTGTGTATATCATTCCCTCCCCGAGCCAAATTCAATGAGAATAAGGTTGACCCATTCCCTTTTGCCTTCCTATTCTTCCCCTCCATTGTAACCATTTTTCCTTGCCTCTTGTATATGAGATAGTTTACCCCATTCTGTCTCTCCCCATCTCCTCTCATTATATTCCTCTCACCTCTTAATTTCACCTTTTAAGTATCATCCCTTCCTATTAAATTGGTCCTGTGCCCTCTATGTATACCTGTAAACATATATACACACATTCACATATGTATTCATACACCTGTATACCTTCCGATAATAGACACACACACACACACATATACACACACACATATATTTCTATTCCTTTCAGCTATTTTCATGCTGAGAAAGGTTTCATCAGTTACAATTATTGTTTTTCCATGTAGGAATGTTAATAGTTCAACTTTGATAAGTTCCTTGTGATTTCTTTTCCCTGTTTTACCTTCTCATGCTTTTCTTGCTTCTTGTATCTGAATGTCATATTTTCTATTCAACTCTGGTTTTTTCAGCAAGAATGCTTGAAAGTATTCTATTCCACTGAATGACCATATTTTCCCCTGAAACATGATACTTAGTTTTGCTGGGTAGGTGATTCTTGGTTTTAATCCCAGCTCCTTTGCCCTCCGGAATATCCTATTCCAGGCCCTTCAATCCCTCAGTGTAGCAGCTGCCAGATCCTGGGTTATCCTGATTGTGTTTCCACAGTATTCAAGTTGTTTCTTCCTGGCTGCTTGTAATATTCTCTCCTTAATCTGGGAATTTCAGAACCTGGCTATAATATTCCTAGGAGTTTTCTTTTTGGGATCTTTTTCAGGAGGTGATCGTTGGATTCTTTCAACCTCTATTTTGCTCTCTGGTTCTAGGACATCAGGGAAATTTTCCTTGAGAGTTTCTTGGAGGATGATTTCTAGGTTCTTTCTTTGATCATGGCTTTCAGGTAGTCCAATAATTTTTGAATTATCTCTCCTGGATCTATTTTCCAGGTCAGTGGTTTTTCCCATAAGATATTTCACATTGCCTTCTATTCTTTCATTTGTTTGGATCTGTTTAACATCATCTTGATTTCTCATAAAGTCACTAGCTTCCCTTTGCTCCATTCTAAATCTGAGGGAATGATTCTCCTCATTGAGCTTTTGAGATTCTTTTTCCATCTGGCAAATTTGGCTTTTCAAGGCATTCTTCTCCTCATTGCCTTTTTGAGCCTCTTTTGCCATTTGAATTAGTCTATTTTTTAAGGTGTTATTTTCCTCAGTCAGGCTGTTGACTCTCATTTCATAATTTTCTTCCATCGTTCTCATTTCTCTTCCCAATTTTTCCTCCACTTCTCTTATCTGCTTCTTAAGGTCCTCTATGGCCTGTAACCAGCTCATATTTTCCTTTGAAGCTTTTGGTTCAGGAGTTCTGACTTCACTGTATTCCTCCTGTTCCATGCTTTGCTCCTTTTTGTCCCCAAAATAGGAGTCTAATGTTGGATTCTTCTGTTTGCTTTGCTTCCTTTGCTTGGTCATGTCGCCCCTCAGTCACTTGACCCCTGGGCTTTTTGCCACAGTAGGACTCTGCCACCAGACAGGGGAGCTTTCTTCCCAAACGCTGGGGTTTTCTCAGCTGCTGAAGGTGTTAGTTGGGTGCCCTCTCTGAGGCCTCCACACACTCTGGCAAGGTGGTCACGTACCCCAGGACCTCCACCCTAGACTGCAATCCAGATCCAAGCAGGTTAAAGCAAGAGCGATTACCCCTCAAACTGGTGCTTGGTCCCCCTACACTCTGCAGGCCAGGAGCTGAAGCTGCCACATGGTGCTGGATGTGCCAGGCATCTCAGTGGCTTCTCATCCCAAGGGCAAAAGCCGTTGCTCTCCTAACTACTGGTCCCAAAGTCATACTGCACTGACCTCTCACTTTGTCCTTCATATCTATGTGTTGACAAATCTGGAAACAGCCACAGCTGCTGGTGATCTGGAGTCCCTCCAGCCCGAGGCTGGTCAAGCCTGCCCTGGGGCTAAAACCTGGGCTCAGCTCCCAGAACACTGCACTGGCCAATTCCTGTCAGGCTGTCCTCAGCGGAAGGTTAGCTTCTCTGTGTCATTTTGTGGGTTCTGCAGCTCCAAAGTTTGTTCAGAGTCCCCTTTTACATAGATTGGGGAAGGTGGAAGCTGGAGCCACGGGGAGGTCCTGCTTCTACTCTGCCATCTTGACTCTGCCCCCCTCTATGTAATATTTCTTATAAGAGTTAGATCCAGTTTTCTACTTTGTTCTTTAGTTTGGTGACTCTCCACAACACCTCTTTAGCATCAACCTTGCTGCATTCCATTATGTGTTTAAATTCTGTTGGAAGTAAAATAAAGCATTTATTAAGCACTTATAATATGCTGAGCATTGAAGATGCAAATCAATCATTAAACATTTGTTAAGTGACTTCTATGTGCCAGGCATTGTGCTAAGCACTAAAGATACAAAAGGAAGCAAAAGACAGTCCCTGCCTTCAAGGACCTTACAATCTAATGGAGGGATGCAAATATATGTAAAAAAGCTCTATATAATATAAATAGGAATTGATTAACAGAAGGAAGGCACTGTAATTAAGAGGAGTTGGGGAGAGCTTTCTCCAGAAAGTAAGAATTTAGTTGGGCCTTAAAGGAAACCAGGGAGGTCATTAGGTGGAGCAGAAGAGGAGAGAGCATTCCAAGCATGGGGGGCAGTCAGAGAAAATGACCAGAGCCAAGACATGAAGTGGGAGTGTCTTATTTGTGGAACAGCTGGGAGTCAGTGGGTCAAAGAGAACATGTCCAGGAGTAAGGTGTAAGTTAAAGATGGGAAGGTAGGAGGGGGCAGATAATGAAGGACTTTGAATGCCAAATAGAGCATTTTGTACTTGATCCTGAAGGCAATAAGAAGGCACTGGAGTTTATTGTGTGGGGGGTGGGGGGGTGGGGGCGGGGTGATATGATCAGATCTGCACTTTAGGAAAATCAATTCAGTGGATGCATGGAAGATGGATTAGAGTGGGGAGAGATGATGCAGGTAGACCTCACTAGCAGCTTAATAAATAATCCATGCATGGGGTGATAAGGGCCTGCACCAGAGTGATGGCATTGTCAGAAGAAATATGGAGGCATATTCAAGAGGTGTTCCAAAGGTGAAATCGACAGGCCTTGGCAACAGATTGCGTATGTAGGGTGAGAGACAGTAAGGAGTCTAGAATGGCTCCTAGGTTGGGAACCTGAAGGGCTGGGTGAATGGGGTTGTCCTCTGCAGAAGTAGGGAGGGTAGGATTGGGGGGAGGGCTTGGGGGGAAAGATAATGAGTTCTGTTTTGGATATACTGAATTTAAGATGTTTCCTGAACATCCAAGTAGAGATGTCTGAAAGGCAGTTGGAGTTATGAAATTGGAGTTCATCAGAGTTTGAGGCAGGATAGGTAGATTTTGGAATCAGCATTTTTGTCGTTCATTTTCAGCCGTGTCCAACTCTGTGACCCCTTTTAGGGTTTTCTTGGCAAAGGTTATTGAGTAGTTTATTATTTACTTCTCCAGCTTCTTTTACCAGTGAGGAAGCTGAGGCAAACCGGGTTAAGTGACTTGCCTAGGATCACAGAGCTAGTAAGGGTCTGAAGCCAGATTTAACTCCAGAAGATGACTCTTCACACTCTATCCACTGTGCCACCTAGCCACCCACTACAGAGATGGTAATTAAATCCATGAGAGTTGAAGAGTTCACCAAGTGAAATAGTTATAGAGGGAAAAAGAGAAGACGACCACAGGCCAGAACCATGAGGGACACCTGTGGTAAAAGGGTGTGATCTGGAAGAGGATCCAGCAGAGGAGACAAAGAAGGAGCTGTCAGGTGGCAGAAGAACCAGAAAAATCCAAGACAAACCCTGCTGTCACAGAATTCACACACTAATGTGAGAGACTACACACATGGAAAGTTTTGCTGCAAATCAGATGGTGATGCATCTCCTTTAATGTCATTTTTACTGATAAAATCAGGGCAGCTAGGTGATATAGTGGGTAGAACACTGGGCTGGGAATCAAAAAGACTTGCCTTCCTGAGTTCAAATCCCACGCAAGTCATTTAACCCTGGTGGCCTCAGTTTCTTCATCTATAAAATGAGCTGGAGAAGGAAGTGGGAAACCAGTCCAGTCTCTTTGCCAAGAAAACCCCGAGAGTCAGACATAACTGAAAAATGACTTAACAAAAACTGGTAAAATCATAACAGCTTCTTATGTTGAGCCATTTGAGAGTGCCAAAGACACTAAATCCAGCACCAGTGTAGTGAGCCTCTGGGAGTGGAGGGCCACCAAGCTGCCTAAGGAGAGGGGCTAACCAGGCCAGATTGGAAAAACTTGTGTGCTGATCAGTTTAGGGAATAGGCCCATCAGTGTCTGGTGTACTTTTAGCCTGTGCAAAATAGGAGTACTCAGTCTCCTACCACCATCAACACCACCAAAAAGAGAGGAAAGTATAAATTGAATATTGTGATCTTGGTTAATGGTATGGAACTCATCTGCACATTTTTATATTCTCAGATTATCCAGGAAAATACTCTGAAGAAGAAAGTAAGAGCTCTACATCTGGAATAGCAGGGGACATTGGGGACGAACTCCAGGAAGTCCGAGCACCAACCATCGCCCAACTTCTACAAGAAAAAACTCTTTATTCCTTCTCCGAATGGCCAAAGGTGCCTTCCAAACATTATGATGCCCATTAAGAGCACTCAGAGCTAAACACAGGATATTTGGTGTCCCAGTAATGGGATCAAGATCTGGGACACATCAACAAAACTTCAGAATTTGGAGCCTAAAAAGATAGTCTGTGACGATACCCATCTCCATGCACACATACCCCCTAACCACTGGCAGAAAGTATTCCCTAAGAGTTGTCTTTGCTTTAGTTTGGCTTTCTGTTGGCTCACTGGTCTCATATGCTTCATGATTGATATTTATAACCATTGCAGCAAATGCTGTTTAAGACTTAATTCTTTAAAACTAGCAAGATCTCAGCCAAGGGTACATCAAGCTAAGTAACATTATTTCATCAACATTTTTATTTTTAAAAAATATTTAATACTTATTTTAAAGATTATAAAGGTTATGGGGTTTTTTAACTTATCTTTTTAGGAGTATGTGGTAAGAAAATGAAGCTATAAAATTTTGCAGAATCAAACTTTCTAGATAAGAAATTCCTAATACACCTATTTCAGTCACCAGGAACTTATATTTTAGAGCTATGTAGGTGGTACTTCTTATTTTTGTTGAATTTTAGTAGGATTGTCAAGTAATAAACTTTTAGGAGGATTTTTTTAGTCATAGGACCTGAGAAATGTTAAATTGGTAAAATATATTTAGAACTGGGAAAAGGTCTTAAAGGTCATTTAGCCCAACCCCCTCATTTTGCACATGAGGAAACAGTCCAGAAAGGTTGAGGGACTTGCCCAAGGTCACACCAATGGTAAGAGCTGGGATTTGAACCCAGGTCCTCTGACTACAAATCCAAGTCACTTTATACATAGGATGATATATATCATGGTTAGCAAGAATTTCTGTCTTGATCTAGATAGCTGTCTCTACACATATACACACACATGTTTAACATCTACATAGTTTTAATAACTCACAGCTAAATGTTTTAGCTTTATTAGAATCGATTAGTTCTTCCAGTTATAGTCACAGTTGGCCAGTTAGTTTGTGCGTCAGAAATGGCACATTATAATCACACAGTCTAAAGTGGGCACAGTCAGTTTTGAGGAAATATTGGTCATGAATGACTATACGTTCATTCTCATCTCTCTGCCCTCTGAAGTATTTATGTGCTTTTAAATATTGCCATGCAGTGGTTTGAAGTGTGTACTCTAGCCCTTTCCTTCACCTAGTCTCGCCATAACCTATTCAAATTCTCTCAAAGGAAGTGCTAAGGAGAAAATATTTGTGAATTTACATTTACTGTATTTAAGTTTCTGCTACCCAGTGCTAGTGTAAGAGATTTGCTGTTGCCATTCTTATTTGCAGGATCGAGTGATAATTAACCGCATAGATAACATCTGCCATGCAGTCTTAAAGGGCAAGTGGCCTTCTAGCCAACAATATGAAATGCCAAGCACAGTGCCTGCTCCAGTGTTAATCAGCAGTCCTAGCTCACGAAACAGCCTTGCAGAGCAAGAAACACCAGGCCCCAACTTCAGCAATGGAGCTGCATTAGCCACACAGATCCCAAAGGTGAGAGGGCAGGTAATGGTGTTGACCCCAAATGAGGAGATGTTGATAGCTGCTTCTGCTTGATTGCTTCATTTGTTGATTCAACAGAAATTTCATTACATAGCATTATTAGGAATTTCACTAAATGTCAAGTCAACAGACATTTTTTAAACCCTTACTGTGTGCCCAGTACTATGCCAAATGCTGACTAATACCAGGCTATTTCTTCCCTATAGAGTCTTCTTTATCTCCTCAAGTTTCTTGTACTCTTATATCTACATATTTTGTCCTTTAGTAAAATGTGAACTTCTTAAAGTCAGGGACTGGGTTTTTTGTCCTTCTTTCCTTAGTGCTTTACAGACAGTAAATATGCAAGTTAAGCTATCAAGTGAAAAATATGTGGCTATAGATAGATGTTTGAAAGTTGTCTTTATAAATACGATACTGTCAGTCTCTAAGAGAATAATCCTTTTAGTCATCTGGGTTTGAAATCTCAAAGGCATCTCAGTAAACATTTATTAATTGCCTACTATAAGCTGAGACAACTAGTAGATAGAGTGCTGGGCCTGGAGTTAGGAAGACCTGAGTTAAAATCCAGCCTCAGATACTTACTAGCCATATGACCCTGGGCAAGTCACTTAACCTTGTTTGCCTCATTTTCCTCATCTGCAAAATGAGCTAGAGAAGGAAATGGCAAATCATTCCAGTATCTCTCCAAGAAAACCTCAAATGGGGTCACAAAGAATTAGAAATGACTGATCAACAACAACAAATGATCCAGGTGCTATGCTAAGTTCTAGGGCTACAATGACAAAAAAAAAAGACAGTCCCTGCCTTTGAGGAGTTTATTATCTAATGGGGAAAGACAAAAAGGAAGCTGAAAAGCTGGGAGGATAGAGAGGGGTACGTATATGCATGATGGAGAAGTCAGTCAAAGACATCCCAAAGTAATACATCCAGGTGAGAAAAATGATCTTAGCTAATCTCACAGTGGGGCAGTCCATTTCATTTTATTAAAATGCTTTCTACTAATGCCTTTTTGTCTTTACAACAGAGTCATTTCTGGAAATATTACTACCCCTTCCCCCCAGCCCCCAAATTGAACCTTACCTTATAACAATAACAACAGCAATAGAAAAATAGCTAATGGGCTATATCTAATAACTGTGTGTGTACAGCATGTTGCCTTATTAATTCCCTACTTCTCTTTCATGAGAGGGAAAGTATACTTGATTATTTACTCTCTGGGACAAATATTGACTCTTCAGTAACTCAGACTTGGAGTTCCTTTTAATGATCTTTTCATTTCTCTTGCTATACTTATTGCATGTATTTTTCTGGTTCTGCTTACTCTCTGCATTAGCCCAAAGTCTTCATATTCATCAGTTCTTACTCCACAATTCTATTCCATTCTATTAACATACTACTGGGTTTTTTCTGCCATTGAATACTGTGGTTTATATTAATCTTTTATTTCTGACTTTGACATCCTTGAGAAGGATCACTGGGTCAAAGAGAATAAGTGGTTTAATATTTTTTCTTACATATAATTCCAAATTGTTATGAATAGTTTAACTTATATTTAAGAGTTCCGCCAATGGTATATTTGTGTAGCTGTTTTCCCATAGCCTCTATAGCATTAACTGCTCCTACTTGTCACTTTTGATAGTTTGTAGGATGTAAGGTGAAACCTTAAGAGTTGTTTTAATTTATATTTTTCTTATTAGTAATTTGGGTAATGTTTTTATATGATTATTTATAGTTTACAATCTTTTCTTTTGAAAACTGTTCATAAACATTTTCTGCTTATCTACTGGATAACTCTCCATTTCATTTTGAGACATTTTGGTCTCAGAGAATTTGGAAATCCATTGGTTCTGCATCTCCAGGGCAGACAGAGGGTATTTCCATAATACTTTGTCAGAGCAATTCTATTGTCTTATTTGTCCTTTGGTTGGAACGTCTTGGGTAGGAAAGCTGGGAGACAGAGGGTAGCCCTAAACACAGGGCCACACTGGCTGCGGGCAGAATTGGGGTAAGATGCAGGACTTCAGTTCCTACTTTATTGTTGTTTCCACTATACCAAGTACAGTGAAATATTAATGTGTCAAGAAAATGAGAAGAGATTAGAATACAAATGCATAATATTATTCTCAAGGGGAGAACAGTTTGCACTGAATGAAGTGCAGAACCATAATGCAGAGCCTCAATAGCAATGAAAAAATGAAAAATCTAAACAATTTTAATGAATGAAAAAGATTTTAAGCACTTATTGTTTGCCAGACACCCTACTAATATGATGTTAAATGCCTATTAATCTGACAAATTAATTAAGTAATAAAGTCCGGTGTTTCTGGGGAACTAAGTCCATTGGTTGTGGTACTGTAAACTAGTGTAGACCTAGAGAATGATCAGATAGCATGTGCAGAGTTTATTACCCTTTTACCTCAGGGAACATAACTCTAAAGAATGAGTGCCTCTTCTTCATATTTCTGGCCCCTTCCACTTCAGCCACACAAAAATGTAATAATCTGCAGAAACCTGTTCTGGGAACAGCCCAAGGATCCCACAATAGGAAAGTAGTTAAGTAAATGATGGTGTAAAGGACAAGTCTATAGACTCTCTCAGAATATTCACTCATCAATCCACAAACATTTGTTGAGTGTTTGCTATGTATGATGCACAATAACTAGTGAGACACACACAAAGATGAATGCATGGCTCCAGCTTTTAAAGGGCTTAAAATTTAATGAGGTCCTAAGACACATACACAAAGAAATAGCACATAGAATAGAAAATGATACAAATACAATAAACATGTATCATAAATGCCTATCACATATAGAACACTATCTCTGCCCTTAAGGAACTTTCTATCAGTATTACAAGAGCATATTGTTATATGGGTACTCATATTCAGGTTGACAGTTTTTCTGATGGTCCTCTGCTGGAATTCCTATACAGCCATCCTAGACTAGTTCCCTGGTCAATGGCGGCACAATTGGCTTGGGGTATGTATAATAAATTCATAAATAGAATAGATATAGTTTAAATTAAAGTAAAATATTTGAGCATGTAGACAAGGTAAGAGGTAGACTAAATGATTATACAGGTAAGTAGACTCAAATATTGAAACACTGGACCCAACCAAAGAAGAATAATCATTCAAAACAACCAGAAATTATTCCCTTACCAACTTTACAAATGACACAAAAATAGTAGGCATAGCTAATATACAGGATGACAGAGTCAGTAACCAAAAAAATAAAAGACCTCCACAGGCTAGAGTGTTGGGCCATATTTAAGAGAGATAAACACATCTGGAATTAAAAAAAAAAACTTCTCAAGGAAAAGATGAGATCAGAAGTTTATAAGAAACAATATAAGAAGTGATCTTTCTCCTGCCTAATGATGACTACCTCAGGGCTGAGACTCTCAGAAAGTTAAAGGAGAGGCATTTCTGTAATCCTAAACCAAGGGTCATTGCCTTAGTTGAAAGAGCCTTGTAGCCATCCAGCTGAAAAAAAGCGTGGTAATACTCCAGTTGAAGAATGTGTAGTAGGGTCCAGTCAAGCCAGTGACTGAAAGTGGGAGAAAAACTGAAGCTGTTCATTAAAAAGAATCCAGAAGACTAGTTGATCAGCTTGTCCAGCAGAGATGCTGTACTCTAAGATGAGCAGTGTGCTTAGTCCAGCTGTTCAGCTGTTTTTGCCCTGTGGCAGAACAGGCTGCCTGGACAGTGAACAACCACTGCCCAGTGACAACTTGACCTCATCCAACAGCAGTAAAGCCTGGTAAGGAGCCCACACAACCACCAAATCATTTTTTTGTCCAACCTAGCAATATATGAACCCATGCAGTCAAGACACCAAACCCTAGGAGGAGCAAGCTTAGCTTCACAGACAGTCTAACCCTACAAAAAGCCAGCCCCACAGAGCGGCTCAGATGCACATAAATCATCAGTGTGATACAGCAACCAAAACAGCTGATCCAACCTGAAACTTCAGTAAGAGTGGCATAGTATTCAGGACTAAATAGGGGTGATAGCCCCTCTGTACTCCATCCAGACCACACAACATCTGGAATATCGAATATTGTCTTCCAGGCATCATATTTTAAGAACTTCGGTCAGATGGAGAGGACATTGATGGGAGGGGAGGAGAGAGGGACAACCAAGATGGTGAAGAACCTAAAGGTGATACCATACAAGAAGGCTGAAGAAATTAATAGTGTTCAACCTGCAGAAGAAAAAAATTAGGGAAAACATGATCATCATTCATTCCCAAGTATTTGAAGAGCTATCATATGTGGAAAACGGTACACCTGTTCTGGCTGGCCCAAGAAAGTAGGACTGGAAGTGAGGCAGACTTAGGTTTGATAAAAGAAACAATTTATTAATATTAAAACTATTCAGAAGTGGAATTAGCTGACTTAGAAGGTCTTAGATACCACCTCACTAGAAATCTTCAGGTAAAGACCATTTGTCAGATTTATCATACAGGAGCTTCGTGTTCAAATGAAGTCTGAACTGAATGGCCTTCTGAGGTCTCTTTGAGATTCTGCACTCCAAAAAAAAATGGATCAGAAGATTTATTCATTAAAAAAATACATGAAAATTACATGAAATGTTAAATGAAAAATAGCAGAACACAGAATAAAATATATAGGTATACCTTGCTCTGTTAAGTACCATTTCAAAATAGTATTATTGGTATATTATCTAACCAAATTCACTTTAGTATCATGAAATCTAGGTTTAATTTCAATTGACAGATCACCCAAGTTACAGGTTTGGTCACTGGTAACTATAATCTAGCACAGAAACCTAGTGGTATTTCTCCTAAGTATCTGTCATTGTTTTGTTTATGACCATCCTTATCACCAATCTATTTTACCATTACCATTATATTACCAATAATATTTACCATTATTAAAACGACATAGCCTCTGTAAATACCTACTTTACATTTAGGTATTAAAGACTTTGGCTGTCATGGACATTTGTAACATTGTTCTTATTTTTCAGTTCCCAACTGTTCTCTGTAACATTTCACCTAACGTGTTTTCCTGGAGGGACACTGACTTAATAAAAACCTATGTATGTACATTAGCAAAGAACAGAAGAGATTTAGAGTATTTGTTTTGTTATTGCTTTTTAAAACTCTTATCCTTTTGTTAAAAGAAGCAACACTGTATGTGCCCCACCACCAAAAAAAAGCAGAGGATCACAGGTACCCTGATATATACTGTTAGGAGAACTGTGAAGTGGTCCTACCATTCTGGATTTCTATTTGAAATTATGAAAGAAAAGTGACAGTGGTTCACCCTTCTGGGTATATTTCCTAGAGACATCAAAGATAGAAACAAAGATCTGTCCTGTGCCAAAGTATTCATAGCAACATTCTTTTGGTAGCAAAGAATTAAAAACAAAGTGGGCATCTATCGATTGAGGAATAACTGGGGAAAAATTATATATTAGCATAATGGAATATTATTATTCAGTAATAAATGATGAATCTGAGGAATTTAGCAAAAAACAAAACTTGGGAAAGTTTGTTTGAACTGATGGGGAATAAGCAGAACCAAAAATACAATAGATAATGGTTCTAATAATGCAAATGCAGTAATCACCAGAAGGAAGGTACACTGTGAGTAATGGGAAATAATCATGAGAATAATAAAGGTGCTAGCGAAGAAACAACAGAATGTGCCTCTACCCCCACAACAGAGGTTGGGGACTGCAAAGACTAAATAAGCATCATAATTATTTCCATTCAAGTTTCTGTATTGGGTATTTTTAATTGTTTTAAATGATTCTGTCAGGGGAGCAAGAGTGAGTAGTTAAAAACAAAAGGCATCAACAAAATAATGTTGTTGTTTTTTTTCCAGCAGAGAATTTAATGGTTTCTTGGAACATACGTATTCTTACTTAGTATCTATCCAAAAGGCACTATAATGACCTACAAGGAGAACAAGTAATTCAAAGAATGGGGCCTCTCCCCACACAAACATAGGAGAAAGACTTTCTCTCAATTTCTGAGAGGGACCAAAAGTACTTTGTCTCAGTGGAAGAGGGTTAATTTGGGGAAGACATTGCTGCTTCCTTTAACCAAATTGGGTATTAGGTTGAGAATTAGGGCCTTGAAGACTTGACACAGAAACTGTATTGTAGAAACCACTTTTTAAGTCTCATTGACCATCAGTGATGAACATTCTCCTATCGGTGCTTTTTAACCTGGTTGGACCATGAAGCAAGGCAATTTTAAAAACCCAAGAAACAATCTCTTACTATAGGGGGTCAGAAAGACAAGAACAATCCTCTGTCTTCTAACAGAAGCCTTTTTTCTGCATCCATATGAGAGCCACCACTTGCCTAAATTACAGAGTTGTCTTTGTATGTAAGAAATTCTCTGAAAATAAAATATTAATGTTATTCTACATTTTATATTAATAGGAAGGTTTCCTGGCTCCAGTATTTGCCAAGGATGAACGGAAGCACAGACGACCCTATGAGTTTGATATGGAGAGAGATTTGAAGTCTCGGAACCTAGAGCAGTTCTCTGCTTCCCATGGACACCCGCCTATTGTGCTCAATGGCTGGCGTGGGGAGTCAGCCATAGACCTCTCTTGCACACCTGATGGGTCTCCAGCAACCACTTCCCCTTTTCCATTGAGCACCAGCACACCCAAGATTGGGACAGTCAGCACCCTCCAAGGATCCCTTGGTATGGATTTGTCTGGAATTTTGCAAGCTGGGTTAATTCACCCTGTTACAGGACAGATTGTCAATGGAACCTTACGAAGAGATGATGCTGCCATGAGGAGACGAAGAGGGAGAAGAAAAAATGTAGAAGGAGGAATGGACCTCATCTTTTTGAAGGATAGAACGCTTCAGACAGGAATTTTGGTAGGTTTATTATGCCCCTGGAAGGAATGCTTAGGTCACTTAAGTGTTTTCTGAGGAGCTACCATTGAGATCTGAAGATTAAGAAACAGTATTTCAAGATTCTAATGCAGCAGTAACCTTTGAATACTGAGTTATATCACTTAACCTTTTAGCATTCAAGATTTCCTCTTTGTAAAAAGTAAATTTTTTTAAGACTCAGAGGCTCTTTTTCTAGAAGTAGTTCCTGACTATCATTTGAACAGTTGTGTTTCATGAAACACCATTACATTTCTCTGTACATGACTCCCTTTTAAAATTTTAAGCTCAGTGAGCAAAAATTATATTTTGTAATTTCTATATAACTGTTCCAGGCAACTAGAGCAATATGGTATTTGCATTGGATATTTAAGGAGTAATTAATACTGATAATAGTCTTCTTCCTGCCTTGTTCCCTCCTCCCTCCCACCCTAATATCTATAGAATATTTAAAATGATTTGTTGGCTCTCTATGGTTCTCCAAGTAGCTTACTTTGGCAGTCAGCATGTCCAGTCAATGAGATTTTGCTATACAGAACTGTGCTTTATTTTTAATCTACCTCATTTAAAAAAAAAAAGTCTTCTGTGATTTTTGGAACACTGCCTTTATTTTATCTTTGTATACTAAGATTGTTACTGAAACTCTAATTGTAAAGGTAAAGAAAAATGAAAACAGTTAAAGAAAAACTTATGGGACACTTTTTTAAAAAGGAAATTCTCTTATTCTGCTATTAATACTTATTCATTCACATTTTATAGGCCTCTGTGTTCTGTAAAATGCTATCAGAACAGCAATTTTATGAGACAGGTAGCATAAGTAATATTACCCCATCTTCTAGACATGGAAATAATGCTCAGGGAGAGTAAAGGCCCATAGATAATAAAAATCAAAGTCTAGATTTGAACCCATCTTCTTACTTTAAGTCCAGTAACCATTCCAGTACATTTACACATTGCTTATTTCTAGATACTCATTTCTTTTCGTCTCTTCTTGTTAGGAGGTCCAAGAAGATCAAGAGCAACCCTCGCCAAGCAGCACCCTCCCCGATGGGCCAATCTCGGCTACCTCATCTCCTCACACAGTCACAACAACCAGTATCCCAGCCGAGAAGACAATTCCCAACAAGAGTCTGTTGGATTGGTTAAGGCAACAATCTGATTATACAATAGAAGTTCCTACCTTTGGGACAGTAAGTAGAAACTTGATGTGTATCTTCTACACACTTCCATGTGACTTGATTCAGTTTGAGATCAAGAGCTTATTGGAAAGAGTAGTGTGGAATATGTTTCAGTGAACTGTATGAAGACTAGAGGTGTCACTTAAAAAGAAAGTCCTTTTGTGTGAGGTTCCAAGACCTTTGCTTTACCCAGTAATCCTCTAACTATAACTTACAAGTCAGTAACATCTATGAAGAAATGAATGCAGCTGAAACCTAATGAAAGAACTGTCCTCACTAACACTTCTTTGATACCTCAACTTAACGCACTCACATTGTGACATTTAGGTTATGTGGTTTCATGGGAAATCAAATGATGAAATAGGTTAGCTAATGTTATTATGATTTTTAGTTTGTGATGTTTTGTTGTTGTTTTTAAATCACTGCTTGTCCTCAAAGCTGTCTTTTAGGCACTTTTCCTTCTATTTTACCTTGGTAGTATCATCCCTTGGCCAGTGGTTTGGAAGAATATAATCACCTTATGAAATTTCTCCTTTTTAATTTCTCTCTTCTCCATTAACTATCAGCCTCACTCCCTTGACCTTCGATCCACTACACTAAGAAACCATGTAAAGGAGTTTATAAAAAAAAAGAAGGGGAGAAGGCTCAGAGACAGAAAGCCCCTCTACCCCTAACCTTCCCCCAAGTAAAAAGAGGACAAGCACATATGTATGTAAGGGACAAGGTGATTGGAAAAATGCAGAGGAAAAAGGTTGGTGGGTGCTTGGTACCACAAAGACTCTTCCAAGGTTAGCTATCTCTAGCCTATTTAGAGGCTGGAGCAAACAGAAAACAACCTAAGCTCTTTCTACTGCACAGCAAATAAAACTTTATTTTTTTTGGTTTAGTATTTTATTTTTCCCCAGTCACATGTAAAAACAGCTTTTAACATTTGTTTTTAAAATTTTGATAAATGCAACTTTAAATCATCGTGTTTTACTTTCTACTAAACATTGATACTTTGATCTACTTTTCCACACAGAAAAGAATGAAAAGGCAAAGAGGAGGACCCAGCATGGGCTAGCTCCCGGTGTCTTTAATGCTGTTTAATTTGATATCAGGCTCTTAGAAAAAAAGTGTAATGAAAGAGACAGTAACATAAGACTAGCAGCCAGATCCTCAGAAAGCAGCAGGAGAGTAGTTTAACATTTTAATATTTGCTCTCTTTGCTTCTTAGAGTTTTTCAGACAAACCGAAGCAGAGAAGACAGCGTTGTAAAGAACCAGGAAAATTGGATATGGGCTCCCTAAGTGGAGAAGAAAGAATCCCTGCTGTCCATAAGGAGACAGGACGGCAGGTAAGGGAGAGGATATTTGAGATGCAGAGAATATTGTGTTGAGCTGTATAGTAAAACCTCATTTTTTATCAAAGCCTAGGCTAAAAACTGTTAAGTAATTTGCCAAATTATATCTACAGAAAGGCTGAAGAGGATAGAGGTGACATAATTTAGTAAAGACATATGGCTAAGAACATTGTTGATTTTCTTAACTCTAAACATCTCAAACTCAACATGTCCAGAACTCACCTCTTCATTTTTTTCTCTCAGGCCCACCCCTCTTCCCCTTTCTGTTAAAGGTGCCATCCCTCCAGTAACCCATGTTTAAGCCTTGGCATTATCCTTATCTCTTCATTTTTCCTCACCCTACATATCTAATCAATTGCCAGATCTTGCATTTCCTACCTCCATAACAACTCTTGAATCCATCCCTTATCTCTGGTTATACCACCACCATTCTAGTATAGGTCCTCAGCATCCCTCCCTAGCCTGTTGCAACAGCCTCCTGATTTGCCTCCCAGGCTCACGTCTATCTTCTATCCACTCTGTCGTCCACACAGCTGCCAAAATAATCTTTCTAAAGAGCAGGACTGACCATGTCAGTCCTTTACCCAGTAAATTCCCTTGTCTCCTAATTGCTTTTAAGGTAAAATATAAACACCTCAGTTAAGATTGTAAAGCCCTGGGGCAGCTAGGTGGCACAGTGAATAGAGCACTGGCCCTGGAGTCAGGAGGACCTGACTTCAAATGCAGCCTCAAGACACTTGAAACCAAAAACTAACCCTGTGACCTTAGGTCACACTTAACCCCAATTGCCCTACCTTCCCCCCTCCAAAAAGAAGAAAAAAAAATTTAAAGCCCTTCACAACCTGACCCCAACCTTCTTTGTGTATGTATAATATATGTGTACATATATGTGTATATGCCCACATAGGCATGTGTGCATACACACATGTCTTGTGCATGTAAACGTATATGTGTGTGTTGTGTGGATTTAGATATATTTTATATTCCTACTGCTTATATAATAGAATATGTAATATGTAATGGAAGTCAGGAAAGGTTGGGACTAGAAAAATCAATTTAAGAATCATCCCTATAGATAAGAGATGACCGCTGTATGGAGAGAAGATGGCCTGGGACAGAGAGCCTTGGAGGACACCCATGATTAGTGGGGTGACCTGGATCAGAATCTAGCAAAGGAGACGTAAGGAGCGGCAGTAGGACGAGAAGGGGGAAAACCAGGAGAACGTTGTCACAAAAACCTATCTGTCAACAGATTTTGTTGTTTAGTCATTTCTAATTCTTTGTGACACCATTCGAGGTTTTCTTGGCAAAGTTACTGAAGCAGTTTGCCATTTCCTTCTCTTGCTCATTATGCAAATGAGGAAACTGAAGCAAACAAGATTAAGTGACTTGCCCGGGGTCACACAACTTGTAAGGGTCTGGGGCTGGATTTGAACTCAGATCTTCCTGACTCCAGGGCTGGCACTCTATCCATTGTGCCACCTAGTTGCCCCCAAAAGAGATGGTAGATAGATTGATGTACACAGATATTTAGGGGTGTGTGTGTGTGTGTGTGTCTTAACCTTCTTGTAATCTGCATTTCAATTAGACTGGATAAAATGTTCTTGCTGTTTCTAACCGCTCAATAATCCACCTCCCATCTCCGTGCTTCCTTTTCTCTCACTCTGAACTCCCTTTGGTGTGACCTCTGACCTTATCATTCTACTGAAACTGCCAAGTTCAAAAATAAAGGTGATCTTTTAGTCACCAAATCTAAGGACTTTTTCTCCTTGTTCTTGACCTTGGCCTTCGATGTTGTCAGTCTCCCTCCCCTCTTTGATTCTCTCTACTCATTAGATTCTTGAGACACTTCTCTCCTGGTGCTCTTGTCTGATTGCTCCACCTCAGTCTCCTTTGCTGGGTCTTCGTCCAAGTACCCACTTGTCATAGGTGTCCCCCATCAGCTTACTTGGATTCAAATGCTCTGTGTAGATGACTCTTAAATCAGTTTTTCTAGCCCTAAACTCTCCTGATTTCCATTCTCCAACTGCATATTGCACGTCTCAAACTGTATGTCCTACAGACATCTTAAACTCAGCATCTCCAGAGCTGAACCCATAACGTTTCCCCCAAACCCTCATTTCTTCCTAACTTCCATATTGCTGTTGAGGGTGTCATCTTCCTTTTGGTCACTCGGGCTTACAACCCAGGTATCATCATTCTCCCCCCACCCCGCGCTAAATAGTCAATCATGCGCTAAGTCCCATTATTTCTACCCTCCTAACATCTCTTATATGTAGATATTCTCTCCTGGTGCTGTCATTGCCCTGGTGCAGGCCCTCACCACCGCCTGTCTAGACTGTTGAAATCACCTTCTGGTTCATCTTCCTACTCTAGTCCATCCTTCATTCAGGTGTCAGATTGATCTTCCTTAAGTGCAGATCTGACAGTGCTGTCTCTCTTCAGGGGCTCCCGGCAGAGACCCCCATCCTTCATGCCTGGAGTGCTCTCCCTTCTCATCTCAGCCTAGAAGGCACTGTACTTCACTGCCGCCTTCTATTAGCCTTCAATTTCCTTCAAAACTCTCAAGTCTTCCCTTGACCACTTATTCCCTCCCCAATATCCTGATTTGGATTCATTTGTTTATTTGTTTATTTGTTCATTTGTTCTCGTGGTGTCTGCCCTAATAGAATGTGAGTTCCTGCCAGGAAGAGTATTTGGTTTTCCTTTTTGTATCCTCAGTGACCAGCACATGGTAGGTGCTTCATGAGTGCTTGGTGGCTGACTTCTTCCCAGGGTTTCCCAATCCAGAGCCCTCCAAACAGGACTCTGCCTTCCTTCTTTGTTAAGATCATCAAGGGGAAAGAGCCACACTCTCCTTCAGGGACCTGTTCCAGGTTACTTCACTGTAGGAAATGCTTTCTACTGGAATCCATTATAAACACCCTCCCTAGCCTTTCTGCTGTTTAAAGATATTTATCCAGTCTGTCTTCACTGACAGTAAAAATATAGCTGGTTCAAAAAATGTCATCTGCTATAGTAAAACTGAGCTAAGTTTCAGGTCTGCAGATATGAGTAGATTAATAGAAAAATCATAATCCCTAGGAACAGTCCCGTGACATAGTTGGTAAGGGGAAGTCTTTGGCATCAGCAAGACCTAGATTCAAGTCTTACTTCTGGCACATACTGTCAGTGACCATGAGCAAGTCACTTAGCCTCTCACTGCCCCCAGGCAACCTCTGACTGGGTAAATTACAAACAGGTGCCTTCAAGAAAATGAAGGCTTCATCAATGGTAGGAATTTATACACTGAGCATTCCCTGCACCAATAAAATCACAGATCTAGGCCAAGAAGTAAAATAAAACTTTTAGATAAGGCAAGAACCTTTCAGCTTGAAAATTTATTAAAATTAGGCTTCCAAATTTGTTTAGATAAACAAATTATGCTAGTAATATACTAGTAACTGCCTTACAGTGTCATGCTTGGAGGAGACCCAGGTCTTTGTAGAAACTGTACTGTGTCCTTCCTACCACAGGTTCCATCATCACCTTGTTGAAGGCAAGCTCCCTAAAGTATATATACATATCCATATGCATATATGGGTATGTATATATATGAATATATAGTTAGCTCAGTTGTTTTATCGAGTGGTTCTTTCCTTGGGGTATTAAATCCAGTAGTTATATGGGGAAAAAAAAGATTTTGTATAATTTCTCTCCATCCTTAATTTTTTCCTGGAGGCATTAGGTATAAAAACAAAGAAAGGAACCTACCAAGGTCAATTCATTTTCCTTTTACAATTTCAAAAGTATGTAATCAAAGATTCTCTGAAAACATTAGTTGATTTACAACATGATATTTTACTTTTTCTATAAATGTTTAAGTCAGTAAGGTTCTCTCTCATCCATACATCCCCTACCAAATCCACTTGAGTACAGAAAGAAGAAGCTCATCCGTCTCAGAGCTATCACCTATAAAAATGTGTGATGTATATGTGCTTTTTGTCCCCTTTTAGCTTTAATGCAAGAAATCCTAGTTTCTTTTCTTAGGTCTGGAAGCGCATAAGTATATGTGCTACACAAGTTAACACTATCTCCCATTTTATACCTCCCATTGTCTTTGCTTAACATTCTAAGTTAAGCAGACTTCACATTCCAGGGTGGTGGAAGCCCTGCATGCCAGGAATGAGCTGATGATGTTTTCAGTTGTTGTGATCATCATTAGTGGTAGGAACAGCTCACAACAACTCTGTAAGTAAGATGCCTATTGTTCCCATTTTACAAATGAGGAAACTGTGGTTGGAGTTGAGGTAGCATGCACAGGCAGGAAGCAAGTCACAGGGCCTGGATCACAGGGTTAAATTATCTGGTTGTCTTCATATACCAAGACTTCCAGTTTTTCTGTGAAGGCCAAGTGAAAAGAAAGCTGTGTTTGTAATTTTGAATCATTCGATAATGTTTGTTGAATTGAAGGCCTGTTTCTGAGCCTAGGTTTTTCCATTTAACACATGTATGACCTTGGACAGTTCACTTAATGTTTCCTCGTTGGCAATACAGTGTCTAAAATGTGTTGGTTCAGTTTTAAACTGTAATTATGCTATCTACTTCATATACATATACATTGGGGGAAAAGCTGCCTTTACCATAAATTATAGAAATATTTTTTATATTATACATGAAATATAAAATTATAGAAATAAGAGTTATACTGTGTGATCTTTTCCTCCTGGTTACTTTATGTGCTCTAAGCATTGGTTTTAGAAACATTTGAGAAAATTGTATGTTTTTGTTGATGCCTTTTTCCATTTCACTCTCACTTGAATTTCATTAGTATACTAGATGCTAAGGTATACTAAGATGTATATTGATGTAGATTCATAAGTATACTAGATGCTAATCACCTCCAATTGATTACTTACAGTCAAAACTTATTTTAGAGCTTTCCTTACTAACCATCTTCTTCCCACAAATGTGTTTCTCCTTCATTGCTAAATGAACTTAATCCTTGTTCTAAAGCAGAGGTGTCAGACACTTAGTCCTCAGACTAGAGCACTTTCTTTCTTTCTTTAGGCCTGATTGCATACTTCTTTTTTTTTAATGTTTTAAACTAAATTTCATGTTTATTTTTAGTTTACATCATTCATTTCCATAAGATTTTGAGTTACAAATTTTCTCCCCATCTTTCTCCTACCCACCACCCCAAAGTGGGTATACAGTGATCCAACTGTATACCCACTCCCCCATTCTGCTCTCTCCTATGTCCTCCCCATCCCCTCTCTGACTTTCCAGTAGGGCAAGATGGATCTCCATCCCCCAGTGCCTGTATATCTTATTTCCCAGGTACATGTAAAAAAATAATAATAATAATATATTTTTTAAACATTTGATTTTAAAACTTTGAATTCCAGATTTTTTCCCTTCCTCCCTGGTCACCCACCCTTACTGGGAAGATAGGCAGTTCAATATAGGTTGTATGTGTGTAGCTACACAAGACATTTCCATAGTGGATATATTGTGAAAGATTGTCTATATTTCCCTCCATCCTATCGTGCCCCCAACTTTTTCTATTCTTTACTTTAACCCTGTCCCTTTTCAAAAGTGTGTGCTTCTAACTACCCTCCCCTGCAACCTGCCCTCCCCTCCATCACCCCCCCATCCCCTTCTTCTCTGCTCTCCTGTAGGGCGAGATACCCTATTTAATGTGTATGTTATTCCCTCTCCAAGCCAAATTCAGTGAGAGTAAGGTTGAGCCATTCCCTTTCGCCTTCCTGTTCTTCTCCTCCTTTGTAACAATTTTCCCTTGCCTCTTCTGTATGAGATAATTTGCCCCATTCTGGCTCTCCTCATCTCCTCTCATTATATTCCTCTTTCACCTCTCAATTTCACCTTTTAAGGATCATTCCTTCGTATTCAATTGATCCTGTGCCCTCTGTCTGTGTGTACCTGTACACATATAGACACACCCTCACATATGTATTCATATGCCCATATACCCTCATATATATATTCCCTTCAACTATTCTCACACTGAGAAAAGTTTCATAAGTTACAATTATCATTTTTCCATGTAGGAATGTAAATAGTTTGACTTTGATAAGTTCCTTATGATTTCTTTTTCCTGTTTACCTTCTCATGTTTCTCTTGCTTCTTGTATCTGAATGTCATATTTTCTGTTCATCTCTGGTTTTTTCATCAAGAATGCTTGAAAGTCCTCTATTTCATTGAATGAACATATTCTCCCCTGAAACATGATACTCAGTTTTGCTGGGTTGGTGATTCTTGGTTTGAATTCTAGCTCCTTTGATCTCTGGAATATCATTTTCCAAGCCCTTCAATCCCTCAATGTAGAAGCTGCCAGATCCTGTGTTATCTTGATTGTGTTTCCACAATATTCAAATTGTTTTTTTTTTGTAGTTAAATTCATTTATTTAAATGAGTTCATTTAAAATCATGTAACCTAACTCCACAATGGAAGTCAGGAGTTCTTGACCTTTCTTGTGTCATGAATGCTTTAGCAACCCAATGAAGCCTATGAACTTTTGGAAAATTTCAAATGTATAAAATCTTTAAGACTACAAAGGAAATCAACACATTAAAAGTTATCAGCAGTTTAAATATATAATTTTAAAATAACCCCAGGTTAAGAACCTGCTTTGGGTAAAATAAGAGACCCAGAGAGCCTGGAATTTGGCTTTATATACTGGTCACTTTTAATGAATATTTTTATTATTTTTTTTATATAAGCAGTTGGGGTTAAGTAACTTGCTCAAGGTTACACAGCCAGTTATTTCTGGGTGTGGTGCTGAGTATCTGAGCGCGGATTTGATCTAGGTCATCCCGACACTGGAGCCGGTGCTCTTACTTGCTGAGCCACCTGGCCGCCCCTAAAGGAGTTGGCTTTATCATGTGTTCAAAGTTAATAAGGGAAGTATCTTTTTTTTTTTTTTTTTGCTTTTTGGAGGGCAATTAGGGTTGTGACTTGCCCAAGGTCACACGGCTAGTTTTTGTGTTAAGTGTCTGAGGCCAGTTTTGAACTCAGGTGGGGCCGGTGCTCTATTCACTCTGCCACCTAGCCGCCCTCAAATTGTTTTTTCTTGGCTGCGTGTAATATTTCCTCCTTGATCTGGGAACTCCAGAACCTGGCTATAATATTCCTAGGAGTTTTCTTTTTGGGACCTTTTTCAAGAGGCAGTCAGTGTATTCTTTCAACCTCTGTTTTGCCCTCTGGTTCTAAAACATCAGGGCAGTTTTCCTTCAGAATTTCTTGAAGGATGATTTCTAGGTTCTTTTTTTGATCATGGCTTTCAGGTAGTCCAATAATTTTAAAATTATCTTTCCTGGATCTATTTTCCAGGTCAGTGTTTTTTCCAATGAGATATTTCACATTGCCATCTATTTTTTCATTTGTTTGGATCTATTTAATAGTATCTTGATTTCTCATAAAGTCACTAGCTTCCATTTGCTCCAGTCTAATTCTGAAGGAATTATTCTCTTCAGTCAGCTTTTGAGATTCTTTTTTTCCATCTGGCAAATTCGGCTTTTTAAGGTATTCTTCTCCTCATTGGCTTTTTGAGCCTCCTTTTGCCATTTGAGTTAGTCTATTTTTTAATGTGTTATTTTCTTCAGTCAGGTTGTTGACTCTCTTTTCATGATTTTCTTGCATCATTCTCACTTCTCTTCCCAATTTTTCCTCCACTCCTCTTATTTGGTTTTCAAAATCCTTCTCAAGCTCTTCTATGGCCTGTAACCAGTTCATATTTTTCTTGGATGCTTTTGGTGCAGGAATTCTGACTTCATTGTCTTCCTGCCATTTCATGCTTTGATCCTTTTTGTCCCCAACAAGGGAATCCAAAGTTGGATTGTTGTGCTTGCTTTGCTTCCTTTGCTTGCTCATGTTGCCACTCAATTACTTGACTTTTGAGCTTTTTGCCATAATAGAACTCTGCTTCCAGGGAGGAAAGCTTTGTCCCAAATTGTTGGGGTTTTTGCAACTGCCAGAGCTATTAGTTGGCTGCCCTCTCTGAAGCCTCCACAAGCTCTGTCACCTGGTCACACACCCCAAGACCTCCACCCAAGACCAGGATCAAGATCCAAGCAGGTTAAAGCAAGAGCAGTTACCCCTCAGAATGGTTGAGTACCCAGCCACTTCTCTTTCCAGGGGCAGAGACCAGACCACACTCACGATGCCCCTGTTCCCAAAGTCCATACTGACCTTTTACTTTGCCTTGGGCATTTATGGGTTGAAAATTCTGTAAACCTCCACAGCCGCTGGTGATCCACTCTCCCGAAGTTCCTCCAGCCGTGACTAGTCAGGACCACCCTAAGGCTCAAACCGCAGACTCACGCGGGACTGGGCTGCACTGTGATGGACCCTTCCTGTCTGCCTGCTGGGCTGCCTTCAGCAGGAGATTTGTTTCTCTCTGTCACTTTGTGTGTTCTGTAGCTCTAAAGTTTATTTAGAGTCATACTTTATAGGTAGTTGGGGGGGGGGGGGGGGTGCAGGGAGTTTTCCTGCTTCTACACTGCCATCTTGGCTCCTCAGACTACAGCACTTTCAAGTGTAACCTGAGCCATATTAAAATATAATCAGGAAATATTTAACAAAATAAATAAAAATACAATAAAACATAAGCAATATATTTTAAAATCAAATCAGTATGCTGCCCACTGTAATCCTTAGGTACTAAGTTTAGTAGCTCTGCTCTGAAAAATACTTTCTGGTAGCATAAGGTGCCAAGATAGGAAAATTAAAGCATCGTAAGCATTACTTACAGAGCCCCCCCAAGAGCTTTTTAACTCTGTTCTATTGTCTTTGCTTGGGGAAACACTTTCATGGGATCATAGAACGTTAAAAGAGACATTAGAGATGAACTAATTCAACTTTTCATTTTATGAATGAGGAAACTTAGACCCAGAAAAGACAAGGGACTGCCAGTACCACACAACTACTCAGTAGTGGTCAAAGCCATGTTCTGTGGCCTCTCTACCAAGCTGAAATCGGGCTGTTCCTTCACTCTGAATTCATTTCTATATTCTGCCCAGACAGGGTGGTACGTATGGGTATAATAGCCAGAATGCCTGATATAAACAGATTTCTCCAGAAGGTATAGATCTTAAGAATATGCCAGCCTCCCTAGGACTGCATACATTAAACATTTCTTGATTGCTTATTAAAATATTAACTGCATTTCCAACAAGCATTCAAGAGACAATAATAGGTAATAATAGCAGCTAACATTTAGAGAATGCTCACTATGGGCCGGGCACTGTGCTGAACACTTTACAATTATTAGCTCATTTGATCCTCACAACTCTTCAAGGGAGGTGCTGTAATTGTCCCCATTTTACAGATGAGCAAACTGAGTTTAAATGACTTGCCCAGGATTGCACAGCTAGTTGGCCTCTGAACTTAGGTCTTCCTGACTCTAGGACTGGCACTCTATCCACTGGGCCACTTTCCATTCATTATCTTGGTGGAAAGTTAACATGTAAATGTGAAGCTACTTATTCCTAAGCTGCTCATATATTTATTATAATGATAAGCTCTTTATCTCAGTGCACTTCAAATCATATAGAAAGCTATACACTGCCCCAGGCATTGTTACTGTATTCGATTCTTCCCTTTCTCTTTCCTCCATTTAGCCTTCTTATGAAAAGGGAGCAAGATCTTTCCCAGTGTGTAATTAATCTCTAAGGGGCAGAGGCTTCCAGAGAGTGAAGGTCCTGCTGCATGTGGCCATCCACAATCCTTAGTCCTTCAATGAGGGGGTGGTAGCCACTGAGTCAACTAGATGATTCTCCCCATACAGGAAGTGGTTAAATACTTGCCTGCAGTTGTCCACAGACTGGAAATTTTCCCTTTCCTTCACTGGAGGGTACTTTGCTGTTGCTCATTGGGTCTGAAAGGGGAGAATAAAAATAAACATGTCCTAACTAACCCACTTGAAAATCCCCAGAATTCCCTATTTACTCTGTGATTTTAGAAGTCCAAATAATATATATTAATCTCTGATATTGTTAAGGGAATATTGATAGCAAATAAACTATAGATTACAATGTAGTTGAATACCATTCTGAGACCTTCTGGTGCTTTTCTTCCAAACAGAAAGTTATCTAAGATCACAGTTAGCCATTCCAAGACTTAATAGGTAATGGAGGGAGCACCTGGTGGGTGAATGAAAACTCAGCCTCAGTTACTTTTAACAACGTTAAATTGGTTTTAAAAGAAATAAACCTAACAGTAGGTTAGCCTGCAGTGAAGAAGTACTAGAAATGTTTTGTAGTATAGTGACAATTACATGTGACTGACAGCATTCCCCAGCCAGATTAGGGTGCCTCTATTAAAAGTTTGTTTAACATTTCTAAGGAGCCAGAGAGTGCACCTAGAAACAAAGAAACACATGATATCAGTTGTTTCCATTAGTAGGCATTATACATGTTGCATTTACATAGATCATTTCAAAACTGGTATATTACAGCAATCTCTAAGCAGTGTCTTGTAACTGATACCAGCTCACATTTATATAGTGTTTACATTTGATAAAACAATTTAAACCACAGCAGGTATTGGCAAGATTATCATCTCTTTGCATATCTTAACATTTTTCCTGGAGAGATCTGTTCCTACTTCCCTATTCCTGACGTCATTGCTAATAGACCTCATAAAGTACTTCTAGTACATTTCAGGATGGGCCAGTTAGCCTCCCTTCTTCCATCTCTGCCTTTTTGGGAAATGAGGACATTAACACAAAATAGAACTTTAGAAGAAGATTTTAATTCCATTAATAGGGAAACTCCTCAGTGTCTCCATTGGTTTAGAAGCAATTGAACCATGAAGCTTATTCTAGAATCTCTGTGTAATCTGTTGCCAAAGCCTGGGTCCAGTTTGGCAAAATGTGCCAGAGCTACTTAAAGAAGAGTATGTTCTGGTCAGTAAGTTATCTTGCTTAACTGTGCATATCTGTTACAAGGGTTTGGTTTGGGGGTGTGCGCGCGCACACACACACACACACACCAGCCAGGAGAGGATTAATTCTTATTAACTAAAAAAGAAAAATTTGAAAAGAAGTTGAAATGATTATGAGATTTACAATAGGAACTTTTAGTGACTAACCTGTTAAGTCATAGAACCACACAGTCTAAGTCTTAGAAAGAACTTCAGAAATCATCTTGACCAGCCTTCTCATTTCAGAGCTGGGGAAACAAGTGACTTACCCATGAACACACAGTAAGTTTGTAGGAAAGCCAAGAATCCCAGTTCCAGGTGTCTCTGCTACATTGTGCTTCCTTTCAGAGTTTTCAGTGAGATGCTGTTATTCTTCACTGCTGCAACTTAGAAGGCTTAGTCATCCAGAAATCTCATGATGGTCACATATTAAAATGTGTTGTGCAGGTGACCTGTGTGCATATTAAGTTTTATAGGTGATGGTTGTGAGTCCTTAGTAGTGAGGTTACTATCCTTTAACAGAGAATTTATCAGACATAAGTGCTTCACCAAAATGCTTTTTTGCATATCAAGAAAATTGTATGGCAAATCCCTGTGTGGAAGAAAAATAGATCTTGTAAGGTAAGCTAAAGCATCAGATCCTTAAATGGTATTTATTTATCTAGCAACTTGATAAAATGAGGATAATACTAATTCTGGATAGAATTTAAATAAGACTGTGCCCTGTGATATTAGAGAAGCCATTTCAGGTTGTTAGTACCTGCCAGTGAAAGCTTAGTATTGCTTCCAGCAAAACCTTTAATTCCTAATAACTTTCACAGTTTTTCTAAAGGGTAAAGACTGCTTCTGTCTAGTGGGTTTCTTTAAAGCTTTGTTCAAATGATAATCTGCCCAGTAATAGGTCTAGAATATTATTAGTAGAATTGTGGTTTTGATTCTGGATAAAATTGTAACAAATTCCCTTAGCATCCATTTAATGCCCAGTTAGAAACTAAAATACACAGTAAGGAACTGCCAAAATGATTGGGTAAAATACCCACCAGCCCTAGGTAGGTTATTTGCCTTCTTTACTAATCCATACATTTTACTAAGTATACTCTCCATGGAAGGAGGAGGCAATATGAGAACATTGTCACCCCAGATGATTTTGTATAGGGTAGTAACAGGAATTTTGTGTTTCTTGTTCCAATTTTTAGGGGTTTCTACCAGAAAACAAGTTCAGTCAGATCCTAACTGAGCCAGTTCTCCGAGATGCTGGTCCTCGAAGGAGAGGGAGGCGCCCACGAAGTGACCTTATGAAGGCTCCTGGCATTGTGGCCGACTCTCCCTCAGGCATGGGACCACTGTTCATGAATGGACTCATTGCTGGCATGGATCTAGTAGGACTGCAGAATATGAGGAACATGCAGGGCATCCCTCTCACGGGGCTGGTCGGGTTTCCTGCAGGCTTTGCAGCAGTGCCTGCTGGCGAGGATGTCAAAAGCACCCTCAGTATGCTGCCTATGATGCTGCCAGGCATGGCGGCTGTGCCCCAGATGTTTGGTGTTGGAGGACTCCTGAATACACCCATGACAACTACTTGTACTTCCACAGTTCCAACGTCTTTAACAAGCACAACTAAAAGTGGTACGTCAAACACAGACAAGGCTACTGAGGACAAACAGAATAGCCATGATATAAAAAAAGATACTTTAGCTGAAGACAAATCTCTTCCTAGTTCCTTTTCAGATCAGTCTGAACCTGCAATAACTACCAGTAGTCCTGTAGCTTTTAACCCGTTTCTCCTACCAGGAATGTCTCCTGGACTGATCTACCCATCAATGTTTCTCTCTCCCGGCATTGGCATGACATTGCCAGGCATGCAGCAGACCAGACATTCTGAGAACACAAGCCTAGAAAGCCAGAAGAGGAAGAGAAAGAAAGCGAAAGGGGATACCCTGAATCCAGAACCAGAAACTGTCCCCATATCAGAAAAAGAATCTGGAAATGGTCAGAACTGTTCAGAGCACACCCCACTTTTGCCCACAGATAAAGAACATGGTGTACAAGCTGAGCAAAGCAATTTAAAAGGAACTCATAGTGACACCAATTAGAACTTTATTTCATTAAGAAAATTATTGTGGCTTGTAAGTTTCTTATCCCATAAAGATTTGTTATTTCCCACACTTCACCTTCATAAAAACCTGTGTTTCCATGAGTAATATTACCTACCTAATTCCCTGTCCAGGAACTATGGTAACAGATATTAATAGTTTCAGGGTCTCGCCACTTTATTATATAAAAGTGTTGTCTAGCTAGTCTGGGAGGCACAGAATCCACATTCTGTTATCCAATTGTTCATTCCAGCAAACGATAGTAAATTCAGTACTTGGTGACATGCCCTACCCCATTCCCTTCCAAATTTTTTACTTATTTGGTAGGGATAAAAAGGCAAAAGAAAGCATGTGTCTAGTGATCCACAATTAAAATGCAGAAGAACAGAGACAAGGGTGATAATGCCTTTTTCTGTGAGTTACACTAAATGGAAAACAAACAAACAAACAAACCGGTATTGGGGGACCAGAAGCACATCTATAATACGTGCTAATGTGTATTTTTGATTTACAATGTTTCCCTATGTTATCATGATTACTAGATGAGTAGTATAGACAGGTATATAACTAATGATTGAAAACATATATTCATTTCTTTTAAAAAACAAAAAGCAACAAAAACATAACTGGTAGCAATATAATTTCCCCCTTTCCTGGCTTTTCAGATATCTGAAGGAAGTGGAGATGTTGTTTTATACTTTATTAAATGACAATTTCGATTTATTTTCAGTGCCCCCTTTTCCCCACAGTTTTAAAACAAACGTCCTCAGTTTGACTGAGGAAGCTTTACACATGGTAGGCTATGAGCAGAGGGACAGTGGGGAGGAACAGTCACACTACTTAAAGCCTATTATTTTAGAATTATACTGGCATTTTATTCTTATCTATGGCATTAATACTCTTTACAGAGGGTAGGGTTTTTTTTGTTTTTAGTTTTTTTTTTTTTCCTGGCAACAAATTCACCCCCTCTGAATCCAAGGAATGTGGAAGCGTGATAGATTTATTTTGCATTGTTCCTTACCCAGAAGGGCGCCTCTGCTGAAACCTACAAGAAATAGTCCAATAGGATGGCAGCTTTTTTGTTTTGGAAAGTCCTTTGTCAAGGCCATTGAAGTTTTTCAAAACTTTGAGTGTGTCCCCTCTGTCACCAGCAGCACCACCAACACCCTGCCTTTTATAATGTTAGACTGTGAACGTTTTTTTTTTCTCCCCCACTTCTTTACAGCCTCTCTGTTATATTTGTATTGGACAGTTGGATCCAAACACCAAATTATTGAGACAGTCGAGAATATGTTACAAATTAACATTATTTTTGATTCTTCCTTAGACTCTCAATCTTCAGAAGCTTGGCCTAAGAAGAAACCTGCTTAGGCAGTTCTCACCACCATCCTTCTCCAACCTGCTAGTTAACATTTTTCAGTCCCCTTAGTCTTAGCTTTTCTGTTAGAGCTCATGACCTGAGACTTGAAATAAACTCACAGTGGTGGAGCGCACTGGGGGCAGCGGGCAGTGCAGCAGGACAGTTGGAAATGTTGGAAGTATTGCTAGTGTCCATTGTTGTCACAATTTACTGTATTTTTTACATTTTTCTGTTACAGTTTTGCTAATTTATCAGAAGGTCCAAACGTTTGACATAACTATTTCAGTTTGCATTATTTATTTATGATGCTTGTCATTGTCTTTTATACATTTGGGATTATAAATTATGTACGTGTTAAAATTAGCATCTCAAAGAAGTCTGTTAAACCATTGCTGAAAATTCAACCAAGTGTATTTTCAGAAACTAGATTCCCAGTTTCATGGATCAGAGGAGTAAACCAGAAATTATGTAACTGATCATATAGCAAAGAAGCCAATAATTAAACATGTTGTATTTAATAACACCCTTGTAGCATAGCTGCTGTATAATGCTATCTATCCACAGATTTCTTAGAAATGCTGCTCTCTCTATTTAACTAACATTTTGTTCAGTTTTGCCTCCAGTGGAAGCAGAAAGGGTTTTTTCAGCTGTTAAATCCAAAATCAATATAATTTATTTATGTAAAAAAAAAACATTCGATTGATATATTTTTGAACCTTTAAGTACTAATTTTCTTTTTATCAAGTAGAAGAAAAAATGTATTTGCCCTAAATCCTTAAAATACAAATGCTATAAAACTTCATATATTTTGAAAGCCTTACTGAAAATGAGTATTATACACATCTATGCAGAGTTGGGGGGAGGGAGGGGTAGTTTCTATGGAAATGTGCTTTTTCCCAAGTTGCACCGTCAGTAGGAAACAGGGTTCAATATAGATTTTATTTAAATAGCTAACAGCATGCTAAGTTTCTTGTTTTTTTTTCCTATCAAACATGTATGCTAACTCTCTGGGTGTCTGGGCTTATATTTGACTGCTCTTGTGACCCTGTTTGCAAAATGAAAATGATGCACTATGGATTGTTTGCTCTGTGAGGCTTTAGTGGCTTCTTATAACTATTTTGATATCCATTTCCACAAGCAAAAGCCAAATTTAAACTTTCCTTCCACAACTTGGATCTTTTCATTCAAATCCATGTCAGTCATAAACACACTTTCTCTTGATCATTCTTCACCCATATCGTACTACATAATAAATTGTCTGTGGTCTTGACCCTGGATAAAAAAAAAAGTTGAAAAGTCAGATTTTTATTTGAGGTTTTTTAGTGACACTTGATTGTATCCTGCAGATTTGACACACTGTCATTTGTACCAGATGGGTTCAGGAATCCGCTTGGTGGATTTATGTGGTGCCTAGAGCCATGTACCCCATGGGTATTCATGTACTTATTGGTGATGAACTAGAGATGCTTTTTTTTTTCAACTTACCAGCCTTCCAAGGGCCCATGGTTAAAACTGTCTATGAGGCCAGATGAAGAAGGAAGAGTGACCATTTGCCAGGATTGATGTCTCTGAGGGAACCATTTAGGAAGTACTTGTCTCCTCCCAACCATGGAACTCCAACCGTGAAACTATGCTTTACTTTGAGTTTCAGGTGGGTTTCACCTTTCATAGGTTAAAGCAGATCTTTTGCCTCCATAAAAATACCAGTCTAGGGTAAACTAGTAAGAAGTTTTGTCATTGTTGTTGTTTACATTTGGGAAGTCGTCCCCTCATAGCCTGAAAAGTAAGACTGAACATGAAATTCAAGTGTTTCATCACTGGATGGGACTAGGCTTCACTCTTCACAGTGTTTTCTAAAGGGAATTCGATATAAGAAACGTGAATCCGGACAAAGACGGGGTCTTGTCCATCCTCATTCTCCCCCGAGGTTCCCAGTACATTGTAATCAGCCGTCAGCAAACCTCAGTTGCATGAGCCGATAAGATTTCCATACTGTTCTACACCTAGTGACGATTTACATTGAAGGGTAGGTGAGGGGATGGAGAGGGAAGATGTGTGAGATGTTGATTTTGTTGTTTCTCTTTTAAAACAACATTAACCTTCATTGAGTCAAGGTAACAGAATGATGAAAAGACTGGTCCTTTTGTGTGTTATGGTCAAGATCAAATCTGTCCCCACAGTTTGCTTGGGAGAGAAGTAGAGAAAAGTTGTCATTATGTCCATCTAATTATAAGTCAATATAGTTGACTTGACCAACATTACTCAGTAAAGAGTACTTTCTAGTAGACCTGTAAATAGAGTCCAGGTCTGAGGTTGCCATGACTTCTTTGTAGGAACAGCACATTATTCCTGCTTGTTTTCACCATTGTTTACCAAAACATCCATGAAGTACTAGGTTTAGAGACTCCTAGAGTCAGAAGTTGGAACTTAGTAAATTTGGAATTCAAAGTGGGGAAAAATAGGGTTATCATTGGGTACCAAGGTGTAAACATCCTTAAGAAAATGTCTTCTTTGTACTGAAATAATTTCCCTCTAACTCTAAAGTGTTGCATTGCAAACATTATTATCCAAGAACCTCTTAAGCCTTTTTTTCCCTCTGAAAAAAAGTCATTTCAGAAAGCACTGAATTCAGACTTAGAATAAAAATTATGATGGGTCAGATTCATATTTTTTTCTTTGAAGAAAATACTGGACTGATAACAAGAAATATGTTATTGAGAGGGTCAGTGATCATCTTTGATTCTGAAACATAGTTGATCAAAGTTTTAATAGACACAAACTCCACAAAATCCCAAAGCAATATGAATTTCATAAGACATAAAATTTATGTCTTTTAGAAATGATTAGGATCAGAGGTTTCTCAGGGATGTAAAATTTAGTGAAAGGCTGTTTTAGCCCCTTCGAAATAAATACTGATAGTGAGGTAAAATAAAGGTAGGGGGAACAGTTATTCTGCTAGACAATTATACTGGCTAAATAAAACTGAATTTCGATTTCTTGACTTCTGACCTTTGCTGTACCTCCATAACTGGTATTGAGTTCATTTGAGATCACTCCCTAGGAGTAATAGAATGGGAAAACTAGAGGAAGTGTAGATTTGAATGGGAATGATGATGTGCCATTGAATAGGTTGAAAAGGATCTTCTTAATACACTCCAAAAACCAAACACTAGTCAGGTCCTATGGCCCAGCACTTAATGGAAAACTGGTGGGTTTTCTTAAAGATTAAATTAATCTGACATGAAGAAATAGAAGATAGAGGATTATAGTAAAGGCAATAATCCCAAATGTAGAAGAGACTGGCCTAGGCTTTGAAGTAGATGGGGGAGTGGGCTGAGAAAATCTATAAAGAAAATCAAATTACACGTGTGTGTGTACTTATATCATCTTGACTATAATTTGTAAGCTCACCAGGTTTTGATTTTAGAGTCTTAAAATTGGAAGGGACCTGAGAGGTCTTGCAGTCCAACCCAACATAAAGTTTCAGTCTCTGAGTATTGCCAGTGATGAAGGTCTCGTTGCCTCCAGAACTGCCATTTGATTTTCAGATGGCTTTAATCATTAGAAAACTCATCCTTGGGGTGGCTAGGTGGCACAGTGAATAGAGCACTGGCCCCAAAGTCAGGGTTCGGATCCAGCCTCAGCCGCTTAACACGAAAAAAACTAGCCGTTGCAACCTTGGGCAAGTCACTTAACCCCAATTGCCCTCCAAAAAGCAAAAAGAAAGAAAAGAAAACTCATCCTTTTATATTGCCTCCCTATAATTGCAAGTCTTTGATATTAATTTCTTCCTCTGATAAAAAAGGTTTGCTCCTTCAGTTATTTTAAGAAAACAATCATCCCTCTGAGCCCTCTCTTCCTCTAGCTAAGCATTCCTTGCCCCTTTTAACTATCCAACCCAGATTGTTAATGCCTTTCCTAAAACAAAACCTCAGAACTGAGTATAATTCTCCAGAATGGTCTGATCAGGGCACAGTACAGAGGATCTTATCACCTGCCTCATTCTGGACATTATTCACAATAGTGGCACATAAGAGTACATTGGGGTAGGTAGTTTGGTTTGGTTTAGTTGGTTTGCAGGTTTTGTGGAGTTTTTTGAGCTGATGTGTTGTATCTAATCGACTAAAGAAAGTTTTTCATATGCAGCTTCCATCACCAATGTGTTTGTACAGTTGATGTTTTGATAAGTGCAGACCTAACATTTATCCCTGTTCAGTTATATCTTAAGTAAGTTTTATTAGGGAGGTCTCACAGGCTAATGGCTAGAGAACTGGCCTCAGAGCCATGAAGACCTAGGACTTCAAGTGACCGTGTGACCCTGGACTTCACCTCTGAGTTCGATAGACCATTCTCTCAAACTCTAAGGAGAAGGTGCTGTTTGGCATTGGCATAGGGAATTTTGTCACCCAGGGTCCCTGTGCCAGTGAAATCACAGGTCTGACCCCTGTGCTTATTAGTCTTCGCCCATTTCTTCAGCCAATCTAAATGTTTTTCTGAATCCCAATTATAGCCAACATATTAGCTTTCCCGCCCAGCTTTGTGTCATACACAGATTTGGCAGGGAGCCCTTTGTGTTTTCATCCAAGTTATTGATAAAGGGTGTTGAGCCACAATATGCCGAAGATGACAAGTTGTATTTATGTAGTGTACAACTTTTCAAAGTGCCTTCACATGGATGATCTCGTTTTATCCTCATAACACTGTGACAAAGAACATGTGCATATTCCCAGGTCCAAGAAGGAAGGAGAGCTATAGGTAGAAAGCTTCATTGGGGGGGGGGGGGGGGGGAAGAAAAACAATAGGGAGAGGCTTGTAATAGCCTCCCCAGGAGGAGGCAAGCACCACCTCTGGGCAGCTTATTAGAAATAAGACATGAGAGGGAACTTTGCCAATACAACCAGTCACATAGTACAATGCACTGAATTCTTCCGGGATATTACAGGAAATAGCTGGGGCCATTTCCAGCAGGAAATGTAAGCAGGCCAGTAAGAACAAGCAGTTTGTAGCTTTCTCTTTGCCCCCTCTTCCTCTAACCTTATTCTGTCCTTCCTCTCTTCCTCATTGTCCTTTTTATCACTTCCCCTGTTTTTTTTCCTCTCCCTCTTTCCCCCCTCCCAAATAAATAACTCAGTAACAACCAGGGGCATTGCTTCCAACTATTGGCCGATGCCCTTTGACTTGATTTTATATATCTACATACATACATATATGTGTGTGTATGTATGTATGGTTTTTTTTAAACCATATATATGGTTTTTTTTTTAAAGCAGGATCTGTGTTTTCATCCATGTAGGGAATCACCAATGTAGATCTTCACTTACCCTAAAATTTGTGGTTTTATAGAGCTGCCTGAAGGCACTGAAAGGCTAGGTGACTTTCTTAGAGCCTTAACTCATAATCAGCATAATAACATCCGTATAGCATTTTAAGATTTATATAAGGGGCTGCCAGGTGGCACAGTGAGTAAGAGCGCCAGCCCCGGCATCAGGAGACCTGGGATCAGTTCCGGCCTCAGATACTTGGCACCCACACAAAATAACTGGCTATGTAACCTTGAGCAATTTACTTAACACCAATTGCTTAAAAAAAAAAAAGATTTATATAAGAGTTTTCCTCTCCTCCCCCCAAAAAAAGTCTGATAATGGAATGGAAGTCATAAAATGGCAGAGTGGGGGTGTGGTAATACTTGCTATTATCTGCATTTCACAGAGGAGGAAATTAAGGCAGACAGAAGTTGTGACGCCCATAGTCACAAGCTAGAAAGAGTCAGAAGCAAACATCAAATACAGGTGGTAAACAACAAAGTTAATTTAAATGTAAAACAACCTTAGAAAATTATCATAAACTTCTGGGAGTCCAAAGGTCAAAAAGCAATTGAAGTTTTTAAAGAGTTTGCATTCTGCTAAGTTATTGGGATCCTCCCTTTTAGATCTGAAGTGCTTGGAGAACAGACTTCCTCTGTCTTGTGTTACCTCCACCACTGACATGGAAGATGAGCTGCTTTTCAGTAATTGCTTAGTGAATGTATTGAACTAAAGGAATAGTAAAGATAAGACATCAGTGAGCTTAAGGTATTAGGAGGAAGGTGTAAGGGCCAAAGGAAACTTTTTTAATTAATGAAATCAGCTACTTCGAGGGAAAATAGGAGACCTCGTTGACTTAGCCAAGAGCTGCACAAGAACTGAAATCTCTAAGAATGTCGGGGAGAAGAGAGGGCTGGCCCAGAGAAGAATCAAGGGTAATTAAAAGGGTGGGAGTGGGAGTCCCCCAAGGACAAGAATGCAGCTGGAGAAGAGGATGTGTTGAAGCCTGTTCTTGAAGTGCACTTACAGTTGAGGAATAGAGAATCAGAGGAGAAAAGTCAAGGTAGAACACCTAGAATGGGCACTCTGGCTAGGTAGATAAAATATTTGCTGAAGTTTCTGCAGTGCTTTAAAGTTTAAAAAGTTTTCTTAATTGTAATAGCTAGCATTTACATAGTTATTGAAAGTTTGTAAAGTGCTTTACATATATTATTTGATGCTTACAACAACCATGAAAGCTGGGTGCTATTATCCTCATTTACAGTTGAGGAAATTGAGGCAGACAGAAGTTAAGTGACTTGCCCAGAGTCATACAGCTGTTATCAGAGGCTGGATTTAAACTCAGCTCTTCCAGAGCCTAGGCCCAATTCTTTATCCACCACACCACCTAACTACCAGTTAAGTAGCATATAGATTACAATCCTCATTTTACAGATAGGGAACCAAGTCTAGTGTTCTTTCTGCAATGCCACCTGCTTGTAAATTATTACCTAGTGGATTTCAGGAAGGGAAAAACCTGCAGGAATAGGCTGGAGCAGTTTTTCATCCCTTTTTTGCATGGATGGAAGGAGTAGGGAGTTGGAAGAGGTTTGGTAGAGTTGATAAATCCATGACTGCCTGAATATGTAAAGATGATTTCTAAAATCCTGACCTTCCAAGGGATGTTGGAGCCTGCCCTGGACGTTTGGAGTCAGGAGATGATGGGGAAAGAGGCTTATAGATGTGCCAACCATTTGTGCTAAACACAGCAGGAAGAGCTCATCTCCTCCTAGCATGAGCAGGGAAGGAGCAGACCTATCCAGAGTGGCTTCTGGGAGATTCAGGAGACATGGCTCCCTTAACAGCTTCTTAATACTGTCTCTATTCAGGCTTGGAGACCAACTGCTTCCCAGACCAAGATCCCTCTTACCTGACTGCCCAAGGATTTAGGCATCTCCTTTTCCAGTTAGTCTGGGTTCCACTCAGTCACAGAGAGCTCTATGTTCTTGGGAATCCCAGCCTCTCTCCTTTCTGTCTTCTGCTTCTGCCAAGATGCTGGGGTTGTCCTCTGTGTTCGTGTCCACTGGTATCCAGAATTACTTGCTCTCCCCTGGTGGAGCCAAACCCTTTCAACTCTGATACTTTGATAAATTTGATTTCACTGGTGTAGGTAGTGCCTCTACCAGGATGAATGGCAAGCCCACCACACTTGATCCTGTGTGATTGTTTTCTTAGCTTTATAACAATAGCTAACATTTTTATTTCTCTTGAAGATTTATAAAGTGTTTTACATACTTTACTGCATTCCATCGTCACAAGCCTGTCAGGGAGGTGCTATTATTATTCCCATTTTACAGATGGAAAAACTGAGGCTGAGAGGTTTTGTGACTTGCCAAGAGTCTCATGGAAGTATGAATTGAACTGTGATCTTCTTGCCTTCAGGTACAGCACTACCCACTACACCCACTAAGCTGCCACATAAATCTGTGGAGATAGAGAAAAAATATCAGTGGAGACTTTGGTTCTTTTAGTATTTCATGGATACCACTATAACATTCAGATTGTCCTGCTTATTCCCCAGTTAGATGGATCTTAGTTATATATCTTGATATATGACTAAGATCCATCTAACTGGAGAATGAGGCAAGAACAATGGGGGAGGAGGGTAAAATAATACCACACCTTCTAAAAAAATGGCAGCTAATCTATACAAAGAGCAAGGGAATCATCTTCTTGTGTGTGGTGATACCAACTAATTTTTAAGGTTTACAAAGGAGATTAAATATATTATCATGATCCTCAAAACAACCCTGTGAGGTAGATGCTATTACCCCCTCTGTTTCACAAATGAGGAAAGTGAGGCAGGCTCCTTGCCCAGTACTGTGCCTGGCAGGTAGCAGGCATTTATTTAAATGTTTATTGACTGACTGAGTGGCTCAGGATACAACTACTAAGGATTTGAACCCAAGCTTTACCTCCATCTAAGTCCCAGCTTTTAGCAACTACACCACCCTGCTGCCTCAATGTAAATAAAAGATTTTATTTATTTTTAACAGAAACCATGGCATATAGCAAACCTCTGTCTGGGTGTCAGAGCTGGGTTCGAGTTCCACCTTTAACACACCTGCTACAAGACCCTAGACAAGTGATCTCTCAGTACCCTACGCAACTTTCTAAGTCTATGAATTTCAGGGCAGGCACCAATCTGCATTGGCTGAGAAAGCTCCCTGCATGAATGGAATCACAAATGTGGGTGTGTGAGTGTGTGTGTGTGTGCGTCCCTCCCAGCTTTTTTTTAAACTTAAAATCTTTCAAGGGAAAACACTGAGAACATCCCAGGACAAGAACAAGGTGGTCATATTAGTGAAAATCCTTAGCATTATGTCATGTGAGTGTCAATTGAAGACTTGATAGCCTGGAGAAGAGCATGTTGCAGGTGGGGTGCATGCTCTCAAATATTGGAAAAGCCCATCATGTGAAAGAGGCTTCAGTTTGTTTTTAGTCCCGGGGCACAGAGCCATCCATCGGTAGAATGGGCTGCTTTAGAAAATAGTAGGTTCCCCTTCACTGAAGGTCTTTAAACAGACCTCAAGGATGTTGTAGAGGATTGTTCAGGGATGTTCAGGTCCCTCCCCGATCAGAGTGAAAAGAAGAAAGTCAGAGCTGCCCCTCTCAAGAGCTGGGTTCTTCCTCCAGAGCTATTGCTGTTCTCTGCTGCCAAGGGCCCCATTCCACGAAACTTCTCTGACAAGCAGGCTTTCGAGGGTGACCAGTGAGCCAACCCAAGGAAGGTTCCCCTTCTAACTGTATCAGGGCCCCTTCACACACATAGGGATGTATACCTACATGTATAATGTCAGATTCTGTGATTTTGAGATTTTCTTTAAAATGTAAAAGTAGATTAAGGAATTCCTGAGTAGAACACACCAAAACTGGGTTAAATGGAGGATATTGAAATAGTGATGGGGAAGGAGAATAAATACAGGAGGAGGACAAAATCAGATAGTGTTTTAGATGACTGGTGGGAGACAGAAAAGTAGCAGAAATTACAGATACAAACCATGTGAGTTTGAGAATTAGCCTTAGGGAAGGGAATGGGAGGAGATACAGAAAAAGAAGGTTATTGTAGGTCTGGCTGAGTTGAAGGGAAAATTTCTTTGACCAGAAACCCTTTGCTATGTATGAGAAGAGTGGCATAGTGGGAAAAGGTCTGGATCTGAAGTCAGAGAACTTGTGTTCAAATGCTAGTCCTGCTACTCATTACTTTTATCATGGGCAAATCCCTTACCCTGCCTGAGCTCAGGTTTTCTTTTACATTAAATGGGAGGTTTGTCCTCAGTGACCTCTAAGGTCCCTTAGCTTGTAATCCTATGATCCTTTTCTACATGGATATATATCAGATGATATTTTATGCCCCAGCCTCCTCATACCCATCCAGTGCCTTTCTGTTTCCTGGGTCACCCTTTCTGAGATGGTGTTGGCCCATGATTTGTAGCCGTGAATCTTTTAGGTTTGTCTATACTCAAGCAGGCAAATATGCCTGAGATGTCAGTGAGCGCTGGAGGAAAAGAGAAGGTGACATTACAAGAACCTTTCTGCTCCCACATCCCCTCCACCAAATCAATTTAATTCAATTCAATAAACTCTTAAAGTCTTGTGCTCTGAACTGGGATTACAAAGAACAAAAATAACCCAGTCCCTGCTTTCAAGGAGCTTCTGGTCTAATGGTAGTGGAGGTCAGATGTTTACAGTAGTAAGTAGAACACAAAGTAAGATCATAGATTCAGAACTGGGAGAGGAGCTCACAGGTGATCAAAGCCAACCCCTTCATTTGGAAGATAAGGAAACTTGGGTCCAAAGAGGAGGAGGAGTAAGTGGCAGAGAGATGATTTGAACCTGGATCCTCTGATGCTGGTAATTTCTCACTTCTCTAAAGTGCCTAAAGTAAAATGTCAGGGGATCAGAAGACAATGCTGATAAAATGCTCTAATGAAATCAGGAAGACATCACTTTCAATGGGGAAGATCAGGAAGGGTTTCCTTTGGGGGAAGGGGAGTGGAGGGGCTACCTGCCACCCTGTGTGCCCACTAGTGAGTTTGGCACCTTCTCTTTCCACTGCACCCGCTACAAAAGAGGCCTGGGTTCGAAGAATGGGGTTGCTGTGCAAGGCTAAAGGGGCATAAGGCTGTGAGCTGAGGAAGGGGGGAAAGGTTTCCAAGGGGAAAGGAGGGAAGTGACCCAAGGTTTTGTAAATCCTGGGTGGACTGGAGGAGGGGGGAAGGGAAAAGACTATTCAGTGTGTAAGTTGAGGGGAGGGGGTTGGGCTGGGGGCTGTGACTCACTTGCTCTGATGAAGTGCTAAGCCTGTTTCCTGGCTCTCCCCAAGCCCCTCAGCCTGGGCCTCTCTGCCTTCCCCCTCCCCAGTCAGCTCTGATCCATGTTTTCCTCTCCTCCCTCGCCAGAGACTGCTTAGGATTTCAAGGGACCAGACCAGAGCTTACTGGTCAGGGGGGTTTGTCAGGTCCAAGGGTCAGGAATAGACCTTACATCTCCCTTACGTCAGGGACAAGCATCAGAAAATCAAAGACACTGGACTTGGATTCCTAAAACCCTGTGCCAGCCCAGGGTCCTTAGAGGAGCTGGAATGTCTTGGTTTTCCAGAGTCACATTAGAAGGCTCTGACCATCCACCTCCATGCCTAGCCCCTAGGACTCAGGGAGGGAGAATGGGGCGGACACTCACAATCTACTTGGGAAAATAGTTCATAGAGAAAACAAGCTGCCCATTGAGACTGTCTGACATTAAATTGTTGGGCACAGATTCCAAGGAGTTTGCACTGGACTGGTGGTGGTTAAGGATGGTGTGGCCTTGAAAGATAAGTAGGTGGGATTTGGTGAGGCCAGTAAGAGAAGACTGTCTAAGGAGGAGTGTCACTATGTGTCAGAGAAGCAGGACACTGCCCATCGGTTGCTGGACTTCATGTTAGGAAGATTCCATTTTCTTGTCTGCAAATGGGGATACCAGTAGTACTTGCTTCACATGATGGTTGTGAGGCTGCTCTGTATACAGTTTTGATTTAATTTAATTTAAAATGCTACATAGGGGCAGCTAGGTGGCACAGTGAAAAGAGCACTGGCCCTGGAGTCAGGAGGACCTGGGTTCGGATCCGGCCTCAGACACAACACACACACACACACACACACACACACACCAAAAAAAAAAAAAAAAACCCCAACCCTAGCCATGTGACCTTGGGCAAGTCACTTAACCCCAATTGCCCTCCAAAAAAGAGGAAAAAAAGGAAAGATGGGTAGAGTCTTTGTAGAGAATTTGTTTTGTGTTAAAGGTAGTAAAGAGACTATTTACCCTGAAGCCTCCCTTTAACATATAAACAGGTATATATTGATTTAAGTGAGAATTGCCTCTCTTTCCACACGTCTGGCTTGGGAATCTTCATTTGGGCAGCCAGAGGACACACTGGGAATGGGGATAGATAGACCCAACCTCATAAGTTGGCCAACAACTCCCTAAGAATAGACCCTGGGCCTTCTAAACACAACCTGCCTCCAACTTTCTGAACCAAGAATCAGCCCAGGCCAGGAGCAGTCATGGGCTCAGCTTTCCTGGCCAATTCAATCAGTTAGCTGGAATAGCACAGTATATAAGAAAAGGCAAAAAAAACAGCCCATGGTTTGGTTTCATTTGGTTTGGCTTTTTGCTCACAATTTAATGAAGGAAACAGAATGGCAAGACTGCGTACAAGCAAGATAGAGGACGAAATGGAAATGTTGTTTGTCATTCATTCTCCAAGAAGACCATGACATCAGGAAGCTGATGTGAATTGGACTTAAGTGAGGGAGGGCTGTGCAAAGTCACCAGCCTCACTTTCTCCTCTGGAGCCATCTTCGTCCAGTGATAAGATGTAGACCAGGATGGCTGGAGATGGCCCTCATGACCTGGGGATAGTCTCAGAGGGAAGGGGACTAAGATTAGAAAGAATGGGAGACTTCTTGCAGAAAGTGGGAATTTCCCTGAGACTCGAAGGAAGCCAAGAGGTCAGGAAAAGAGGAGGGATCATATTCCAGGCATGGAGGATACCAGACATTAAAAGAGGAAGGACTTTGGGGGAGCAAACCAAGGCCACCAGCAACTAGATGCTGTGGCTGATAACAACCAGAGGTGAAGTTGAGTAATGGGTCCAGTATAGAGAGAGAGAGAAAGGGAGAGAGAGGGAGGGAGAGAGGGAGAGGGAGGGAGAGACAGTGAGGGAGAAAGAGAGAGAAAGAGAGAGAGAGAGAGAGAGAGAGAGAGAGAGAGAGAGAGAGAGAGAGAGAGAATGAGCGAGCATCTATTCAGCACTTATTTGTGCTAGGCTCTGAGTTAAGTATTCCGGAAGCACAAGGGGTAGAGCTGAGGATGACAGCCAGAGTGAAGGCAATAGAAGGCTGTTGGCCAAGAAGCGATGGCCACATTAGCCAGTTAGCTTGATCTCTCAATAATGTTCCTCTGTAGTATTTTAATCTTTCTCCATATACAAGGTCCTTCCCCAGAAGTTCGCATAGCTACCAACCTGTTCTCCAATCAGATTTCTCCAACAGATTATCTACATATGCTGCCTTCACCTTCCCACCATTCACTTCTCCCTAATTTCCTTTAATCTGGTTTCCACCCTCACCATTCTACTGAATGGGCTTTCTCTACAGTCACCAATGACCCTCATGTCCATACCTAATGGCCTTTTCTCAGACCTAATCATCTTTGACCTCTCTGCAGCATTGAACAGTACTGAGAAATCTAGTCTAACTAATGAATTAAAAAACTTGAATTTGAATTTTAAAAACAGCCCAAAAAGAACAATGCCTTTTGCAAAGTAGAACAGAAAGCATTATATGTGAAACCATAAATCTCTATTACATACAGGTTATTTTTAAAAAGTATATAATAAATTCAACATGTTACTTTCAAAATTATATTGCTTGTCTGTTTCCTTTTGAATGTCCCTCTCTTCTATGCATTTTTTAAAAAATGCTTTCTTTTCTTTTTGGCGGGAAAAAACACTAGCACTACTCCCACTTGCCTCCACATATACTCCCCCAAATAGAAAAGAAAGAAAAACATAGTACTTGTTACAAATAAGCATAGTAAAGCAAAACAGATAAGTTTGACATATACAAAAACCTTTGTCTAATTCTGTGCCTTGAGTCCAGCGCCTCTGAGAGAAGGTGGGCAGCATGCATCATCATTGATCCCCTCCAATCGTGGCTGATTTTTGCATTAGTCAGAGTTCTTAAGTGTTTCAGAGTTATTTTCCTTTGTAACAAAGTCTATCCGTCATTCTCTTGGTTCTGCTTCCTTCACTCTGTATCAAGTCATACAAGTCTTTCCAAGTTTTGTGATTCCTTATAGGGAGATGATCCATGATAAACAAATCCAGTTTGTTCAGCCACTTTGATAGGCATCTCCTTGGTTTCTAGTTCTTTGCCATCACAAGAGATGCTATAAATAGCTTTGTATTTATGGGCCTTTTCCCTTTCTTTGATCTGCTTAGGCTTTAGACCAAGCAGTGGTATCACTAGGTCACAGGGAATGCACCATTTAATGACTTTTTTGGAGCATGGTTCCAAAGTGCTTTCCAGAATGACTGGACCAATTCACGTTCTACCAGCACTGAGTACACCAGTGCTCTGTTCTGCCACAGTTCCTCCAACAGCTATCATTTTCCTTTTCCATCATCTTTGCCAATCTGGACCCTACCCCCACCCCTCAGTCTCCTATAGGCTTCTGGAGATCCCCTTTGGCAGACCTACACTGAATGAAAGCATTCACTGTAGCTTCTGTCTTTATTCTCAATCTTTATTAAGTTTGGCAATCAATAGATTGCTCTATCTTTTCTAGAGTACATGTATGGAAATTAAACTGTTTTGTTCTTACTTGCTCAATGATATCAACTGATCAACCACTGCATTTTCTAGAGAAAGAAACTCAGGCCAGGAAGCAGAAAGGTCTGTGCCTGGGTCATCCAACTACTGCTAAATTTCACTTATAGATTATAATCCCAGGTCTTCTCATTCGTTGTGACCACTTTGTCAGCTTCACCAATTCCTGTTCCTCCTCTAGCCCCTTATTTGGGGGCTTCCCCCCAAATTTGATTCTCAGTTCTCTCTTCTTTATTTTCTCCTTCATAGATCTCATTCATACCTTCTTAGTCTTAAGGCTTCAACTAGCACTTTAGTGCACATAATTCTCATGTCTACATATTTAGAACTGATCTCTGGTTCCAAATCCCCTGCTGCTTCCAGGAACTTCCATCTGGACATCCTGCGATCCCCACAGACCCAACCAAAAATCATTTTCCAGCTCTTCTTACAGTATGCATTTAACTATGTTAATAGGACCAGGTTTTTTTTCTTCTTATAGTTGTGAAATATTGCATTTGACTCCTCTCTTCCTCTCCCTTCCCCCCCCCCACAACACGTGCTTAGACTTATGTGTGTACACATGCATCCGTGGACCTCAGAGTCTGTCTTTTCCAATCCACTTCATTACTGGCATCCTTTCTGCAGCATCACTGACCAGTGGCCATCTAGCCCCTACTTGAAGACCTCCCATGATGGGAAACTCCCTAGCTTATGAGTCAGCCCATCCTTCTTGGGGACAGCTCTGATTTTATGTAAGTTTTCCTTACATCAAGCCAAAATCTGCTTTTCTGAAATTTCTACCCACCACTCCTAGTTCTGCCATCTGGGGCCAAGCAGAACAAATATAATCCATCTTCTCTTTAATAGCCCTTCAAATACTTCAAGAAAGAAATAATCCCCTGCCTCTCTCAAGCCTTTTTCTTAAGTTTCTTCCACCCATCCTTGTATGGTATGTTCTCTAGTCCCCTCCCAATCCTATAGTCTCTCCAGCTTGTCAATGCCATTCCTAAAACATGGCATGCATAACTAAACACAGCCAGTCATCAAGTTCCATTGATTCTTTTTTATGTCTTATGGTGTTACAGAATAGAAAAGCTGAAGGAAATCTTAGTAGATATCAAGTCCAACCCCCATCATTTTATAGATGAAGAAGCTATCTATGGGCCCAGAAAGGTGAAGAACTTTTCCAAAGGTCACACAATGAATGGCAAAACTGTCATTCAAACCCAGGGTTCTTTCCGCTATACCTATGCTTCTTCCCAGTTATGCTTCCTTCCTTTCCATCCCAAAGGCAACCACCCTAACCCAGGCACTGCACCATTTCAACCTGCCTACAGTCAGTCTTCCTCTATTCTATGCCACTGTTGGACTATAATGATCCTAACCACCACCCCACTCCCGTCCTTCCCTGGCCTCCCCTAAAAGCCAGAAATGTAGATAAGAGATGTCAGGAGAGAAGCATTGACCATGCCCTAGAGATGCCTGGTCAATACCTCAGGTTGCCAATAGATCCATTCCACCACCACTACTACCATCCAGTCCCTGGCATAGTGGAGCAAGGGACTGACCTCATGGGAGAGGTCTAGCCAATACCATTCCTGGCAGAGAAAAGGCTTCAATTCTTAGCTCTCTTTATCTATCATTTCTGAATATGTGCTTTCCCCAGCCCTCCAGAGGCTGGTAGTGGGAAGAAAGCTTTGCTTGGATTCATGGATACTTGGCTTGATATTTACTGGCTTTGTGACCTTTGTGCTAGTCACCTTGGGCAACTAGGTGGCACAGTGGATAGAATACCAGTCCTGAAGTCAGGAAAACTCATATTCCTAAGTTCAAATCTGGTTTCAGAGACTTACTAGCTGTGTGACACTGGGTAAGTCACTTAACCCTGTTTGCCTCCGTTTCTCATTTATAAAATGAGCTGGAGAAGGAAATGGCAAACCATTCCAGTAACTTTGCCAAGAAAACCCCAGGTGGGGTCAAGAAGAGTCAGATGCATCTGAAAAGACTCAACAATAAGAACAACTAGTCACCTTACCTTTCTAGGTGTCCATTTCCTCTGTGAAGGGAAAGGGGGAGAAGAATATGGCTTTACTACTCTCCTGTGCTGTGACAAAAGTGCTTTAAGGTTTGTCTGTAAATGACTATCTTCAAGGATCTGAGATATTCCATGTATGAGTATCCCTGGAAGAACAAATCATAGCCTTTCTATAACTTAGTAGATGGTCTGTAAGAGAGATGGAAAGGGAAATTTTTGGAGAAAACTGGTTTATGAACTGATGCAGTGTGCAGTGAGCAGAGCCAGAACACATTGCAAAGACAAACAAACTTTGAAAAGCTTAAGAACACTAATCAATGCAATGACCAATCAACTACTATTGGATGGGACTCATGATGGTGCCTGCTCCCTACCTTCTGACTGCGAGGTAATGGACTCAGGGTCCTGAATGAGACATTTTTGGACATGGCCAGTGGACATGGCAGGAATCCTTTTTGCTTTACTATGCATACTTTTTACAAAGGGCTTGTTTTTCTTTTTCTTTCTCAGTGAGAGAGAGTGGGGGAGGTGGGAAGGAGAGAAAATAAATGCTTGTTACTGAAAAAATTGAAAATAAAATTAAATTAAAACTAACTTAGTATCACCACAAGCTGCTCCAAGCTTATCTGGACCCCTGGAACCAAATGTGCAGTCAGTTGCCAGAATGGCATTGGAAGCCTTTTCAGCTTGGTACAATCTTACCAGAGTTTGTGCCCTGTTGGCACAGGCTTTGAGAGCCAAGGGTGGTGTCCTAGCTATAGAGGAGACATCAGATGAATCCCTTAAGTGGAAGGCTATATCAATGTGAGTTATTATTCTCCCTTTTTTTGGATGGGGTGTTGGGAGGGGGGAAGGTTTTGGCTGGGTCAGCATCCCACAGAGGGCATTCTGCGCCCTGCCCCCTCCACCCCACCAAGGGAAGCATTTGAAAACTTCTCCCTCCCTCATCTCCTGAGAGTACATGGAGGGGTCCAGGACCTACAGGAGCTGAGGGAGAGGTGTTGGGGGGGTGGGGTACTGCGTTGGGGGGAACAAACCCTTGGTGAAAACAGCCAAGCTGTTTTCCCCCTCCCCCCCCCATCCTATCCCAGAGCCAAAAAGCAGCCCCGCCTGCCTGCCCGCCTGCCCGGCATGTGGATGTAATTAAGGTCCTCGCCGGCCTGGACAATGGGGCACTTGTCCCTAACTAGGAGGGAGCAGACCGGGTCCGACCACCAAGCAACCAATCCCTGGGGCTACCTCACAGACACACACCCGGGGCAGGGAGTGGGGCTGAAGAGGGGAGGAGAGAGTTCTTTTGCTGAGAGCAGCACTACTGAGTGACCAGCCAAATGGCCAATAAGGGTAGGAGTTCTCTGCCACCTTCCCACCAGCCTCCTGCCCCACAGCCAGTCACTGTGGCCTGACTCGCCCAGAGTCCCCTGCCTTCCAGGCTCAATGAGAAGTAAGACGAAGGTTGTCACTCAGCTGGCCCATGGGCGTCTCCAGCACCTGGGTACTGCAGCTGTGCTACTCTCCAGCCATGTCTCCCTGAGCTACTCTCACCCTGTGTCAGAAGGTCTGCTTCCTCTTCTATAAAACGAGGGAGCTAAGGTCTGTTCCAGTTGTGGCTATCACTAATGAGACTCTCTTTAAGAGGGTAGCCCCAGCTGATGTGCCATCAATGTTTGCTCCCACCCAATCCCCACCAGCAGTTGAAGAGGAGTCAGGAACAGCTGTGAGCATGCCAGCCCTTTCACAGATGTGAGACCAAGGGCCAGACTCATCCAGCTCCCTAGCTTTTCCTACCCAACCCTCACCATCGCTGCGCCCAGCACAGAGGGTCACTTCACAGATGCTGGCATTCCAGCAGGGCACAGGTGTTCCCATCTTCCATTCCAGTTTATGAAGTAAGGCAACTGCATTGTCATCTTCCCATGCTTGGCTCTCAAATCCCTAGGATGCCTGGGCCCCAGAGCAATTAGTCAAGGCTCCAAGCCCCCAACCATTGATCAGAACCGACTACTTCAGGGGTGAGAAGCCTCCAGTCTCAAGGCCACAAGTGGCCGTCTAGGTCCTTGGGTGCAGCCTTTTGACTGAGTCCAAGTTCCTTTTAAGGGGATTTGTTCTGTGAAATTTGGATTCGGTCAAAGGGCTGCACTTGAGGACCTAGAGGGCCATATGTGGCCTTGAGGCCACAGGTTCCTCACCCCTGAGCTACTTCATAGTTTTTTTTGTTTTGTTTTGTTTTGGGGTTTTTTTGCTTTTTGGAGGGCAATTGAGGTTAAGTGACTTGCCCAAGGTCAAGTAAGTGTGTCAAGTGTCTGAAGACTCAGGTTCTCCTGACTCCAGGGCCAGTGCTCTATTTACTGCGCCACCTAGCTGCCCCAGCTACTTCATAGTTTTAAGATAAATAGTTGTGTGGAGAGTCATAGGAACCAAGAGACAAGGCTGAAAGTGTTACTCCAAAATACCTCCCTCCCTCTCACCCGTCTCCTTGATGCCTCAGATTCCACCATTGGGACTTCCTTTCTTTAGCACAAGGTTTTGTCCCCTATCTCGTGTATATCAAGTGTAGGCATAGTGCAAGGAGCATTAAATCCAGAGTCAGAGGACCGGTCTCTGCTCTGTGATTTACAGCTTTGACTTGGGCTGAACCTCTTCGGGATATGTTTTCCCATCTGTAAAATGTGAGAGTTGAATGAGATGAATCACAGGGTCCCTTCCAGTCAGAAACCCTATGACTTCTGGGAAAGACAGCATGTCCCTTCAGTGTGTTTCAGGCACTCGAGCAGGGAGAAGGAAATTCAGTGTGATAAAGCATATGACGGGGCAACTAGGAAGTGAACTGTATTCGAATGCTGGGCTTGGAGTCACTGTAATAGTAATGGCATTTAAAGATTCCCCTGTATTGGCTTGGTCTTTGGCTTGATTGTGTTAAAACCCAGAGCTTGTTAATCCCACTTGTGGGATGGTCTTGTTGATGTGAAAAGAGAGGGCTGGACTGGGAGGAGCTGGTGATGTAGATTTGGAGAGACATGAGAGAGAGGCAGAAGAACTTTTTGGAAGCAGCACCCTTTTGGAGGCAGAGAGAGACTGAGAGGATTGCTGAGGGTCACTTTGAATTGCCCAGGACTTTTGAGACCTGCCATCCAGAGCTGCCAAGGACTGAGGAGACATGGCTGTTATGCTGGTACTTTGTCTGTCTGTTTTGATGTTGTTTTGCCAGATTTGTCCACTGGTGAAGGACAGTCCTGTTGAAGAAGTCCTGGAACCTGGCTGTTGGCTAAGAAGCCCTGAGACTGTCCTGCAGACAGAGAGTAAATACTGTCCGCTGGTGAAGGACAGTGCTGTTGTTGCAGGGGGCTGGAGACTGTCCTGCAGACAGAGTGAATACTGTCCACTGGTGAAGGACAGTGCTGTTGTTGCAGGGGTCTGGGAACCTTTCTGTTGGTTCCGAAGCCCTGAAGAAAGATTTTCTTGTTGTATGTTTACAGAAATCCTGGAAGGGGGTTTTGCTAAAGGGGTCCTAGGACTATTCTGCAGACAGAGAATGAATTAATGAAGAGACTGGCAATGTATCTTGTGGCCTTGCTAAGCTTTGTCTCCCAGGAACAAAGATTGCAGAGAACTTGCCTTGTGTCAAGATGAAGAAAAGACCTCCATTTGGGTATTAAGTGTTGTGCTTAAGTTTGTTGTAACTCTGGGGTAGATTCAATTGTGATCCAGGGGTGGGGAACTTTTGACCTTTTTGTGTTCTATGATTGAACAAATGAATGTATTTTACTTATGATTGGAAACTAATCTCCATTTGAGAAGAGGGGCTTTGTGATGGATTAAATGAAGGTAGGGGTGGAGTAGTATTTAGAACAGGGACTTTGTAATTGAATGAATGTAAGGTCCTGGGGTGGGGTAGTACTTGGAGATTATTTAATCACACTTAGTAAATGCTGTATTTTGAGTGATGTCATATTTTGATCTTCTCTGTTCTTAATTTGTCACTGAATAAAATGGAGAGCACCTATGCTGGTATTTTGAACCTTGGGAAGTTGCCTTTCCTTGGCATTACATTACAGTCACGAAGACACATCTTCCTGAGTTCAAATCTGACCTCAGACACTTCCTAGCTCTGTGACCCTGGGCAAGTCACTTTACCCTGCTTGCTTCAGTTTCCTCACCTGTAAAATGAACTTGGAAGGAAATGGCAAACTACTCCATTATCTTTACCAAGAAAACCCCAAATGGGGTCACAGTAAGACACCAGAAAATGCCAGCTTTCAAGGTAAATTCAAATCTTAGACTTCTTTCTGTCCCAGGTTTTTGTGATTTGGGGTAAGTCATAAAACCCCAGGTTACATAGAATTTAGAAGCTGGGGGTTGGGTGGAGAGGGGGGCCTTTCAGATCGGCTAGTCCAGCCTTCTTGTTTTCCAGAAGAGGAAATGGAGGCCCAGAGAGTTGACTTGACCTGTCCAGAGTCCTAGGTAGTCTATTACTACTATATACTATATACTGCTATAGACCACTTGTCCTAGCTAGTCTATAGTAGAGCCAGGGTTTGCCCTAAGGTCCCTTTCAGCTCCCAATTCCATGAACCCAGATCCTTTTGTTACAAATCCACCACACTTTCCACTATTTCCCAAGGATTGGGCCATACCCTTCCTTAGCTCTAGAAGAAAAAAAAAAAAAGGTTGTACCTCCCATTCCCTGGGTGACGGAGAAAGTCTTTTTAAAAAGTAGCAGTTGGTAAAAGGCCTGGGTACATAGCAGACACTCAATAACTGCTTGTTAATTGATTTTCTCTAGCTCTAGGTCTGGATCCGGATCTAGGTCAAGCTGCGGATTTCAGGGGCTCTGGGGCATCAAGACAAGTGTGCCTAGGCAGAGCGCCAGGGCAAGAGCACTTGGGCTGGAGTCAGAGGCTCTGTGCCCTCTACTTTGAATGTCTGGATGACTTTGGGCTGGTCCCTCCATCTCCTTAAACCAGTTTTCTCAGTCAGCCAATAATCATTTATTAAGCCCCTATTCTGGAGGTGCCCTGCAGTACTCTACGTGCCAGAAATACAAATAAAAAATTTACCCTCAAAGAGCTTATATTCTACAGCATGAAGGGGAAACAGGAAGAGAATAAGCATGTATTACATTGTTATCTATTAGCACCTTATTATCCCCATTTTACAACTGAGGATACTGAGGCACATAGAGGCCCAGAGTCACGCAGCTATTAAGTGTCAAGGGTAGGATTTGAACTCAGGTCTTCCCAGCTCCAGGCTGACTGTGCTGCCTAACTTCCTCATGATCAAAGATGAATAGATAGGATATATACAGAAGAAATATGTGTGATGAGGACGTGGGGGAGAAAGAGAAGCAAGCGACAACCTAGGGAAATCCGGAAAAGTCTCTTGGAGGCGGTGAAACCTTGAAGCAGCTCCTGGGGCTCCAAGAGTAGAGAGAACTCCAGTGCTGGGGGCAAACTGGAATCTCTCCTATAAGACGAATAGAAAGTGAACTGGTCCAGCTGCACGCAAGAGCATGTAATGGGTAGGAATGTGTGATCAGCCTGCCTGGGAGGACAAGCTGGGAAGGGCTTTAAATGACAGAGAAGTTTGTGTTTTTTTTCTGAAGGAAGACAAGGAACTACTTGAATCATTTGCCTCTGCAATTTTCAAGAAAGCTGATTGGTTTCCAAGGTCCCGTTTAGCTCTAGGTCCTCTGATCCTCTCTGAGTCTCAATTTCCTCATCTGTATAATGGGGATAACAATATTTGTACTACCTCCCTCACCGAGAAAGGTACTTGGAGATAATCTCTCCCCAGGGAAGCCAGGTAGATACAGTAATGCAGAGGTGTCAGACATGTGGCTGGGCAACATTTCCAAGTGGGACCCAAACCCAACAAAGATGTAATAGGGAAATATTTAACAAAATAAATAAAAATACAATAGAACATCAATAATGTTAGCATGTGGCTTTCTAAGTCAATATGCCACCCAAAGAAATCCTTATGGACAATTTAGCAGGGCATCTCTATCTGAGTTTGACACCACTGCTAATGAACCATCCCAGCTGCTTGGAGACCCAGGAAAGTACAGAACACAACTTTATTGCTGACTAGTCATCATACAACCCTTACATTCAGGGGTATCCTTCCAAGGCCCTGTTCCCCATTTCCCTGTGACTCTCCTCCACTTGCCAGGAACTCTATAGATAAAAAGTCTTAGTCTGCTGTGGGATCTCTGGGATGGGAAAGCAGGCAGGAACTCAGGGGAGAGGAGGAAGGCTTGTTGGCATCAAGCAAGCCTCCCTAGTGTCAGATCCTGGTGAAAAAAAATTGGGAGACTGGGGAATAAGAAGAGGGGAAAAGTAAAGAGGTGTGGGGCTGTGAACTCTGAAAGGAGCCTACCAGAAAACCCTTTGTAGTGTTTCCCTCCTAAGGACAGAAGCAGGTACACAAAGCCCTGGGATTATGTAATGTCCCTGGGAGGAAGGGATCAAGGGATAGAAGAGACTGAACAAAAGAGAGGGAGAGAGCCCCTCCACTACCACCCACTCCCGCTCTAGGGAGCCCATCTTTCTGTGGATCACAGGGCCCAAGGTCTGGTGAGTGAGTCACAGGCTGAATTCAGATCTCCCTCTACAGACTAGGAAGGGGATGCCACTGAGACCTCTGGACTCTGGGCTCTGGGCAGAGACTTGCCCAGTGCCAGACCTCCACAGCTGTGGAGGAAGCAACATTTCTCTTTACCATTCCCTGTACCCCTCATTCAGGGACTCAGGTACCCAGACTCTTCTCACCTTACTCCCCCTACCCCTAGGCCAGCCTGCTTCCCAGGATCCCCTAGCTCCCCTTTTCCCTTAATCAAAAGTATCTGGATTCCTATGCCTCCCCCTTCCTTGACTCATAATACTACCCCAAAGAACATTTTCTTTACAATTCTGTGTGTGTTCATGTTTGTGTGTTGTATCTGAGGCTCAGATAAATGAAGTGATTTGCACAACTAATTAATATTTGAACTGGGGCTCGAATCCAGGTCTTGTGACTGTAAAGCCAGGTTCTTCCCACTGCTGCTAGACAAAGGATTGGGTGATGGGAGTCAAACTGCCCTGTGCTGATGAGTGGTGTTATCTGAAGGTCTGTCCTATGGATATCCCAGACTACATTACACTAAATTTTAGGGGAACAAAGAAAGGCAAAAAAAACTGGCAAAGAGAAAAACCCAGACCCTGTCTTGAAGGAGCTCACATTCAAATGTGGAAGACAGCAGGCAAATGACTATGTACATACAAAATTTATACAGAAGAAATTGGAGGCAATAGAGGGAAGGCAGAAGAGACCCAGAAGGCCATCCATGCCAACTCCATTATAAAAATGAGGAAACAGAGCCAGAGAACTTAAGTTACTTGCCCCAAACCACCCAGGTGGTAAGGGACTGAAAAGCGCTCTTCCATTGTCCCAACAATTAGAGCTGTCCAGCAATAGGGTGGCTCAGTGAATGGAGGGCTGGGCCTGGAGTCAGGAAGACCTGAGTTCAAATCCAGCCTTAGGCACTTCCTAGCTGTATGACCCTGGGCAAGTCATTTAACCTTGTTTGCCTCAGTTTCCTTATCTGTAAAATGAGCTGGAGAAGGAAATGGCAAACCACTCCAGTATCTTTGCCAAGAAAACCCCAAATGGGATCAAGAAGAATCTGACAGGACTGAACAACAGCAAACAAAAGCAATAGAATGGGCTTCTTTATAATGGGTTCTCCAGTAGTGGAAGTGTTTAAGAGGAGGCTTCAGGACCAATGATTCAAGATAGTCCAGAGGGGATACCAGCATCTGACAGGGGGTACTCCAGACCAGCCCAGAGGGCTTTTCTAACTCTGGAATTCAAACTCAGGACTAAACATATCACCTTTCCCCTCCCCCAATTCACTAAACTTCTAATGACTCCCTAATACTTCCAGGATCAACTATAAAATCCTGTTTGGCTTTTAAAGCTTTTCACCCCCTGGTCCCTTCCCACCTTTTATACTCTACTACCTTCCACATACCCACGTAGTCTCCATTAATGTCCTGTCTGTTCCTCACACATGACACTCCGTCTCCTGACTCTGGTCACTTTCCCCGCTATTCTCTGCCGGGAATGCTCTCACTTCTCATCACCTCATGGCTTCCCTGGCTTCCTTCAAGTTCCCACAAAACTCTAACCATCTACAGGAAGCCTTTCCCAATCCTTAATTCTAATGCCTTCCCTCTATTGCCTCCAATTTCTTCTGTATAGATTTTGTACATACATAGTTGTTTGCTGTCTTCCACATTTGAATGTGAGCTCCTTAAAGACATGGTCTGGGTTTTTATTTTTGCCAGGTTTTTTTTTTTTGCCTTTCTTTGTTCCCCCAGAACTTAGAGTAATGTAAGTACTTAATAAAGTCTCCTTGACTTGACTGACTTGACTACTTTACACACTACACACAGCACCAGCCCCCGTGTCCAGGTCTGTCCTGACGCATCTTTTCTCGTCCCCATGACCCCGGTGTCTGGGCTTGGCCTCATCTTGACTTGATCCTCTTCCCTGCTGTCTTTGTAGTTTTAAATCCCTAAGTAAGCCACCAGAATGGCTAAGGAGGGAGAGAACCAACTTGGATTCATGTGGGTCAGCTCTTCTGTGAGAGGCCAGTACTACAAAGGGCTCAACCAAATTCTACCTACCACCAATCCTATTTGGCAGAGTAGGTGATCATTTCAGGTGGGGTAAAGGAGCTTGTCATGGCTTAGGGTAAAGAGAGGGGTCACCTGGGCTTGGATTGGAGTAAAGAACAAGATGCAGGAGGTCTGAATACAAATCCACCTAACCATTCATTAAAATGTCTCTGGTTATTTCGCTCCTGCCCCTAACTCCCTCCTTCACCATGTCCTCCAGGCTAAAGAGGCCTCCAGGGAACAGCATGTGTTGGATATTAATTGACTTGACTCTCCAGATTGTCATGGCCCTGCTTTAGGAACCTGAGACTTTTGCCTAGGGGAGGGCTTCTATTCTGTCTCTGATGCTAAATTGCTGGTGCATCCTTGAGTCAGTTCCTTCCTTTCTCTGGGCTTCAGTTTCCCCATTTGTAAAATAAAAGGCTGGGGCCCTATCTCTAAGGTCTCATTAGCTCTGACAGCTCTGAGATTCTGTGACTTTATTAATCCAAACCTCCCTTCCCCAACTACCAAATTTTCCCAGGAGGAGGACAAGGAGGAAGAAGCTAGGGCCCCCTGGAAAAAAGCCAGAGAGCGGGTCAGATCCAAGAAGCAGTCAGCTGCCTGGTTTCCTGGTCGGAGGCGGCCGTGGAATTTCACTGCTTACACCCAGAACTTAGAGGGCAGGGAGAGATCCCAGGAAAGAAGTGGGAAGCTTTGATGGAGAATTTGGAATAGCTCTCAGCCTCTGCCTAGGGCTCTGACACCTTCTTGGCAAATGCCTCACTCCACCAGTAGATCTTAGGGACTTCTTCTTGTCCCCGGGTCCTGTTTGTCCTGCCCAGCCCTACTTCCAAGGTGATGACTCTGGCAGAAACCTAGCCCACAAAGCTCCTCTGGCTGCTTGAACCCTTCCTTGTTCCTTCCCCCTGGATTTCACATTGCACCTCTCTAATGTACTTACCATGTAGCACTGTATATTATTTGTGGCCAAGAACCAGAACTCAAGACTTACACAGATGGGGTTTCTCACTAAGTATCTCCTTTTTACATAGGCCCCCCATCCAAGGTTTGGCTCTGGCTAGGAAAAGTGCCCTCAGGTCCCATATAAGCACTCAGGCTAACAACACATCAGATATAGACTTTGATTAACTTGAAAATTTCGGCTTGTACTTGAGCCCATAAACAGTCAAGGCAACTATCCTTTCCCCTCCAATGGACCTCCACCTCCCAGGGACCTTCAGACTCACCACTCCGCGCTGAGGGTGAGGCTCCCCAAAAGAGACAACGTTTGGCCTTGCTTCCTTGAACCTGCAAGATACCTGTAATGCACCAAACCAGGGAAGGACAAGGTCTGACCCTGTTCCTCCAAGAATCTCTCTCTTGGTGTTTTTTGTCATTGACTGCTTTGTCCAGGAGCTCTGTCCCTTGATCCACCTGTTGAGGGAATCCCTCGAAACACCCCATCCATTGCCTCTGGTTTTCTGTCTGTTTTATCCTCTGTTCTTGACTGTTAATTAAGTCTTCTTCCTTATGGGATCCCTCTGGAATTCACACCTCATCAAGGAATTAACTTTGTCCAAGGAATTGTACGCCTTGTTAAAGAAACATAATCAATCAGTGTCAGAACAATGTCCACTCCTTATACAAAGTGTATTTGGAGGGGGGGAGGGAGGGGTAGTTAGCAGGAAATAACAGTGAGTGGGCTCCCCATTGTGTGTAATTATCTTTGTCTTATGTCCCTACTAGCCTATGAGCTCTGTGAGAGTGTCTAGGTTAAATTACAGTTTTATGGGATGACAGATTTCAAGATGGAAGAGACTTTAGAGTTCCAACCTTCTCACTTTACAGAGACAGACACTGAAGACCAAAAAGAAGAAATTGTTTGTCCAAGGTTGTATTTTACCTAGTTCACTAATGAGGGCTGTGGAGTCACTTCCCAAGTATTTGTTGACTGACTGACTGAATGAATGGCTCTGGCTGTCTCTTCCTCCTCCTTCCCCCACTGTAAGACCTATGCTCTGGTCATAGGTGGTAGGACTTTATAGTGGCAAGAGAAATGAATTTGGAATCAGAGGACCTGGGTTTAAAATGCAGCTCTGAATCTCACCAACTGTATGACTTCAGGCAGCTCACTTCCTCCGTCTAAGCTTCTCCCATTATAAAATTAGAGTTTTGGTCTCGATGGTTTTGGAGGTATCTTCCATCTCTCAATCCTGAGACCCCTGACTGGGTCTCCAGACTGGATAGGAGGTGACTTTATTGAGTTATCCCCACCCACCAGGCCTACTCGGGCAGGGCCCAAGGCCCAGATTTCACTTTGGAGACTAGGAATACTTTGGCACAGTGTGTCCCGGACATGATGTTTCCAATTCCAAGGGTGTACCTGGTTAAAAAGGGAAGATTGGAGAGTGACTTTCCGTTGGCTGCTCTCAACTTGGCAGAGTAGGAAAAGCACTGAACTAAGACAGGAAGAGGAGTGGGGCAGCGGAGAAGAGAATAAGCACTTGTTGATGTCTACTATGCTGCCAGGGACTGTGCTTTACAAATATTGTCTCATTTGATCCTTAGGAGGTAGGTGCCATTATTATCTCCTTTTTATATTTGAGGAAACTGAGGCAGACACACAGGCAAGTGACTTGTCTAGGGTCATAAAGCTAATAAGTGTCTGAGTCTAAATTTGAACTCTAGTCTTCCTGACTCCAGGTCCAACTCTCTATCTACTTTAAGCTGCTTAGTTAGGAGAACAGGATTTCTGGTCCCTCTTCTGTCACTCAGTATGACCTAAAAAAAATGACCTCTCCTTTCCAGTTCTAAAATTGGTCCTGCCACCCTCACCAGGATCATCACTTATACACACTACCACCTCCCTAGTCAACACAGACACTTCCCATCTAGTGGGAAAGGAAGCAACCTTCCCACCAAACATCCCCAGCTGTGTTCCAGGGTCATGGTTCTGTATTATGCCCTTCCCTCCATCCTTCTTCCCTTCCTGCATCCAGGGGTCACCTCTAGCTTGTCCTCTGTAATCATCTAATCGAGTTTATGTTGTCCCAGATGGGAAAGAGTGATTGGACTCAGCATTTGGGGTCTTGAACTTAAAAGGAGCTCAGAGGTCACGCAGTCCAACCAAATGGTTGTGCCCACATTTCCAGCAGTTTCCCTCCAAGTGCTGGTGGCTAGCTTTGATCCAGTGGGTTAACTTACTACAGGTATAGATAAATAGTGCTACAGTAGGATCACCCTTTAACAAGTTGTTTATATTAAAATTATATTTTGCATTTTAATAAAATATGATAAGGAAGTTTTTCTTCATACTTAATTGCTTTAAATATCTGGGGACTTGTTAGAATAGGCAATCATAACTTCATGCAAACCACTTCTATTGACACAAACTATCCATGACTTGGTAGAAGGTCTTCAGGGGTTCCTGTGGCAGATGTGATATTAAGCTTCTCTAAACTTGCTTCCCAAGAACAAAGGGTCACCTTGACCCTGAGATGTGGAATCAGCTAAGACTTTAGTAGAATCTCTATAAAAGATGAATAACATAGAAATAACATAAAGACCAAGATTCAAACGAAATAAAACACCTAATATTCTATGACAAAACCTCTCAAATGTTAGTTATTAACTCTTTTATTAACTACTTATGAGAGTTTAATATACCTTTTACACATGGCAATTTTTTAGGAAATGTCTTAAATTAATATGTATTTTTTCTACATTTTAAAATGTATTTCAAACTTAAATACAAAATGAGACTAGAAAAAAAAATTGCCACATACACAGCAGAGCGTAAGAGAGTATTCAATATAAAACAATAAATTTCCATTTCAAGAAAGCCTATATAATAAATACTACACATTGTTTTCAAAGCTACCCAGCTTTTCTTTGTTTCCTTCTAGGCTTTCTTTTGTTCTCTGCTATAAATTAATATGTATTTTTGATAGTAAATTTTAAAAAAATGTATTTTCTCTGCCACTCACCCTCATTTAGTGCTGTGATTTTTGAAAATATAAATGATATAATAGGAGGCAGTAATTCAATACTGCTTTGGTTGGGAATGGGACAGGGAGACAAGAGTGGCAAGAGAGGCCACTGCTTGACTTTTTCTTCTATGTGGTGTAAAATCTAGCTTAGCTATTAGGCCGGGCAGACCAGAACACATAAATGTAGCACTTGGTCCTGCATGAAACTCTCAGGCTGTTCTATCAGTTGTGAACCAGGCATCACTTGGTAAAAATCATTACTGTTTCAAAATTCTGTTTTTTTCCAAGGTTTGCACTTTGTACATGTTGGTGTATATTATTTAAATTCTCCGTACATCTCATCAGTGGGTCAATCATCTGAATTGTTTCTGTTACGTATGCAGTGGGATAACTTTTAAATCATACAGACTAGATTTCACTCTTCTAGTAAGGAAAGCATATGAACTCTATTTGGTTGCAAAATGCATGTCCAGGATAAAGTCTGGGCCCCTCCCTTCTGCAGTATCATTTGAGTTGGAATACTGACTAGTTTGGCTTCATGGATCTCAGCCATATTGTTTGCAATCCATAATATTTGGAGAGAACAAAAAGGCAATTCAATAGATTGCTATTTTGGCTTAACAAGTATAGAAGGAATTAATAATAGCTAACATAATCTCTAACATTTACATAGTTCTTATTACGTGCCAGAAACTGTGCTAAACATTTTACAAGTATTATTTCAGTTGATCTCCACAACAACCCTAGGAGTTAAGTGTTATTATTATCCTCATTTTTGAGATGAGGAAACTGAAGCAAACAGAGGTTAAATGACTTGCCCAGGATATTCATGACTGAGGCTGAATTTGAATTCAGGTCTCCCTGACTCCAGTCCCAGTATTCTAAACACTGAGCTATCTAGCTGCCCCTAAGTGTAATCATAATGTACACTATTGTAATGGTAATGGTAATTTGAAGATCTTCCCTTGCCCCTTAGTAAGCCTTAGGGAATTTGATGATCTTCCCTGCTTTGAAAATAAACCCTGCCCCCAAAAGGCTAAATGTAATCACAGGGAACCTGTGGTGGGAAGAGTTTGCTGAAGGGTGGAACAAAGCCCACAGGAATCTGGGAGTCAGAGCCAGCTAGAAGGTTGGGAGGAGAGCAGGCTTCTGGGGGAGATAGATAGGCTTGTGAGTAAATATTGGTTGGTGGAAAGGCTAAAGGATGCTGTGGCTCTCTGTGCTGTTGTGGCTTATTAACTTCTTTGCTACTATGATGGAATTGGCTAACTGATTTGGGATTTGGGATTTTGGTGTCTGAATAAATGCTTTGCTTCTGTCTTCTGTGTGGAGGGTCTATTACATTTTTCAATTGAGTACTATGCAGGTATATTTATAGTGATCATGGGTGCTGTGAATATTGCATTGGTGCTACAACTATCCAAATCTACCATCAGGTAAAAGGTTTTATATAGTAAAGAACTACTTTCACCAAAATTACCAAAACTTGGATTTGGGACTTTTTTAAAAATGAACCTAATGATTTAATTTACACCCATGAGACTTGATGGTAGGAGAACAGCAAAGTAGTCATTTCCCCCTCTGCAGTGAGCTTTCCATCCTCAGATCCTCATTTAATAACTCCTTTGACCCAGTGATATTGCTACTTGATCTATACCCTCAAAGAAATCAAAGAAAAATGAAAAGGACTCATATGTACAAACATTTATATAACAGCTCTTTATGTGGTGGTAAAGAGGTGTGTCATTAATTGGTGAATGACTGAATAAGTTAGGAGGGACAAATATACTGGAATACTATTTAACTGTGAGAAATGACGATGGAGGTAGTTTTGCAGAAACCTGGAAAGATTTGTATGAACTAACGTAGAGTGAAGTGAAAAAGACCAATTTATACAGTAAGAAAAATATTACAAAGACCTTTGAAAGATTTAGAGAACTCTGTTCCAATGAAATGACCAACCATGATTCAAGAGGACTTGTGATGAAACCCACCTCTGGATAGAGGGATGATAGACTTGGAGAGCAGATGGAGATCTGGAGCTTAATTTTTTTTTAGTGGTCAATTTTGGATCCTCTCCAACTATGCATATTTATAATAGGTGGGTTTTTTTTTTCCTTTCTCAATGTGGGTGGGGGGGGGGAGAGGAAAGGAGGAGGAAGAGAAGGCAGACTTGTTTGAAAAAATTAAATTTAGAAAAATAAATAGAAAAAAAATGAGTAGATCTAAATCACCTTGCTGCTGATCTTAACTTACTCAAAAATCATGCTGAACTTTTAACCTACCTCTAGGCTAAAAGGATGAAATCTTCTTCAAGAAGGCACCAAAATAGGGGCGGCCAGGTAGCACAGCAAGTAAGAGCACCGGCTCCAGTGTTGAGAAGACCTGAAGATCGAATCCCGGGCTCAGACACTTAGCACCCACCCAGAAACACCTGGCCGTGTAACCTTGAGCAAGTTACTTAACCCCAATTGCTTAGGGGTGGCCAGGTGGCTCAGCGAGTAAGAGTACCGGCTCCAGTGTTGGGACGACCTGGAGATCGAATCCCGGGCTCAGACACTCAGCACCACACCCAGAAATAACTGGCCGTGTAACCTTGAGCAAGTTACTTAACCCTGATTACTTAAAAAAAAAAAGAAGAAGAAGGCACCAAAATATGTTCAAATTGTGAAATTTATCTTGAAAATAATTAAATATGAAAAGTATTCTTGGCATATCTGTGGGAATCTGAAGGAGAATGTTTTTTTATTAGGAGATTATTTTGGTAAACCAAACACTGCTGCTTTATTTGTAAATGGGACAACAGGGACAGAAAAAGACATTATATTTTTATAAAATACTATCTTCCAAAGAACGCACTAAATCTAAGAAAGAAAAATGAGGTAAACAACAACTGATTTATTCTAAAAAGATGTTCTTGTCACATGTGCACATTACATTTAATTTAATGAAAAATTTTGTCAAGGCAATGGATTAAAAGCGTGTCAGCTTTCTTTATCTGAAAAATAAATCTCTAAGAATCAGTGAAGTTCAAATCATAGAAGGAATATTTATGGGCCCCTGAATAAGGGAAGTTGTAAAAGATCAACATTTGGGGGGTTTTAAATTTCATTTTTACCCTGAGTTTTACAAACATGAGCGTTCCAATATCCAAAAATCAGGAAAAGAAGATTATCTAGGATGCCCTGAATTTCTCTGACCTACAGCTTCCTTTAAAATGAATTTCAAGTTGAAAAGGAATCTTAGAGAATAATTGAGTCCAATGCCATCACTCCAAAGACAAGAAAACTGAGTCTCAGAGAGGTGAAATGTCTTGCCTAAGGTCACATAGAAAATAAGTGTCTGAGGAAGAATTCAACTCGGGTCTTCCTGACTACACTATTTCCATCTCCTGAACCTCTTGGTATTTCAACTCAGCTCTGCTTGTCTGTGAAATAAGAACATTTTGAAAAACAGTTGAATGAAACTGAAGGAGCTGCATGGAAATCGTCTTAAAGAGTGACCAAAACCTTTTTGTGAAACTATAAAGCAGAAAATTACCAAGAAATTGTCAATGATCTCCTCAAAGCCTGAAGAATTATGGTAAGCAACATGTCTTCATAATACATTTCTGGGATTCACATTTGGACTTCTTCCCAGAAAACCTACTGCAATCAGTAATGAGCATGGAGAATACAGGCATCAAGAAATCTCTACCATAGCAAAGGAAGGGGAGCCCCAACCTCTAGATGTTGAGGACCGCTCCTGCAGAAGCAAAACATACCAAGAGCCACCATCAAAAACATCAGCAGCCACGTTGGAAGCTACCTCAGAAGTTGAATTAAATGAGCACAATTTTGTTTAATAAGAAATTATTTTAAAAAGATAGAAAATGCTAATTCCTGTGGACACAAAATAGGAAGGCACGTTTGAAATCAGCACAAAAAAAGTACTATGGAATTCAACTAATCTTAAAGCAATAATAGCTAGTATTTACATGGCTCGTTAAGGTTTGCAAAGTACTTTAATATTATTTCATTCGAATAGCCCTGGGAGGTAGGTGTTATTATTCCCATTTTAGCAGATGAGGACACTGAAGGGGAAGGGAAGGAAACAGGCATTTATTAAGCACCCACTATGTGCCAAGATCTTAACCAATATTGTCTCATTTGATCCTCACATCAACCCTGGGAGGCAGGTGCTATTATTATCCCCATTTTACAATTGAGGAAATTGAGGCAGACAGAGGTTAAATGATTTGCTTATTGTCATAAAGCTAGTAAGTGTCTGACACTAGGTTTGAACTTGTACCTTCCTAAGTCTAGGTCAAGCTCTTTATCCACTGTGCCACAGGGAACAAAGTTTCATTAAGCAATATAATTAACTGGCTAATTGTGTGACCCTTATTCTATTCCCAATAGCATTTCTTTTATCATGTCAAATTAATTCTATTGATATCTTTTGTTTTTATATCACTTGGATTTTCCCCTGTTCTCCTCCTAGAGAGACATCCCTTATAACAAAGAATTTTTTTTAAAGAAATAAGAAGAAAGGAGGAAAAGTTTTGTCAAGTCAAACAATGCATCCAAAGGGCATTTCAAATAACTCCTGACTATGATGCTCACACTAAAAAATTTTGTTGTCTTAACCCTCAGTGAGTGTTTCCATGACTTTCACAGCAAGGTGGCCACCTCTATGAAGCAGATCGTCACCATCACCATCACCATCACCACCAGCACCACCAGCACCATCATCATCTCTGTCATCATCACCAACACCATCGCCATCACCCTCATGTTTCCACAGAAGTTCTTCTCAGATGGCTTTCCATGATACAGAGATGACTTTGGATTCTCAAAGACTATGTCAGTAGAGTGTAAGTGCAGGCAGATCCACTCTAGCAGGGAAAGGTTTCAACTCAAGTACAAGTCCTACAAAAATGTAACACAAGCTTTAGCAATAGAGGATTGATCACCAACGTGATGAATTTAGGTTTCTTATTTTTGCCACAGTAATTCACTAAATCATATAATATAGAGTGGGAGGGATCATTGGATCACAAACATGGAGGAAGAAGGGGCCTCAGAGGACATAAGTCTAATCTTCATTTTATAGATGAGGAAAATGAAAAGAAGGGGAAGGAAGAGGAGAGAAAAGTAGGGGAGGGGAAAGAAAAAGAAGGGGAGAGGAAAGGAGGGGAAGAGTAAGGAAGAGGAGGAAGGGGCAAGAGAGAGGAAAGAGAAGGGGAGAGGAAGGGAAGGGAGAGAAGAGGAAGTGGAGGAGAAGGAAAAGGGAAAGGGAAGGAGGAAGGGGACGGGGAGGGGAATGGCCAATCTGAGATTAAAACCCAGGTTCTCCTATTTTAAAACTAGTGTTTGTTTAGTTTTTTCACTTTACTCTGAGTCAAAAACAGAATGAATGCCCCAAGGACAGCATGAGGCCACAGTCATATGCAACATTCCCCACAGTAACATAGTGCCCTGCCTGGACTCCTGACTTGTCTCTCTTCCTTTATTCCTTCCCAACTGTGGTTAATGGATGATGAAAGGCTTGGCCAAAATCACTTTTGCTTTCAATGACTAACCTTTCCAGATGCTTCTTTGTAAGGGGTTTTCTCACAAAGACTGGACCTTCTGCCTGTTGATGAGTACTTTTGAACAAAGCATAAAAGAAAAAGTTTTACACACTGGGTTTTTCTCCAGTGTTGTTCTCCACATCAGAAGCCAAAGAGGCTTCTGCTCCAAACCCTGACTTGTGAGATCATCACTGAGGAGGATTCTGGGAGGCTGGGGAGCAGCTATGTCCCCACAGCTAAGGCTCAGGAGCTTTCAGGGTGGCCATGGCAGCATGCTGGAGCCTGGTGGGGCTGATTCTTGGAAAGTTCACCTTCTGGTCATGGCCTATGCACAAAACATTAAATGATAATTGTGCTCGATGAGCTGTGTATGTATAAATGCACTCACAGATACTAATACCAACAATGCCCACACATGTGACCCTCTATCAGGGATGCTGTAGAAGGGATTCCTGCTCAGGCACAAGTGTTGCATTCGATATCTCCTGGGGTCCCTCTTGACTCTGACAGTCCAAGAGTCTAGTATTTGCATGCACACACACAGACACAGGGACAGAGAGATTTGTTGTTGTTCATTCATTTCAATCATGTCCAACTCTTCGTGATGCCATTTGGGATTTTCTTGGCAAAGGTACCGGAATGGTTTGCCATTCCCTTCTCCAGATCGTTTTACAAATGAGGAAACTGAGGCAAACAGGGTTAAGTGACTTGCCCAGAGTCACACCGCTAGTAAGTCTCTGAGGTCACATTTGAACTCAGAAGGATGAGCCCTCCTGACTCCAAGCCCTGCGCTCTGTGCACTATGGCACCACCTAGCTGCGCAGATAGACATACCTACACATTATTTCCTTATTGAATTCCTACCTGTCTTTTAACGTTCAAAGACCACCCTCTCTAGGGAGCTTTCCCTGAACCCCCTCAGCCAGTGTAACCTTTCCCCTCGGACGTCACAGAGCCCTGTTGGGTACTTCTCAAATATCCTAATCATATAACACTATGTACGGAAATGATCTGTGCTTATGTCTCCTCTCCTTCCTGGTCTATAAGCTTGCCATGGCAGAAGGGACTGTGTCTTATATAAACTCTGCATCTGCCATAGCGCCCAGAACATAGTAGGTGCTTAATAATTGTTGTTGAACTGTAAGGATTAACAATTTTGAAAGACCTAGGAATCTTAAGAATTGACTTAAGATCCATGCAATGACCTGTTATGATGCCAGAGGAGCAATGACAAATGAAGAATGTCGCACAAATCTTGACAGGTGACAGACTAATAATATACTGAATGAGACATGCATTGCTGGACATGGCCAATATGGGAACTCGTTTCACTTGACTGTGCTTTATTGTTACGAGGACCTTGTCTCTTTTTTGGTCTTTCTCTTTGTGTTTTTTTCCTAGTGAGAGGAGGGAAGGTTGGAGAGAGAAAAAATAGATGCTTGGCAATTGAAAAAAATAAATTTAATAAAGGCAATAAATATTTGCTGAAATAATGAATGAATATAGACACACAAGTAAACACAGAGACATGCATACACATGTGGAATCCTCCTTAGTTTCTGGTTAATTAAGACAATTTTGCTTGGCTCATTCCTCCCTACTCCAACCAGGGAACCAGAATTTCCCAGTTATCAAGGGCCCCAGGGAAAAGAGAAGGAAACCAAGGAGAGAAATTTGTTTTAATAGAATGTATTTAACATCAGTGTAAACCGGGCCTTTCTTGCCAAGTTACCAAGACAATATAGGCAGTCCCTTACTTCTCTGCTCAAAGCCACCCTTTGTCCCAACCTTTTCCCCCAACTATTACCCTGAATTTGAGGGTGAGGGGGTGGGGAGCAATCTGATTCCCTAATCTCTGTACATACCAGCATGCACACAGAACACACATGTAGAACACTGCGTACACATATGTGTGGATATAGCTACAAATGGGCACATATGCTTTTGCCGGAGTGCGTGCGTGCGCAGACACACACAAAGGAACACTAGGTCTGATCCATGCCTGGATGCCCTGCCCCCACCCCACTCCCACCCCAGCTCCCCTAAGCACAATTCACCCGGCTCAGCACTGCTACTCCAGGGCCAGCCTGGCCTAGACCTGGATCCTTTCATGAGAGCTTTTGGATCCCAAGAAAAATCGAACCTAGCCACGTGCAGGGAAAGAAAGGTCCTTTGTCTGTGCCAGGCCCCGGAGCAGCTGGAGCCTCTCTCCCAGGATGACGGCCCAGAGAGAGGCACAGCAGGCGCCAGCCCTGGGCGGCCCCCACGCCCCTCCTCCATTCCCTCTTCACCAAGCTGAACGAGACCCAAGCTGCTCTCCGCCCCCCACCAGGCCCCAACTCCCCTTCCTCATCCAGACTGCTTGGCTTGAGGCTCCAGGGGGAGAGAATGGGAACTGGCAGGGAATGAGACAGAGCCCTATCCTGGGTATCAGACTGACCCCATAAACCTGCCCAATGACTGAGCCCTCAGCAGGGTCTCAGACAGAGCTCTGTCCCTGGCCACAGACTGAGCTCTAATCTTTAAGTCTCAACCTTGGCCACAGTCAGAGTCCTGAGATCTGACCCTGGCCATAGCTGGAGCCCAAGCCCTGACCCCGGCTATAGACCCAGCCCTGGGCCCTGACTCTAGCTACAGCCACAGCCTCTGACGAAATCCAGGCCAAATTCTATTCCTGCTTAGCTCTGCCTGAATAGTAACACATGGCCTCTAACACGACTGGGTTTATCTTCTGTTTGTGGTTCTCTGGCCCATCCTTACAAATTACCCTCAGCTTCACCACTAACCAGCCAGTTCCCCAAGGCTGGCTCCACCCTCCCTGCCCTTCATCTCTTCTCTCCCAGAATGTGAGCTAAGATGCTCTCCTGGGACACATCTTATGCAGTTTTTCATCAGTACTAAAATTATGTTACAGAAAAACCTGCATGGTACAGTGGGAAAGCTCTTGGCTTAGGACTCAAAGGATCCGGGCTCACCTCCTTGCTCTGCTCTTAGATGACCTTGGTTCAAGGTCCTTAACTTCTTTGAGCCTCAGTTTCTCCATATGTAAAATGAGGGGTCTGGACTCCATGAACTCTGAGATCCTTTCCAGTCCTAATCTATAATTCTGGGGCCCCATTTATGATCTTGACTGGGATCTGCACTAAAATGCTTTAAGACCCTTCTGACCATGCTTGGGGAAAGCCTATGCATCTCCAAGGCCCAGATCACCTAATGATAGCTAGCCAAGGAACCATTTCTATTTACCAAGACCCCTTAGCTCTGCCGCTTACCATCTAGGCTCAGGCAATCCCTCAACCTTTCTGGGCCTCAGTTTCTTTATCTGTAAACTGAGAAGGCTGGACTCAATGATACCTTAAGTCCCTTCTAGTTCCAAACTTACTATCTTATTATTACTACTTAAACACTGTTTACATAAATATTTACAAAGAATCTTGAGGTAAGTCAAAACACATAAGACGTTTGAGGACATAGAACAGAGATCTTCCAGATGAAGCAGAAAGAGTAGATATTTACAGGCATACTTATTGAGATAACAGCATTTTAGTCATAAATTTGATGATACACTTCCAAGCCTACTTCCAAGGAAGAATCATTGAGATTAAAAAGTTTTCACTGGCAAAAAAACACCTCAGAGAAACTTTTCAATCTGGAGCTAGATTCAAGAAGGAATTTACTATATAGATCCTTGGGTAAAGAACCTTTACTGGTATAGGGGGCAATATCTTCAACTATATTTGTTCAGTAGTGTTTTTTTCAATTATGTCTGACTTTTGGTGACCCCATTTGGGGCTTTCTTGGCAAAGATACTGGAGCGGTTTGCCATTCCTTCTCCAGTTCATTTTACAGATGAGGAAACTGAGACAAACAGGGCTAAGTGACTTGCCCAGGATAGTTTTACTCAAGACATTGACTCACCTTGCAGGAAAAGGGATGAATAGAGCAAGTGTGGACCCCTTGTAAAAGTTGAGGGCAAAACAGTAAGGCAGAACTTAGACAACACATCCAAAGGTCTGAGCCAGCATGACCTAAGTACTTAATAAAGGAGGAAGAGATCTCTGCAAATCCAGATGAAAGGCTAATGTCTGTTGCTCTCAAATATCAAGATCTTTTAAAAAATATATTATTAGCCTAATAACCATTAACAAAAACAAATAATTAAATTAAGCATTCAAAATGAGCTATAAAACATTGCATAAAATCCATGGCATTTAATGAAATAGAGCCAAATCAATGAACAAACAGCAAAGGGGTGAAAAATGCTTTTGTTCTATGTCCCTTTCCAGGTTGTCTTAAGTTTCACCTCTTTTTCTTTCTTCCTTCCTTCCTTCCTTCCTTCCTTCCTTCCTTCCTTCTTTCCTTCCTTCCTTCCTTCTTTCCTTCCTTCCTTCCTTCCTTTCTTTCTTTCTTTCTTTGTTTATTCCTTTATATCTTTCTTCTTTCCTCCCTCGCTTCCTCCCTCCTTCTTTTCTTCCTTCCTTCCTTTCTCTATTTTCTTTCCTCTTTTTCTCCCTTCTTCTTTCCCTCTCTTTATCAATTCTTTCCTTCTTTCATTCCTTCCTTTATCTCATTTTCTCTTTCTCTTTCTTTTCTTCTTTCTCTCTCTCTCCTTTTCTTTTTCTTTTACTTATAGTAAACATCAGAATCTTAAATAAGCTTTGACCAGCTGCTGTATCCCATTAGGTTCCTAGATATGAGGCAGTCTTGTATAGTAAATAGTGTGCTAAAGTCAAGAAAACTGGGCTTTGAATCATACCTTGTATGTTCACATGCTACCTGGGTGACCATAGATAAATCACTTAACAACAAATTTTGTCCTCTCTGCAGGGTTAGACGCTGTTAGCACTCCCTCCTCTTGGACATTCTCTCCTTCCATGATTGTTCTGATGCTCCTCTTTTCCCTCCTGCCCAATCATTCCTTCTCAGTGTCTTTTGCTATATCTTCATCTCTGAATTCCCTAAAGAACCTCAGGTCTCAGTCCTGGGTTCTTTCCTCTTTCTACATTCTATTTCTTGGTAATCTTATCAGCTACCTTGGATTGACCATCATTTCTATTTTTTTTCTTTTTGGAGGGGGGAAGGTAGGGCAAATGAGGTTAAGTGACTTGCCCAAGGTCACACGGCTAGTTTTTGTGTTAAGCGTCTGAGGTCAGATTTGAACTCAGGTCCTCCTGACTCCAGGGCCAATGTTCTATTCACTGTGCCACCTAGCTGCCCTGTGACCATCATTTCTATGCAGATGATTCTCTATATCCAGTCTTCGTTTGCCTCCTGAAGTCCAACCCAACATTACCAACCATCTGTTAGACATCTCCAACTGGATATCCTATAAGCATCTCAAACTCAACATCCTAGAAGGAAAACATTATGTTCTTCCCAACCCTCCCCTCTTTCTACTCCTCCCATTTCTGATAAGGACACCACCATCCTCCCAATCAACCAGGTTTGCAACTTCAAAACAATTCTAGATTCTTCCCTCTCCCTCATCCTTCATATCCAATCAACTGTCTAACCTTATTGGCTCTGTTGTCTCCTTTGTTCCATTTCACACCAGCCATCACCTTAGCTCAGGCCTTTGTCACCTCTCACCTGGGCTATTGCTAAGCTTCCTAACTGGTCTTCATGGTTCATCTTCCCGCTCAGGCCCATCTTCCACACAGTTGCCATACTGAGATTACTAAAGCACAACTGTGTCACTTTCTTCTTCAAGAAGTTTCATTGGCTTCCTAATTGTCTCTAGGATAAAATGCAATCTGATCACCAAACAATTAAATCCCTTCAAAATCTAGCTCCACGCTATCTTCCTGGAGTGAATTCACATTCCTCTTCCCTCATACTTTCCATATTCCAGCCAAACTTGCTGTTCCTTACACATGGAACTCAACCCCCAATTTCTGGGCCTTCACAAACAAACTGCCCTATTTTCTCTTCCCTATACATAACATTTCTTCTTACCATCCCTTGCCCTTACCCCAGGCTGCCCCTCATGTCTGAAATTCTCTCTCTCCTCTTGAAGTCCATAGCTTTTCTTCAAGGCCCAACTCAGGTACCGATTGCTGTTGTTCGTCAATTTTTGTGCCCAACTCTTTGTGACCCCGTTGAGAGTTTTCTTGGCAAAGACACTGGAATGGTTTGCCATTTCCTTTTCTGGGTCATTTATAGACGAGGAAACTGAGGCAAACAGGGTGTAGTGACTTGCCCAGTATCATACAGCTAGTAAGTGTCTGAAGCTCAATTTGAACTTGGGGAAGACTCATCTTCCTGACTCCAGGCCTGGCACTCTCTCTCCACTGCACCACCTACCTGCTCTTAAAGTCTTTCTGATTCTTCTAGTTAGTAGTGTTCTACATCCCTCCCCAATTATTTTGTCAATATATTGTGATAATATCTCTAAAGTGCTCTGCAAACCTTAAAGTGAGACACATATGTATGTATGTATATAAATGTTGTTTCCCCCTATTGGAATGTATGTATGTTCATTGAGGGCAAGAGTTCTCTCCTTTTCATCTGCATATCCCCAATACACAGAGTAGTTGCTTGGTAAGAGCTTTTTGAATTGAAAATATGTAGTAGCCCCTCCTGGATATGGCCTCCCTTCCACATCTTCTCACCCTGTGTAATTCTTGTCCATGACTTTCTATAAATCATCCATGGAAGACTTACCCAAGGTGTCAGAGCCTTCCTCTGGCTCTTTTGCTATGCTCTAGATACCAGTGAAGCACCCAAGTTGTTTATTTATTGCCACAATGCAATCCAGCCTGATATGCTCCTCAATTCTTGGCCGAGTTCAGTATATTCTGCCCATCCAACTACATGCTGTTGGGGTATGAGCAATGTTTGTTTTCCATTCACTTTTGTTTTTCTAGTATGATTGACTAAGCTTGTCTCTTTTGAGTAGCTATGGCCTCATTGATAAGATCCCGTAGTATTTTGGGCTGAATGCAATCAATAGAGTGTAATCAACAAAAAGAAACACCTGTCGAAGTTCAACTTTGTGGTCTATATGTGGTCTGAACAATCGAGAAAACAGCAAGACCGTCATTTCTCTTGTGTGTCGGACATTGGCAATCGATGAGGAATCACAATTTTGTTCAGACCCTGAGAAAAAACATCTTCTATGACAGAAGTAATCAAGTTGGGTGATGATGGAATATGTAATTAAGTGCTGAAGTGTGTGGTACAATTGATAGGTGCTAAAGAGGTCAGAAGAGAGGATATCAGTGTGAGCCAGAGCAGTTGAGATGGCTTCATGGAAAAGTTGGCATTTGAACTAGAAGGATGAATGGGTAGGTTTTGTCTGTGCAGAGAGCTGGGGGCAAATATTCCAAGTGAGGAGATTAGTATATACAAAAGCAGTGACAGATGTATTTGGGAGAGAACCAACTAAGCCAGTTTGAATCAAACGTTTTGTTTTGGACAACATGAGATATGGGAAGTAAGTGGAGATGACCAGTAGGCATGTGAGGATACAGGCCTGGAGACCTGGAGAGAGTTTGGGGCTGGAGATGTAGACCGGGGCGTCATCTACATAGAGACTGAAGCCATTAGGGAGAATGTGTTGACCAAGGGAGAGAGTGCAGAGAGAAGAGATTAGGAGGCCAAGGACATGAGCCAACAGTGGATAATGCAGCTGTTCCTGAAGCTAATTCGAGCTTAGCCTGCCTTAGAAGGATCCTAATGTCCAAGACAAGAGAAATGAGCCTCACTGTCCTCCGAGCTGTTCGGACCACCTATCAGACCACATGTTCAGAGCACAACGTCCAGTGATGGGTGTCATATTATGGAGGGAGATTAACAAGCTGGAATGTGTTCAGAGGAAGGAGAGCCAGATCGTGAGGGAACTCAGATGATGAGGTGTCTAGAGATCTTGCCATGAGGAGGATCACTTAAAAGAACAGGGAATGTTTCATCCAGAGAAGAGAAGATTAAGGGAGGAATGTGCTCTTTGTCTTCCGATAGTTAATGCTGTGTAAGTAAAAGAGGGATCAGACTTGTTCTATGTCACTTCTGTGGAAAGGATTAAGAACAGTGAGTGGTAGTTATTAAGGCTCAAGATTCAGTTTAATATAAAGAACTTTCTAATAGCCAGAACTGTCCAATGAAGCAATAAGCCGCCTTATCGAGTAATGAGTACCCTGTCCCTTGAAGTGTTCAAGCTGAGACTGAGAGACTGTCAGAGATGTTACAAAGAGACTCCTACACTAGGAGGAATGTTGTATTAGATGACCAAGGCTCTAAAAATCTGTGATTCCATATGTATCCATTCTCATTTTCTTTCCACCCCTTGTCCCCAGCCTAGCCCTCTTCCTAACTTACCTTTGTCTGTCAAGGATACCAGTCACCCATCCTTCCAGTCACCCATGTTCTCAAACTCAGAATCATCTTAGACTCTTCATCTCCTTTCCCGCTCCCCTCCCCCCCCCTCCTTCCCTTCCCCCCCCGTCCCCCCCCCCCCCCCCCCCCCCCCCCCCCCCCCCCC